>NC_071989.2:78643214-78971428 GCF_028885655.2 Pongo abelii | reverse complement strand
TCCTCTTCCTTCAGCCTTCCATGTAGCTAGACAGACATGAGCCACCATGCCCAGCTAGGTACTATTTAAATAGGCTAAGACAGCTGTAAGAAAGTATAGCATAGGCTAGCCTTTAAATGTAAAGACTGGTAAAATATTAATTACTGAAACTGGACATCAGGTATACGGGAGTCCACTACTGTGCTTTTGCGCCCATTAAACATTTCCAAAGTGAAAAGTTGAAATAGTATACCAGTAATTCCATCAGCCTGGCTTGGTACCCTCCAAGGAAGAAATAAAAATTAGAAAAGACTTTGACTATAAGCAGTATGGGTTTCTATACATAAGTTTTAAATAAAATTTATACATCTTAAATAAAGGCAATATGTGCTCAATCTAATTCCAAAGAAACAAATATTTTAAAAATAAGTAGCATTTTACATTTGAACATAAACATATACTTTAATATGCATGTTAAGTGATAAAGCTGGCTGGGCGTGATGGCTCACACCTGTAATCCCAGCACTTTAGGAGGCTGAGGCAGGTGGATCACTTGAGGTCAGGAGTTCGAGACCAGCCTGGCCAACATGGTAAAACCCTGTTTCTACTAAAAATACAAAAATTAGCTGAGCTTGGTGGCAGGCACCTGTAATCCCAGCTACTCAGGAGGCTGAGGCAGGAGAATCGCTTGAACCTGGGAAGCAGTGGTTGCAGTGAGCTGAGATTATACTCCAGCCCAGGCAACAAGAGTGAAACTCTGTCTCAAAAAATAAAAAGTAAAATAAAATAAAATAAAGTGATAAGGCTACTCATGTTAACTCAAGTACTAATTTATGATGAGTAGCTTTCTTCAAACCATCTGAGAAATTCACATAAAGGTTACAACATAAATTTTCTTGAAAGGTGAAGTTATATTTTTAAACACTACATAACTAGATACGCAGACCACAAATCCATCTAAATTGCTTCTGTTTTAAAAAACTGATTGAGTTCTAAAACTTTTTACAAAATCCAAAGATTATATATCAACAAAATGATGCTTACCGTAGACATTCATTAAGAACCTTGGGCTCATCTGGCTGCATATTTTGAAAAGAATCATTTTTCTCAGGCTGTAATATGACATCTTCCTCTTCAAAATCTTTATGTGATTGATCTTCCATGTGTTGAGGAGTCTTAAAAACAAACAAATTTTTCTAATGTTTTAGGTTTCACAATGAGGCATAACAGATTTCATTGAAAATGTTGTCCAATTTAAGTATAAAATGGTAAAAAATTCAACATTATAAAATGGTGACTTTAAAATACTTTTAATGTTTTCTCTTTAGCTATCTTAGAAAATTTCATGAGTTACTCCTTTTAGGATACCTTAAAGCCCCATTCTTTTCCTCCCAATCAAAAAACAAGTAACTGCCTTGGTTTCATCTGTTAGAAATACCCCTGTGGGGTCTATCTTTCTGAATTCTTTTGATTACTATAAATGCATTATAGATCACGGGAATTTTTTTTTTCTTTTTTTTTTTTTTGAGACGGAGTCTTGCTCGGTCGCCCAGGCTGGAGTGCAGTGGCGCGATCTCGGCTCACTGCAAGCTCCACCTCCCAGGTTCATGCCATTCTCCTGCCTCAGCCTCCCGAGTAGCTGGGACTACAGGCGCCCACCACCACGCCCAGCTAATGTTTTTGTATTTTTAGTAGAGATGGGGTTTCACCGTGTTAGCCAGGATGGTCTCGATCTCCTGACCTCGTGATCAGCCCACCTCGGCCTCCCAGAGTGCTGGGATTACAGGCATGAGCCACTGCGCCTGGCCGGAATCTTTTTTTTTAAGACAGGGTCTCACTCTGTCACCCACGCTGGAGTGCAACGGCATAATTATAGATAGCTCACTGGAGGCTTGAACTCCTGGGCTCAATTGATCCTCCTGCCTCAGCCTCCCAAGTAGCTGGGACCACTGGAGCACACCACCAAGCCCAGCTAATTAAAATAAATTTTTGTTTGTAGAGACAGAGTGTCACTATGTCGCCCAGACTGGTCTCAGACACCTGGCCTCAAGCAATCCTCTCACCTCCGCCTCCCAAAATGCTGGGATTTCAGGCATGAGTCACCATGCCTGGCCTACATACCATGGGAATTATAAGAAATTGAAATCTCAAAACATGCCAACTTTCATCTTTATCACAAAGACTATGTAAATAATCTAAAATTCACAGTCTTTGTTCTTGGAATTGTATCTTACTAGGGAGCTTTTAACACTTTATGTTGTTTAAGCCAATGTTAAAACTCACATATGTACTTATCTCTTCAAAACAAAAGATTAATTCAAACATCCACTAAGTGACACGGAAAAGCAAGTCCAAATATGAGGTCAGGTGAAACGGATTATCTATCATGTAAATGCCCAAAATCTAAAATGGCTTTACAACTAGCAAAGCTGCTGGCTATGAGATTTCGACCAAAAATGTAATAAATGACGCACACATATTGTGCAGTACTGTTTTTAAAAAGGGGTAAAGGGGTTGGGCACAGTGGCTCATGCCTGTAATCCTAGCACTTTGGGAGGCCAAGGCGGGTGGATCACCTGAGGTCAGGAGTTTGAGACCAGCCTGGCCAATATGGCAAAACACCGTCTCTACTAAAAATACAAAGATTAGCCAGGCGTGGTGGTGTGAGACTGTAGTCGCACAACTAAAAATACAAAAACATTATAGATCGTGTGAATTTTTTTTTTTTTTTTTGAGACAGAGTCATGCTCTGTCGCCCAGGCTGGAGTGCAGTGGCATGATCTCAGGTGGCTGAGGCAGGAGAATCACTTGAACCTGGGTGGCAGAGGTTGCAGTGAGGCAAGATAGCACCACTGCATTCCAGCCTGGGTGACAGAGCAAGACTCCGTCATAAATAAATAAATAAATGTATGTATGTATGTATGTATGTATGTATGTATGTAAGTATGTGGGTGAAGGGAAGCTTATATTAAGGCTCATGTACTTGCTTAAGAAAAATGTGAGGAGGAATCAGAGTACTTACATCTCTATCAGCACAGGATTCATTTTCATTCTTCTCTACATTGGCCCCAATTTCTTCCTGTGATATGAGAATTTCTTTTCTTTCAGCAGCTTTACCTACATTTGGCTTTGGCTTTTGCAATCGGCCCCTCACTTGTGCAGGTCTTAAAGCCTTTAGTTGACTCCCTTCCTGCAGACAATTTTTTTCACCCAAACTAGAACCACAAAGAAATAAAATTAATGTTTATTTTGAAGTCACCAATTTCCTTCTCCCTGGCATGAAAAAGTAAACCATTTGGAATATGAAATAATTCACAAGTTTCCTGAAAAGACATAATCCGCCCGGGCGCGGTGGCTCACACCCGTAATCCCAGCACTTTGGGAGGCCGAGGCGGGCGGATCATTTGAGGTCAGAAGTTCGAGACCAGCCTGGCCGACATGGCTAAACCCGTCTCTACTAAAAATACAAAAATTAGCCAGGCATGGTGGTGGGTGCCTGTAATATCAGCTACTTGGGAGGCTGAGGCAGAAGAATCGCTTGAACCCGGGAAGCAGAGGTTGCAGTGAGCAGAGACTGCACCACTACGCGACAGAGCAAGATTCCATCTCAAAAAAAAAAAAAAAGAGAGAGAAAAAAAAGACATAATCCTGGAAGCCGTCTTGAAAAAGCACTTTTAAATAGAATTTTATTACAAAATTGGAAAAATCTACATCTGCCAAGCATAGAATACTATTCCTGACTAAGGATACTATAGAATAATATAGAACTCCAGGGGATTAGTCCCAAACCATGGTATAAATGGTAACCCCTGGAAGAGCCCAGAATCCACCAGTCAGGTTCACATTCTATTTTAGATTTCCATTTCAAGTTAAATATTCCCTTTTAAAATCTCTTAGTATAAATAAAATCATCCAGGGGCATATATTGTAAACATTCAAATGTAATGGCTAACTCAATAGACTCATAAAATTTATATAAGCAATATCAAGCAGACAGAGTATTATGAATGTTTTAAAACCACCTATGGTTGAAAATGAACTTAAAGTATGCTGCTTGAAAATTAAATTCAGACCTTACTAAGTAGAAAACAAATTATTACCATCATTCCTAAGAGTTACTTTTTTTTTTTTTTTTTTTTACTACTTCCTGGATACTCACATAGATAAAGTTTCAGCTTCTGGATTCTCTCTCTCTGTAGTCTCCATTCTCAAAATGTCCAATGTATTCATTTTATCTTTTTCCACGTGGTTCTGTGAATTTAATTTGCTACAATTTATCTACTTACAATAAACAGTTCAAACTTTGTAATAAATAAATGGAAATTAAAACAACAGAACTGGCCAGGCACGGTGGCTCAAGGCTGTAATCCTAGCACTTTGGGAGGCCAAGCTAGGTGGATTGCCTGAGCTCAGGAGTTCAAGACCAGCCTGGGGAAC
This sequence comes from Pongo abelii, assembly GCF_028885655.2. Lineage (NCBI taxonomy): Eukaryota > Metazoa > Chordata > Mammalia > Primates > Hominidae > Pongo > Pongo abelii. The sequence continues at coordinate 78,967,012 of NC_071989.2, read as the reverse complement.
ATGGTGAAACTGTCTCTACTAAAATACAAAAAATTAGCCAGGCATGGCAGCGTGTGCCTGTAGTCCCAGTTACTTGGGAAGCTAAGGCAGGAGAATTCCTTGGACGCAAGAGGTAGAGGTTGCAGTGAGCTGAGGTCACGCCACTATACTCCAGCCTGGGTGACAGAGTGAGACTCCATCTCAATAAATAAATAAATAAATAAGAACTTCATTTTTTGTACTTCTAACTAGAGGAGATTTTCTAAAAATCCTAAATGCAGATGAGAATTTTTTTTTTTTTTTTGAGATAGGGTCATGCTCTGTTGCCCAGGCTAGAGTACAGTGTCATGATCATAGCTCACTGCAGCCTTGACCCCTGAGGCTCAGGTGATCCTCCCACCTCAGCCTCCTGAGTAGCTGGGACTACAGGTGCACACTATGCCCAGCTAATTTTTTCATTTTTTGTACAGACCGGATCTTGCCATGTTGCCCAGGCTTGTTTCAAATTCCTGGGCTCAAGTGATTAGCCCGCCTCAGCCTCCGAAAGGGCTGGGCTTACAGGTGTGAGCCACCACACCTGGTGTACATTTTTTTTTTTTAACAAAAATGGAATCACACTAAATACTTCAGAAAAATATTTCTGAAATGTTAATTACCAAAGGATACAAAACTGTATTGAAACCATGATTCAGCTATGTAAAAGAAAATCTGTAAGGAGATATGTGAAAAGATTGGTTGCATGGGAATAATGAAATTACAAATATTAAAAGGAATGGCTGGGCATGGTGGCTCACGCCTATAATCCCAGCACTTTCGGAGGCTGAGGCAGGTGGATCACCTGAGGTCAGAAGTTCGAGAGCAGCCTGGCTAACATGGTGAAACCCTGTTTCTATTAAATATACAAAAAATTAGCCGGGCATGGTGGCGCATGCCTGTAATCCCAGCCACTCAGGAGGCTGAGGCAGGGGAATCACCCGAACCCAGGAGGCGGAGGTTGCTGTGAGCCGAAATCACACTATGCACTCCAGATGGGGCAACAAGAGCGAAACTAAACCTCCAAAAAAAAAAGAAACAAGATTACAACACTTCAAAGAAATAAAGGTAAAGAAAAAAATTACAACTAATTTTTGTTTTAACTTTTACATGAATCTGTATTTTCTAAATTTTCTACAATTCAATAAACATAAGATTAGAATAATATAACTGTACTATAAAGATTATGATAAAAGATATTTCACAAAACAGGAAAAGAAGCAAACCAACATCTTAAAAAGTGTTTTAGTTAAAAAAAAAAAAATTGTAACAATAGAATTCTGGAAAAGTTATAAGGAAACAAAGATTCATTTAGCAATGTAAATAGATTATTTATGACTGTCAGTTTGACAATGCATAACAATTCAGGAGACTCAGACATACCAGAAAATTTTTTAAAGTAATAAAAATAACAAATAACAAAAGACAACGCATAACAAGAATCACAAAAATTTTAAAACATTATTTGACCCAAGGATCCCACCCGTCTCTAGAAATTTATACTTTGTTTCCTTGAGAAAGCCTTACTTACAAAATCGTTTGCTTCTAATGTACAAGAGTTAAAAAAAACAAACAAAAATAGAAACAATCTGAACATCCATTAGTAGAGAACTGATTAGGTAAATCAATAACATGTTAACACGACGCAGCTATTAAAAAGATCAATTGGACCCAAAAAAGTGTAAATTAATAGTTTCAGAGGAAAAGGGTTTTTTAAAATTTTTTATTTTTTTGAGACAGAGTTTTGCTCTGTTGCCCAAGCTGGAGTGCAGTGGTGCAATCTTGGCTCAATGCAACCTATTCCCTTCTGGGTACAAGTGGTTCTCTTGCCTCAAACTCCCAAGTAGTTGGGATTACAAGCGTGTGTCACAATGTCCAGCTAATTTTTTTGTATTTTTAGTAGAGATGGGATTTCGCCATGTTGGCCAGGCTGGTTTCAAACTCCTGACCTAAAGTAAGCCGCCAGCCTTGGCCTCCCAAAGTGCTGGGATTACAGGTGTGCGCCACTGTGGTCAGCTGAAAAAGGTTTTGGCAGGGCGCAGTGGCTCAATATGGTGAAACCTAGTCTCTACTAAAAATACAAAAATTGGCTGGGCATAGAGGCACGCGCCTGTAATCTCAGCTACTTGGAAGGCTGAGGCAGGAGAATCGCTTGAACCCAGGAGGCAGAGGTTGCAGTGAGCCGAGATCACGCCATCACACCACAGCCTGGGCGACAGGGCGAGACTCCGTCTCAAAAACAAAACAAAGAAAAGAAAAAGGTTTTAAATATTATACACAGTATGGTTAAAAATTATAGAAACATGTGCATACATAGATAAAGTTACTGGCCAGGCATGGTGCCCTCATGCCTGTCATCCCAGCATTCTGAGAGGCCAACGCACACGGATCACTTGAGGTCAGGAATTCAAGACAAGCTTGGCCAACGTGACAAAACCTCGTCTCAACTGAAAATACAAAAATTAGCTGGGCGTGGTGGCGCATGCCTGCAATCCCAGCTACTTAGGAGGCTGAGGCACGAGAATAGTTTGAACCTGGGAGACAGAGGCTGCAGTGAGCCAGGATCATGCCATTGCACTCCAGCCTGTGCGACTGGGCGAGACCCTATATCAAAAAAAAAAGAGGGCAGGTGTGGTGGCTCACGCCTGTAATCCCAGCACTTTGGGAGGCTGAGGCAGGCGGATCACATCAGGTCAGGAGTTCAAGACCAGCCTGGCCAACAAGGTGAAACCCTGTCTCTACTAAAAATACAAAAATTAGCCAGGTGTGGTGGCACATGTCTGTAATCCCAGCTACTTGGGAGACCGAGGCAGAAGAATTGTTTGAACCTGGGAGGCGGAGGCTGCAGTGAGCCAAGATCGTGCCACTGCACTCCAGCCTGGGCAACAGAGCAAGACTCCATCTCAAAAAAAAGAAATAAAGAAAGAAAATGAATAAAGAAATTTATTGACCAGGTGAGCTGGCCCATGCCTATAACCCCAGCACATTGGGAAGCTGAGGCAGGACAATCACTTGAGGCCAGGAGTTAGAAACCAGCCTGGTGAACATAGTGAGACTCCATTCCTAATTTTTGCTAACTTAAAACAGAAAATTAGGCCTGGTGCGGTGGTTCACGCCTGTAATCCCAGCACTTTGGGAGGCCAAAGCAGGCGGATCACGAGGTCAGGAGACCGAGACCATCCTGGCTAACACGGTGAAACCCCATCTCTACCAAAAATACAAAAATTAGCCGGGCATGGTGGTGGGCACCTGTAGTCCCAGCTACTCAGGAGGCTGAGGCAGGAGAATGGCGTGAACCTGGGAGGCAGAGCTTGCAGTGAGCCGAGATCACGTCACTGCACTCCAGCCTAGGAGACAGCGAGACTCCGTCTCAAAAAAAAAAAAAAAATTGTCTGGGTTTGGTTGCACACACCTGTAGTCCCAGCTACTGGGGAGGGTGATGTGGGAGAATCACTTGAGCTCAGGATTTCGAGGCTGCAGAGAGCCATAATAGTGCCATTGCACTCCTGGACTCTGTTGCCTGGGCAATAGAGCAAGACCCTGTCTCAGAAAAAACAAACAGAAAGTTTGTAAAAGACAAACAGCAATGTGACTGCCTGTGGGTAGATGAGAATGTTGCGGGCATAATTTAATATATAGCTGGTTTATGAAATATTTTAAATAAAAATTTTATATAAGTAAACAGAAGACAGATTTATCACCACTGAGGATATCTGAAATGATTACATCCCAGGTTAAAGAAAATGTGTAAACAGGACACTAGTAAGATACGAACAAATCTAATGTTAATGTAAGTTCTTGTATCTGTTTTAATATCAGTAACAGTACTTTGTAATTTCAAGTCAACAACTTTTATTCCCAACTATCTAAAGAAAATTTTTATAATTTTAATTTCCATGAAATCTCTTACCCCATACCTTTTCAACTGAAGTTTTTGAATGTGAATTCTTGCTCTCTGCCTCTGTTTTGCCTTGTGAAAGAACTGATTTCTTCCCAGCCCTTGACAAATTGGGTTTAGGTCTCTGGAAGCGACCTCTCAACATTGGTTTAACATTTTCTGTTTGATCAATTTCCCTGAAAAATTAACATTATTTAAATAGCATCAAACATGCAGTCATGTCCAAATGAACTTCTAAAATAACCTACTGAGAACTAGGAAGAACTCCTTTAAGAGCTTACTTAGAACAAGAGTAGCAAAGAAAACTTAAAGAGACTAACTTGTTCTATCTGATATTAAAAATACACCATTCATCATCAGTAATTAAAACAGTGTGGTACTAATATATGAATAAACAGGTAAATGAAACAAATTTAAAATCCAGAAAATGACTTCAAAATAGACATGATTTTGGCATATATTGAAGGTAGCAACTCATAATAGGGAGGATAAGATGAAATGCAATACAATACAGTGAGGATAAAACTTAAGAAATATTAAGTAAGATTAAATGATGATGGGAAGGCCGGGAGCAGTGGCTCACGCCTATAATCCCAGCACTTTGGGAGGCCAAGGCAGGTGGATCACCTGAGGTCAGGAGTTCGAGACCAGCCTGGCAAACATGGTGAAACCCCGTTTCTACTAAAAATACAATAATTAGCCATGCATGGCGGCATGTGCCTGTAGTCCCAGCTACTTGGGAGGCTGAGGCAGGTGAATCCCTTGCACCCAGGAGGCGGAGGTTGCAGTGAGCCAAGATGGTGCCACTGCACTCCAGCCTGGGTGACAACAGCAAGACTCCGTCTCTGGATGTGGTGGTGAGCACCTATAGTCCCAGCTACTTGGGAGACTAAGGTGGGAGGATCACCTAAGCCTGGGAGGTCGAGGTTGCAGTGAGCTATGATCACACCACTGCACTCCTGCCTGGGCAACAGAGTGCAACCCTGTCTCAAAAAAAAAAAAATTCATAAATGTTTAAATGTGTATGTGTGTGTGAGGGAGAGCTCAATCATACCTTTTTATACTTTTCGATGTTTGAACCTTATGAATGTATTGTCTATTTCAAAGACTGACATTCTGATTTTTAAGTTTGATTTCCATTGTGACAGTACTTTACTGAAAAATAAGAATTTATGAACTGAATAGCTTTCTTTTTTTTTTTTTGAGACGGAGTCTCGCTCTGTCGCCCAGGCTGGAGTGCAGTGGCGTGATCTCAGCTCACTGCAGGTTCTGCCTCCCAGATTCACGCCATTCTCCTGCCTCAGCCTCCCAAGTAGCTGGGACTACAGATGCATGCCACCACACCCAGCTAATTTTTTGTATTTTTAGCAGAGACAGGGTTTCACTGTGTTAGCCAGGATGGTCTCAATCTCCTGACCTCCTGATCCGCCCGCCTCAGCCTCCCAAAGTGCTGGGATTACAGGCGTGAGCCACTGCGCCCAGCCCATAAACTATTAATGGCTTTTAAGCCCATATGAGATGAGGAATTATGAGGAAGATTAAAAGGAAGTATAAAACCTTCAGATATCTCTTCAAAGGGAGATTTTTATGATGCTTTTAATCGTTTCTTGGGAAGATACTAATTTAACCAGTATCTGCATACTGGAAGATATACTTCCTTGAAATCACCAATATCAAAATATTATTTTGACACCAGGCATAAAAAATAAACCAAGTAAAAGTAAAATCTCACAGCAAATATTTAGGCTTCCAAATTGTTTTAGAATTTCATAAGTTACCACCTTCCTAAAATTCGTATCACTATTATACAATAGATATGAAAGAGAATCTTTCTGCAAAGAAATATAAAGTAAAACACCTGATGTTACACTCTGAACAGACTACAGTATAATTATATATTAAATGATTCCCTCTACTATTAATAAAGTATGTATTAATAATCCCCTTGAATCCCTAAATGAAGCAACATTATTATCATTTAAGAACCTTATCAAAATTTTATAAATAAATCCTAACGTATAAAATACTTACAGTGAATTATTTTTTAGGTCAACATTTCTTTCTTCTATACAACTACCCTCAGCATTATTCACCTCACACAATGCTCTAATTCCAACTTCGAATGAAGGCAAATCTGAAGTGCTTGATTCTGAAGACTCAGTTGCTACTGACGTGGCATCTTGTTGATTACTTAAAAAATGAAAATATGTCAGAGAGAAAAGAATTCCTAATGATATATATAATTATTTTTTAAAAATTTTAAACACACAAAATCACCATTTTGCAAGATGCTGCTTCACATTATAGAGTAATACAAACTGCTACATTAGCTTTTCTGTGATCCATCTTGCATCATGTTATAAAAACTGTACCTCCAGAGAAAGCAGCAGCCACAAATTTACACGCTTAGGAACATGCTCAAGAAGTTTCAAAATGAAGGCCGGACAAGGTGGCTCACGCCTGTAATCCCAGCACTTTGGGAGGCCAGGGCGGGCAGATCACTTGAGGCCAGGAGTTTGGAATATCCTGGCCAACATGGTTAAACCCCGTCTCTACTAAAAATACAAAAACTAGCTGGGCATGGTGGTGCAGGCCTATAATCCCATCTACTCAGGAGGCTGAGGCAAAACAATCACTTGAATCCGGGAGGTGGAGATCACACCACTGCACTCCAGACTGGGCGACAGAGCAAAGCTCTGTCTCAAAAAAAAAAAGGCTTCAAAATGAGAAATTATTAAATATGGTTCACAAATCAAACATGCGTAAAATAATAGTAATATTTAGGAATTAGCTTTCATTAAAATTTCTATAGGCAATCCTTGCTATGCAGGGTACTGTGTAACCAAAAGTCAAAGAAAGCAAAGACACAGCTCCAATAAGCTCAAGTTGAGTTAACATAGTCCTACGCAAAGTGAGAACTACTATATTAAAAAATATTTGAAATATCAGCCAGGTGTGGTAGCACGTGCCTGTAGTCCTAGCTACTCAGAAGGCTGAGGTGAGAGGATTGCTTAAGCCCAGGAAGTCGAGGCTGCAGTGAGCTGAGATTGCACCACGGCATTCCAGCCTGGGCGATAGAGCAAGACTCTGTCACAAAATAAATTTCAACTAAGAATAATATAACTGATAGCCACGCACTGACCATTTCAACACATATTCACATTTAGCCATACCTTTTTTTTTCTTTTTTTCTTGCTCATTTTTTCTACTAGGTGTTTATGTTTTCCTGACTTATGAGCAAGAGTTCTCTATATATTTTTATTGTCTAGATATTACACATAAAATCTCCCGATCAGTAACTTGCCTTTTCTTTATGGAGGATTTGTTAACAGAAGTATTTAATTTTACTACCATTAAACTTATCAATCTTATCTTTTAAAGTCTGTGTTTTCTATGTCTTAATAGAAATGTCTTACCTGAGGCCTTCACATTACAAAGATTTTTTCTACATTTCTTCTAAAAGTTGTAAAGATTTGTTTTATACATGTAGTCTTCAATCCATCAGGAAGTTAGCGGATATGGTAACACAAGGATCAAATATTATGTTTTTCAAATCTCAGCTCTATCTAATGAACAGTTAGTTCTATCTTTGCCTGCTAATTTCTAAAGCTACCTCTGCCATATAACAGATTCCTAAATGTCTCTTCCTAAACTCTATATTCAGTTCCACTGAGTCAATTCATCTAACCCTGTACCAATACCATGCTGCTTTAGTTACTCTAGTTCGAAAATTAGTCTAGACAGTCCCTCTCCAAAGTTGGTGTTTTTTAAAACTGTCTTTACCATCTTGAGCCTTTGTTCTTGTGTACATGACAATTTTAGAATCTTTTCTAAATTTAGAATCTTTGTTTTCCAAAACCAACTGGGACTTTAACAGTCATTACAAGGTTGTTTTTCCCCTAAATTAGAAAAGTTAGGGCGAGACACAGTGGCTCATGCTGAGGTGCGAGGATTGCTTGAGCCCAGGAGTTTGAGACCAGCCTGGAAAACATCTCTACTAAAAAATGTTTTTAAAATTAGCCAGTCATGGTGTCCCATGACTGCAGTCCCAGCTACTCGAGATGCTGAGGTGATAGAATCATTTGAGCCCAAGAGTTCAAGGTTGTGGTGAGCTGTGATCACGCTACTACACTCTAGCCTGAGCAACAGAGTAAGACCCTGTCACAACATTTTTTAATTATTTTAAAAATTAGAAAAAGTCATGAGTACAGTTTTGTGTAGTTTATGAAATTAGGTGTATCTCTGAAGATGCATTTTAGATTATCTGTCACCTAGGAACAAACAACTATGAGAAATAGCACATGATTCCACTTATGTGAATATCTAGATTAGACAGAGTCATAGAGACAGAAAGCTGTCTACATCCTTACCGCTCTCAGTGAGCCTAATTTGATCTCAAACTAGGCAAGTCTGGTCCTGATTAATACTTGGATGAGAAACAGAAAGCAGATTAGAGATTATCAGTGGTTGCAGGGAGGGGAGAATGAGGAATTACTGCATAATGGGTACAGGTTTTCTGTTTGCAGTGATAAAATAGCTTTAGAAATAGTGCTGATGGCTGCACAACAATGTAAATGTAAATAATGCCACTAAATTGTATGCTTAAAAATAGTAAACAGCTTTAAGTTTGTTTTTGGCAATAGCTTTTTAGATATGACACCAAAAGTATAGGCAACAAAAGCAAAATTAGACAAATGGGACTACATTGAACTAAAAAACTTCTGTACACCAAAGGAAACAGCAGAGTGAAAAGGCAACCTATGGAATGGGAGAAAATGTGTAAATCATATTTCTGATAAGGGCCTAAAATCCAAACTATATAAATAATTCTCAAAACTCAATAGCAAAAAAGAAAATAACCTAATTAAAAAATTGGGCACAGGACCTGAATAGACATGTCTCCAAAGAAGATATACACAAATGGCTAACAGCTATGAAAGATGCTCAACTCAATAATTATCCGGGAAATGCAAATCAAAACAACCGTAAGAAACCACCTTCTACCTGTTCAGAAGGACATTATTAATAAAATAAAAGATAACAAGTATTGAAGAAGATGTGAAAAAAACTGGAACCCTGTACATTGTTGGTGGTTATGTAAAATGGTGTACCCGCTATTAGAAACAGTATGGAGGGTCCTCAAAAAATTAAAAGTAGAACTACCATATGATCTAGCAACCCCACTTCTGGGTATTTATCCACAAGAACTGAAATCAGGATCTCAAAGAGATATTTGCACTCCCATGTTCAGTGATGCCAACAGACAAAAACAACCTAAATGTCCATAAAGAAAATGTGGTCTATACATGTACTGGAATATTATTTGCTCATAAAAAAGGAAATCTTCTCATATGCTACACCATGGATGAACCTTGAGGACATTACATTAAGTGAAATAAGCCAGTCACGGAAAGAAAAATACTGCATGAGGCCGGGCGCTGTGACTCACACCTGTAATCCCAGCACTTTGGGAGGCCAGGGCAGGTGGATCACCTGAGCTCAGTTCAAGACTAGCCTGAGCAAAATGGTGAAACCCCGTCTCTACCAAAAATACAAGAAATTATCCAGGTGTGGTGGTGCATGCCTGTGGTCCCAGCTTCTCAGAAGGCTGAGATGGGAGGATTGCTTGAGCCTGGGAGGTAGAAGTTGCAGTGAGCTGAGATCGTGCCACTGCACTCCAGCCTGGGTGACAGAGACTGACCCCATCTCAAAAACAAAACAAAACAAAGAAAGAATCATGATTGCCAAGGGCTGGGAGGCGGAGGAAATGAGAGTTGCTGTTCAATAGGTATAGAGGTGCAGTTATGCAAGGTAAAAAAAAATTCCAGAGATCAGCCATACAACACTGTGCCTATAGTTAACAACACTGTATAGTACACATAAAAAATCTATTGAGGGTAAATCTCATGATTTTATATTACAAATTAAAATTTAAAAACACACACACACACAGCAGGACACATCACATTTAAACTAATGAAAACCAAAGATAGAGAAAATCATTATAGAAAATTATAAACCCATGCAAACGCCAACCAAAAGAAAGCTACAATGGCAAAGTAAACATCAGAAAAAAAGAGCAATACCAGAAGGATAGTACATAATGATAAAGGGAATTTCACCAAGACAAAACAATCCTAGATATGTACACACCTAACAACAGAGCTTCAAAATATAGGGAGCAAAAACAAATAGAACTGAAAAAAATAAACAGGCAAATCCAGTTACAGATGGAGACTTCAACACTCCTGTCTCAGTAATCAACAGATGTGGATAAAACCAGAAAAGACACAGAAAATACCTTAATGAAAGGATGGGATCAGTTCTTTTCTCAACTTTTTCAGTGGAGGCAAAACCCACAATGCCATCTATGTTTTGTGTGCAGGAAAGCATCTGCTCCTTACTGCATTCACCTTCCTTTAGCTCGGGCCTTATAGCCTGACATTTATCTACAAATACAAAATGCATGTTATTCTAAAAAATGACAGCAAAAACATCTTTTTTAAAGCACAAAGGAATTTACCTATAACACTGTCTTTTCCTACAAAACCTTAATCAACATTCAAGTCCCTATTTGCAAGACACATCTTATTTTTAGACCATAATAAAAACTTAACATATATGAGAATCAGCTCAAGCTTCTTGGGCAGTTTGTAGCATCTTCCTTTTATCTTAAATTCTAAGTATTTAAAGTGGCTTATTTTATATGTCAAGTAAGGAAACTAAAAGTTGACTTAACTATTCTTTTGCTCCTTCAGAAGTATACTAATTAGTAACACAGTAATAGCTATCATTTATTAAGTACTTACTAAGCGGCAGGAACCCTTAAGTCCATCAGATGCATTATCTCATTTAATACTTGAAACAATCCCATTAGAAGATATTAATATTAACCTCATAGAGAACCCCCTGAGTTCAGAGATCTTAAGTAACTTTCCCAGTGCAATACTTAAGCAAGTAAAAAAGCTGGAATTTAAAGCAAGGTCTGTTTGATTTCTAAAACCTGGTTGTGAATCATTAAGCTGTTCTGCATTATACATAATGACTCCAATAAGCCAAAAAAGAGCATAATATTGTGATGCCTACAAAGCATACTATGTTAGCTACCAGTACTCTTTTATTAAAATCAGATGGGTACATCTGAACTACAGAAAACATAAATTTTATAGAAAGGTTCTTCTGGTCTGCTCCTACCTTTTCCTTGGTTATCAGCTTTAAATAATCTACATATGAACTCTTAAGGAAAGGGACCAAGACTCCCCCTCAAACTCTTAGCCCTCATCCCCAAGCAACTCATAAGTGGCAATATGTTTGCATTCAAAGAGTAAAAAAGAAAAAGGGAAGGAATACATATTCCACTAGTTCTTTTATAGGAACTAACCCCTTGTGGGTTCACAGAGGTACTCTGTAGAGGTACAACATGAAAATCTGTGCTTTACTGACAGACAAAAGCAACATATTTTTAACTCTATATAGATGTGATTTCTAATCATAGTTAATGGGAATGCACAGGAGGTGATACATCTTAGAAACAAACTTTAGAGAACACTCTCCCCACTTTAATTTGTTTAATTTTTTTACATAAACTTTTTTCTTTAATTAAAAATAAACAGAGTTAGCACAGTACCATGAGTACAGAACCAATTAATAAGCATCAGTAATTGCTATCTAGACAAAAAATTAAGTTACATACCATATTACTGTACATGTCTTCTCAAGTAATATAGAGGCTTTTTAAATATGTAAGAAACTTACTCTTGTGTTTTTCTCCTTTAGAAGGACCCGCCTGAACAGTGGCATTTTCTAAAAGATTGTTTACTTCCAGTTCATTAGCTCCATCTTGCTTCTTCCTCCTTCTTTTCTTTTGATTTAGGTCTACTTCTAATGCAACCTGCTCTGCATTCTCCCTTGGTAAGGTCAGAGACTCTTCTTCAACTGTCTGAGCATCCTTCTGAGATCTTTCTGTGTCTGAAATTCTAGAACTCATAGACTCATCTGGATCATTATTCACTCCTTCACAGGCAACTTTTTTCACTGAAAACAAGAGAAATTACTATAAATATTTAAACAACCTAAAGAAAAATCTGTAAAGGTGGGAAAGAGACTCAAAGATGTCCTCTGTATTATTTATTTGTATGAACAAAAAACCTAAAGACAACCTAAAATGTCTAATGGGAAATGACTAAATAATACATAAAAATCCATGGAGCCAATAATAATAATGAGGTAAGTTTATTCAAAGCATATTGTTGCATTAAAAAACCAAGCAGAACAAGATACACATAAAATCTCATTTTTATTAAACAAAAACAATTACATATAGAGATGCTCCTTGACTTACACTGGGTTTCATCCCAATAAACCCATCATAAGTTGAGTATACTATAAATTGAAAATGCATTTAATACAGGCTGGGCGCGGTGGCTCACGCCTGTAATCCCAGCACTTTGGGAGGCCGAGGCGGGTGGATCATCTGAGGTCAGCAGTTCGAGACCAGCCTGGCCAACATGGTGAAGCCCCATCTCTACTAAAAATACAGAAATTAGCTGGACATGGTGGCAGGCACCTGTAATCCCAGCTGCTCGGGAGGTTGAGGCAGGAGAATCACTTGAACACGGGAGGCGGAGGCTGCAGTGAGCCAAGATCACACCACTGCACTCCAGCCTGGGCAACAAGAGCAAAACTCTGGGCTGGGCATGGTGGCTCACGCCTGTAATCCTAGCACTTTCGGAGGCTGACGCAGGCAGATCACTTGAGGTCAGGAGTTCAAGACCAGCCTGGCCAACATGGTGAAACCCCGTCTCTACTAAAAATACAAAAATTAGCTGGGTGTGGTGGTACATGCCTGTAATCCCAGCTACTTGGGAGGCTGAGGCAGGAGAATCGCTTGAACTGGAGAGGTGGAGGCTGCAGTGAGCTGAGATGGTACCACGGCACTCCAGCCTGGGCAACAAGAGCAAAACTCCGTCTCAAAAAAAAAAAAAAAAATTCTGGCTGGGCGTGGTGGCTCACACCTGCAATCCCATTACTTTGGGAGGCCAAGGTGGGCGATCATTTAAGGTCAGGAGTTTAAGACCAGTCTGGCCAATATGATAAAATCCCATCTCTATAAAAAATTACAAAAATTAGCCGGGCATGGTGGCACGTGCCTGTAATTCCAGCTACTCAGGAGGCTGAGGTGAAAGAACTGCTTGAACTCGAGCAGTGAAGGATTCAGTGAGCCGAGATCGGGCCACTGCACTCCAGCCTGGGCAACAAAGTGAGACCCTGTCTCAAAAAAAAAGTTCTTACATTAAATAAGATATAGTGAGTTACTCATGTTATCACCTGTAACATACTCGCAAGAAGATATATAATCTTCTAGGATTATGTGTAAGTAAAAAAAAAGACTACTAAGAATAAATGTATTTTGCAGTTATCAATACTACTTTTTAAAAGATATGCCCCAGAACAAGAAATTCTAGCCTAGCTGTGAACAGTAAAGAGTTAATTTTGCAGGCTTGACTGCTATCCTTTGAAAATTCTTCTTATAAGGTTGGCCCTTGGGCCATGTCTCAGAATTTGGTTCTGGGAACGGTTCCTACCACCCTAACTGATAAGAGTGGCTCTCTGTGCCTTAGCTGTACAATGTGGTTTATGCTGAACTGCTTCCCTTTTGAAAATCCGAAATTTTCATATGTTCCAGGCAGAGGATGCCGAATCCTTAGTCTTCCTAGTGGATAATCAAACCCCAGTGGTGGTCATGGGGACCCCCAACACAGGTTCTCACCATCCCAGGTTTCAGTTCTGCCTCTGCCACTACTCACACTGTGAGTCCTTAGGAAAAAGTGTCTTACGATCTCTGGGGCTGTTTCTTGGTGATTAAAACCAATACAAAGGCCCGGGTGCGGTGGCTCACACCTGTAATCCCAGCACTTTGGGAGGCCGAGGCAGGCGTATCACAAGGTCAAGAGATCGAGACCATCCTGGCTAACATGGTGAAACCCCGTCTCTACTAAAAATACAAAAAAAATCAGCCAGGTGTGGTGACGGGCACCTGTAATCCCAGCTACTCGGGAGGCTGAGGCAGGAGAATGGCGTGAACCCAGAAGGCAGAGCTTGCAGCAAGCCGAGATCGTGCCACTGCACTCCAGCCTGGGCAACAGAGCGAGACTCTGTCTCAAAAAAAATACAAAAAAAAGAATAAAACAATACAAAGGGGGCTAAAATGTAAGCTAGCTAACATATAAGGTTCCCTATAGTTCCAAGTGTCTTCTTTATGTGATTATAGCTAAACATTGTCCTCATAGACCAGAGTTCAAATAGTTAAGAAAATATAAGCCTAAAAATAAAAATACCTACATATATACAATTTCTACCTGTTACAAGTCAACATCAGCCTTCAGAAATAAGTTACGCTCAACCAATACAGTCTAGTCACAATCCCAGAAGATTAGAGTTTTTTTTAATCCTAGAATTTTATACCAGATTTGTTTTACAAAGGAAAATGATAATAAATAATCAAACATGAAATACAACACTCCAAATCCTGATGCTCTTTGACTGGCTACAACTATCCTCTATGTTAGAGAGATATCAAATAACCCAATCACGCCAGTTAAAAATTTTAAAAGAAAGCTATTGTTTTGGACCAGATAACTAGTTCATTGAAAAAACATATAGTCCCTCCAACTGGATGCTTTGATGATCTTAACTACCTGAGCTACACATGAACTCTCAAAGGCCTGAGGGACAATACTGCAAGTTTATTACTACTAAGCAAACTATCACACTTTCTTTTAAAATCAATACCTTTTACATTTTTCCGTGGTTTGGTGGATTTCTTCTCCTTTAAACTGTGATTTTTAACATATTTTTGTTTTCTTTTCTCTTCTTCAGCAAGAACTTTCTGAAGCAAATGAGCAAAAAAATCGAAGTCAAAAGGGCGCTTTTCCTCTGTTTAAAAAAAAGGAAAAGAACTTTCAAGTTTTTATTTTTAAAAGCTACTTCTAGCTTTTAAAGTATCATAACATCAAAAGCAAATGGGTTTGTTTATCAGTAGGAGAACAGAAAAACAAATACACAACAGAACACCACTCAGCAATAGAATAGGTTTGTCTTAGCAGGGAAATAGATAAGTTCACATCAGAACACCACTCAGCAACAAAACAAATAAACTAGTTTATTACAAATAATAATTTGTTTATTGCAAATAAACTAGTTTTAAACAAAACAAAAGGAACTACTGATACATGCAATAATATGAGGGAATCTCAAAAACATACTGAGTGGAAGAAAACAGATACTAGGGTACATACTATATGATACCATGTATAAGATATTCTAGAACACACTAAGCTATCTATGGTGATTAAAATGAAAATATTGGTTGCCTTGGGCCAGGAGGACAGCATTTGATTGTTCAGAAAGGGACATAATAGACCTTGTGAAGTGATGAAAACATTTCCTCTATTGTTTGGGGTAGTGGTAACACAGGCATATTCTTTGTCAAAACTCGAACTACACTTTGAGCTGTGTGTAAATATAAATCAATTTTTTTATGGACTGAGAAGTCCTTGAAATGCCTGTTCACCACCATATGCCCTACCTTTATCACAACCATTTCACCATTTACTCTTATAAGTATCAGCAAAGTGGGAAGTAAATGAATTTAATCAGGAACATGCCCACTAAATATCTATCAACAGCATTATATCTGAAAGTAATCAGTGAACACTCCAGGCAGCAAATCCTTGCTTGAACTTAAAGTGAATGTAGAGAAAATGGTGCTCTATGCACATAAGCCGAAGACTGGTTTGATTACAAGACAGCCTCAGAAAAGAAGGTATATACTAAAATAAAAAGAATCTCAGGAAATTAAACCCAAATCTGGGATTCCTGAAGACCCTATTTCACTGTTGACCCAGACTTCATTTGTTCTGACTCTCCACAATGATTCTGAAAGACATAGCACTCAAAGAATCGTAAAGGATCTCCACATGGTTCTCACAGAAATTCAAAACGTAAGTTCTCTCAAAAAACTTATATAGATTTTATTTAAAAAAAAAAAAATTCCAATAGAAAGCCTCCAAATCAATGAGTTGTTTTTAGTTTTGAGATAGGATCTTGCTGTGTTGCCCAGGCTGGCCTCGAATTCTTCGGCTGAAATCTTCCTGCCTCAGCGACTCCTGAGAGTAGCTGGACCTATAGGCATACAACACTGTATCCTGTTTAAGATCAATAAATTTTAAAGATATCTATTATAATGGTCTATAAAAATGCTTCACAATCCAAATAGACTGTTTATAGATTTATGAATTACTTTCTGACTATGATGTGTTACACTTAATGAAGTTTCAGGACCACTTCTCTAACATGGAACGGGCTGAGGAGCATAATAGTCCAGATCTTCTAAGAGCCATTCCTCAAAGGAGTTTCCCTAAAGACCCGATAAAACACTGGGTGTAGGATCCACCCACCTACCTTAGTGTCTACTCATAAAATAAACATACATGCTACATAATGTAGGTACTCTCTACATTTGGATTTTTTTTTTTCTAAAATTAGCACTATGGCTAATCTTATGACTAAATGGACATTGAATACATTTATTAATCATAAAATACTGATAATTATAAATCCACAAAAAAATATATTCCTGTCCACAGGTGTGGTGAAAAAGAAAAAGACCTATCTTCTAATCAAAAAATAGAATAACTATTTTAAACAGTAAATTTATTTTTCTTTATAGATCCTTTGATATCTTTCTCTAGACTTAAAGAAAAATATGTTAATTTTAACGAGGATTTTAGTTAGAAATTGAAAGATATCTGTCATTCCTTCAGATGAGATCTAAATTCAAATGCTAGTATATCTCTTCAGACAGAACTTCCTTAATGATCCAATGATCATTAGGAAAAAAGAGACCTAAACATCCACCCTCTCTTTTTTCTTCTTTTTGGAAATGAATCACTACCTAAAATTATGCTTATCAACTATATTTCTTCCCCCATCCAATCAGACTTAAGGCTCTAAATACAGGATTCTCATCTGCCATTTATCTTCCACCATTACATGCTCAATACCTAGAACAATGACTACCATATAGTAGGTGGTCAGTGTTATTGACTGAATGACTGATTAGTCATTCAGAACCAGAAAGAATCATCTATATAACTAATAGTACTGTCTTCCAGAAACAATTATCTCCTCCAATACAGTTCCTTCAGAATAAATAACACTTAGAAGTGGTACCATCAATCCCTCCATAACTTCTTGGACTTAGAACTGTTTACCTGCACCTAGATGTTCTGGATAATCTCCTGCCTATATATTTGTAGCAAGTGCCAGACCCATACTGCTAAACAGAAAAATTTCAGACTGCTTTCTCTTAATGCCGATACAGGAACAAAACAAATCTAAAACACACTAAAGCCAAAGACAAAAGACTGGTCATTTTTTAGGCTCTTCAAGTAATACTTTGTAAAAGAGGTCTTAATACTTACGGAATGCTTTGTCTATTCTCCATCCATTTGTTTTCTCTTCCCGTTTAAATTTATTCTGTTAACAACAAAAAACCCTATGGTAATTTTCTCCCATAAAACAAGCTTTTTTTTTTTAAATGCAGTAAGCATTAAAATGAAACTCTTAGGAATAACATACTGTTCTCTACTTAATATGTCTTTGCCAATAGGCAAGTTACTTAAACCTTTGGCTTTTTAAAAGTAAGGATGAAAGATTTTTACTGAGCTTCTTGATTCTCATTACTGATAGCATGAATCAGCAATGGAAGCTGGATTTACAGAGGACAGAAAAAAATAAAGTCAACAAACATGGAAGCAGATCAAACCTATGATTAAGCTCACTGGTATTAACTTTTAAAAAATTAAGTATTCATAACAGGTTAAACCTCTGACATCATTGTTCTAATATATTTCAAGTAGCATGGAGAGAAGACTATAGAGAAACAACTAAGTGAAATTTTGAAGCAGGCCAAGTTTATCCTGACAAACTTCTATATATTAAGGCACATTTCCTCACGTTTTTCTCAGCCCCAAAAATCCCTGTCCTCAGTTTACTACCAGATTACTTCCATTAAGAGGGAGATGTTTAAGGCTTAAGGCTCAATCCATCCTAAGGTCATTAGGAAGACTGAGGGCATAAGTTTGTGTCTGAAGACGTCTGATCACACACACACATTGTAGGAGAGGAAACAAACAGCCAATGTTTCCCATCTACACGTCAGTGATCTACAAGTTTTTATTAAAAGCACAAAAATAAAGCTTTTTAATTGCAAAAAAAAGAGAGAGAATATCACATGAAACAAAGGAAGTACTTCATGCCCCCTTCCTCCCTTCAAAAGAACTTAACCACTAATACGACTTGTAAAGCAATCACTTTCTTGTATTTCCTTATTGTTTATGACCCAAGTGTGTATTCTTAGATGATACAGTTTAGCCTTGCCCATATTTTTAAGACCTGATATGACATTAACATCTTTTAATGTACAGGTTGCCCTTCTTTCCCGTTCTTTTGTTTTTCTTCACAAAACTTATTATCAATACAGAAGTTTTCAAAGATAATCTTATTTCTGCCTTAAAAGATCATACTTCAAAAGTTAACAAATGTTACCTCCACAAAAAATGATTGGCTATAAACACTAAATTAAATGTCCTAAAAGAAATATCAATAGGCTTCAGGCATTTAATTCTAAAACAGTGCTACCTCATATTTTACTTAATTGGTAATATAATTCAGAACAATTTAAAACTTTCTTGAAGAAATGTATTGAAACTAGTCAATGATTTCATAGGTAAGAACCAGTAACAGGCCAAATTCCATGATCACAAAATAAATCCCATAATTTCCACTTCTGGCCTTGACAAAGTAACTCATTATGGACAGGTCCTACATATCCAACTCCACCACGAATGACTTTTAACACTGACAAAATATATGCATCAATTATTTTCAAGCAAAGGACAATAGTGAGAGCAAAACTACAATCATGGAGAGAAGGAAAACAGACAAGATGTGCCCATGTTTACCTTGGCTCTCTGCCTGGGCTCTATTTCCTAACCAAGGAAAGGGAGGTGAAGGCCAAACAGGGTACAGCAATCCAACTAGGCTGCAGAAGCAGGGAATCTTTAGGAGCATAGTTCTAAAAAGGAATTGTGTAGAGGGGTACCTCACAGGCCTGGTGGAAATACCCCATAGTACCTTGGCCTAAGTATGGGTTGCATATGTCCAGAATATAAAGCTTAAAAGAGAACAGCTGCTAAAGGAATGAAAGCAGAAGGAAGATACTAAAAGTTATAAAACACCATACGACAATAGAGTTCAGGTGCATCCTAATGGAAAGACCTCATTAATACCCAAATACATTCACCTCAGACACCAGAAAGATCACCATTAGAGATAAAAAGGATACCCTAGAGTAGCCTTTCTCTACCAGGGATGTAGCATGAGAACTAAGTACTAATGCATTAAAGCAGCCACTGTATGCAATGCATTCCCTTCTCTCACTTATCTATTAATAGTATAGTATCAGTATAACCATCCTTAGAGAACTTAGAAAATAATAACTCATGCCTACCATGAGACTGCTCTGGAAAAAGAAGAAAATAATAAAATATAATATAATAGTAACTCAAATTATTTTCTGTAAATCAGACGAGAAATCCCATTGGAGAAAGAATGTCCTAGATTAAAGACCAGTCTAGATCTGCCTCAACAAAGCTTTAAGACAAGCCTTAACAGGAACAAAGAGGTTGGCAGTAAATTAACGGCTTTCCAGAACAAAAGTCAACACTATTTCTGTTTTGTTTATTGAAACAGTCTTGATGTCTTCCAGACTGGAATGCAGTGCTGTGATCACAGCTCACTGCAGCCTCGATCTCCCAGGCTCAAGCAATCCTCCTGCCTCAGCCTCCTGAATTGCTAGGGGACATGTGCCAGCATGCCTGGCTTTTTTTTTTTTTTTTTTTTTTTTTTGTAGAGATGGGATCTTGCCATGTTGCTCAGTCTGGGTTTGAACTTCTGGGCTCAAGCAATCCTCCCATCTCAGCCTCCCAAAGTAGTAGCATTAGAGGTGTGAACCACCGTTCCTGGCCCAATGCTCTTTAAAAAAAAAAAAAGAAAAAACATAATCCAGACACTGTACAACACATCGTTCGTTCACAATGTCTGGTATGTAATTTCTTTTTTTTTTTTTTTTTTTTTTTTTTTTGAGACGGAGTCTTGCTCTGTCTCACAGGCTGGAGCGCGGTGGCGCGATCTCAGCTCACTGCAACCTCTGCATCCCAGGTTTATGCCATTCTCCTGCCTCAGCCTCCCAAGTAGCTGGGACCACAGGCGCACGCCACCACGCCTGGCTAATTTTTTATATTTTTAGTAGAGACAGGGTTTCTGTGTTAGCCAGGATGGTCTTTATCTCCTGACCTCGTGATCCGCCTGCCTCGGCCTCCCAAAGTGTTGGGACTACAGGCATGAGCCACCAAGCCTGGCCTAGTATGCAATTTCAAAAAAACTCATGGCTGACCGGGCATGGTGGTTCACTTCTTATAATCCTAGCACTGTGGGAGGCTGAGGTGAGTGGATCACTTGAGGTCAGGAGTTCAAGACCAGCCTAGCCAACATGGTGAAACCACATCTCTGCTAAAAATACAAAAATTAGCCAGACATGGTGGCATGCACCTGTAATCCCAACTTGGGAGGCTGAGGCAGAAGAATAACCTGAACCCAGGAGGCAGAGGTTGCAGTGAGCTGAGATCATGCTACTGAACTCCAGCCTGGGCAACAGAGCGAGATTCCATCTCAAAAAAAAAAAAAAAAAAAAAAAATGGCCAGGCACAGTGGCTCACACCTATAATCCCAGCACTTTGGGAGGCCAAGATAGGTGGATCACTTAAGGTCAGGAGTTCGAGACCAGCCTGGCCAACATGATGAAACCCCATCTCTACTAAAAATATAAAAATTAGGCCGGGCACGGTGGCTCACGTCTGTAATCCCAGCACTTTGGGAGGCCAAGGCGGGTGGATCACAAGGTCGAGATTGAGACCATCCTGACCAACATGGTGAAACCCCGTCTCTACTAAAAATACAAAAAAAAAAAAAAATTAGCTGGGCATGGTGGTGTGCGCCTGTAGTCCCAGCTACTTGGGAGGCTGAGGCAGGAGAATCACCTGAACCCAGGAGACAGAGGTTGCAGTGAGTTG
The DNA here is from genome assembly GCF_028885655.2 of Pongo abelii. Classification (NCBI taxonomy): domain Eukaryota; kingdom Metazoa; phylum Chordata; class Mammalia; order Primates; family Hominidae; genus Pongo; species Pongo abelii. The sequence continues at coordinate 78,945,907 of NC_071989.2, read as the reverse complement.
AGACAGCGCCACTGCACTCCAGCCTGGTGACAGAGTTGAGACTCCGTCTCAAAAAAAAAAAAAAAAAAATTAGCCAGGCATGGTGGTGTGCACCTGTAGTCCCAGCTACTCAGGAGGCTGAGGCAGAAGAATCGATTGAACCTGGGAGGCGGAGGTTGCAGTGAGCCAAGATCACGCCACTGTACTCTAGACTGGGTGACATAGTGAGACTCTGTCTCAAACAAAAACAAACACACAAAAAAACCCGTAACAGAGAGCAAAAAATTAATTATTTTTTAAAACCCACATGACATGAGAAAAGATAGGAAAATGTGATAGGAAAAGAAAAGTCAAAAGAAAAAGATCCCATTCCCTGGCAAGCAGACTCAGAAAAAAAAGAAAAAAAGAAACAGATTCCAATATAATCTAGATATTAGAATAAACAAACAAAAAAGTTAAAGGAGCCATTCATTATACAGATGTTTCAGGATTCAGAGGAAAGTATAGTGAAGAGATGGGGAAATCTCAGCAGAGGAATGGAAACTATAAAAAATAACCAGAAGGAGGCCAGGTGCGGTGGCTCATGCCTGTAATCCCAGCACTTTGGGAGGCTGAGGCGGGCGGATCACGAGATCAGGAGATCAAGACCATCCTGGCTAACATGGTGAAACCCTGTCTCTACTAAAAATACAAAAAATTAGCCAGGCGTCATGACGGGCGCCTGTGGTCCCAGCTACTCGGGAGGCTGAGGCAGGAGAATGGCGTAAACCCGGGAGGCAGAGCTTGCAGCGAGCCGAGATCGCACCACTGCACTCCAGCCTGGGTGACAGAGCGAGACTCCATCTCAAAAATAAAATAAAATAAAATAAAAAAAAACCAGGTGGAAATTACAGAAATAAGAAATATAGTATCAGAAATAAAATATTCACTAAATGGGTTTAACAGCAGATTGAAGACAAAAGACAGAGTCAGTGAACTTGATGCTATGACAATAGAAATTATCAAAACTGAAATGGAGGAAAAAAGATTGGAAAAAGGTGGTCAGAGCTTTGGTAACCTGTAGAATGTCACGTGGGGTAAACTATGTTGGTGGAGTTCCAGAACGAGAGGATTAAACAGAGAAACTATTAAAAGAAGTAATTTAAAATTTCCCCAATACAGTGAAAGATGCAAGAAGCTGAGCAAACTCAAAACTAAAGCTAGGCATATCATCGTCATACAGCTGAATACTAAAATTTAAAAAAAAAAAAAAATCCTGAAAACAGCCAGAGAAATATAATTAATCATATATGAGGCAAGAATGATATGATTACTGTCGACTTTTCATCAGAAACACTGAAAGCCAGGAGACGATACAATGACATCTTTAAAAGACCAAAAAGAAAAAAACTGTCAAACCGGCAAAATATATCATTCATAAACAAGGCTGAAAGGCTGAAATAAAAACATTCAGATAAATGAAAGCTCAGAAAATTTTTCAATGGTAGACCTGTCATTCAGACCTACAGGAAGAAATGAAAACACCAAAAATGGTAAATATATAGTTAAATGCTAAAAACTAGTTTTTTCTGCTCAATTTCCTTAAAAGACAAAAGACTCATATATTATATCTATATATAGAGAGAGAGCTGTTTTTTTGTTTGCTTGTTTTTGTTTTTGTTTTTGAGACAGAGTTTTGCTCTTGTTACCCAGACTAGAGTCCAATGGCATGATTTCGGCCATCGCAACCTCCACCTCCCGGATTCAAGCGATTCTCCTGCCTCAGCCTCCTGAGTAGCTGGGATTACAGGCATGTGCCATCACGCCTGACTAATTTTGTATTTTTAGTAGAGACAGGTTTCCTCCATGTTGGTCAGCCTGGTCTCAAACTCCCAACCTCAGGTGATCCGCCTGCCTTGGCCTCCCAAAGTGCTGGGATTACAGGAGTGAATCACCGCACCCGGCTGTTTGTTTTTGTTTTTAAGGCTAGTTAAGTAAAGCAGTGGTAGTAGAGTAGGATAAAAGAAATTTTATCTGGGCCAGGTATGGTGGCTCAGCCTGCAATCCCTGCACTCTTGAGAGGCTGAGGTGGCAGACTGCTTGAGCCCAGGAGTTTGAGACCAGCCTGGGCGACATGGCAAAACCCCATCTCTACAAAAAAATACAAAAATTAGGGGGGCATAGTGACACATGCCTGTACTTGGGCACTTGGGATGCTGAGATGGAAGGATCACTTGAGCTCAAGAGGTTGAAGCTGCAGGTAGCCACAATCATACTACTGCACTCCAGCCTGGGCAACAGAGAGTGAGACCCTGTATCAAAAAAAAAAAAATAAACGAAAAGAAGAAATTTGTCTGAACATGGGTCAGTCGGTTTTTTAAAAAAAAATTTAATATTAAAAAAGAAACAAATCTGTACTCAGCTGTGATCATTTAGTTGTAAACACCAGTGCACTTGGACCAGCTGCCTCATTAAACTATTATAAAATAAGTTCACTGTAAGGTGAATTTAAAAATATATAGGGCTAAGTGCAGTGTCTCATGCCTGTAATGCCAGCACTTTGAGAGGCTGAAGCAGGAGGATTGCTTGAGCCTAGGAATTTGGGCCAAGCCTAGGCAACACAGTAAGACCTCTTCTCTACAAAAAATAAAAAATTTAGTCAAGCACGGTAGCGCACACCTGTGGTCCAGGAGGCTGAGGCAGGAGGATTGCTTGAGCCCAGGAGGTCACGGCGGCAGTGAGCTATGGTTGCACCACTGCACTCCAACCTGGGCAACAAAGACCCTGTCTCGAAAAAAAAAAAAAGAAAAGGAAAGGAAAAAGAGGCTGGGCTCGGTGGCTCACGCCTAAAATCCCCCCACTTTGGGAGGCTGAGGTAGGCAGACCACTTGAAGTAAGGAAGTTTGAGATGAGCCTGGCCAACATAGCAAAATCCCATCTCTACTTAAAAAAAAAAAAAAAAAGAGTTGGGGGGGCCGGGCACGATGGCTCACGCCTGTAATTCCCAGCACTTTGGGAGGCCGAGGCGGGCGGATCACGAGGTCAAGAGATCGAGACCATCCTGGCTAACATGGTGAAACCCTGTCTCTACTAAAAATACGAAAAATTAGCCAGGCATGCTGGTGGGCGCCTGTAGTCCCAGCTACTCGGGAGGCTGAGGCAGGAGAATGGTGTAAACCCGGGAGGCGGAGCTTGCAGTGAGCCTAGACCGTGCCACTGCACCCCAGCCTGGGTGACAGAGCGAAACTCCATCTCAAAAAAAAAAAAAAAAAAAAAAATTAGTTGGGCGTGGTGGCACGCGCCTGTAATTCCAAGCTACTCAGGAGGCTGAAGCAGGAGAAGGGCTTGAACCTGGAAAGCAGAGGATGCAGTGAACTGAAATTGTGCCACTGCACTCCAGCCTGGATGACAGAGCGAGACTCTGTCTAAAAAAAAAAAAAAGGGAAAAAAAAGTCAAAGCTGGCCATGTTATTTGGGGCTACGGAAAAAACAAACAAATAAAAGGCTGAGATTTTCAGGAGCTTCGTGGTTGGTGAATGCAACCACGTGCTGGGAGGTCAGTGCACCCCAACTCCTCCAGGAGAAGTGCCTGCATTTAAGACCCTTCCAGACCATACTCTATGAATCTCTTCATCTGTATCCCTTATAATATCCTTTATAATAAACCAATAAACAGCTGGTTCAGTGTGCTGAACTTTGCTAGCAGCTGAGAAAGGAAGCTAGAAAGAGGCAAGCTCCTGGTGCAAAGGTTGGCATGCAGCATAATTTAGGCCTTAGAGAAGCTGGGGTTTTAACACTTTACAAGATGTGTTTTCTCAAAGCTGCCAGTTCTTTTAGAACTCATCAAATTGAGGCTGCTCCACCCAGCTTTACAGGGAATGGATTTAAGGCAAATCTTGTGTTTAAAGAGATTTAGAGGAAGCCTGAAGAGGAAAGTGGACAGATTGTGAAGAAAATCCGTGGTATTTTTGCCTTTAAGGTGAAGAATGAATGGCCTAGGGGGTAAAGAAGCCACCTAGTGGTGGATGTAAAGAACAGAAAAGGATCAGTGCTTTCCAACTCTAACTCACATGAGAAAGGTGACCACACAATCACAAAGACTGACTAGGACTTACTGGCTTTAGTGGTTGAAGTGGTAAAATGAATCCTCAGTTCTCCTTCTTTCAAGGCAAAGGGAAAATCACTGGCAATATGAAGTTACAAAGTTTTCAGCTTCAGCCAAGCAAAGGTAAGCTGTGAGGAACTCCCTTTGGCTACTTTTGAAAATCAAGATATCTCATCTCACAGATAGGAATTCATACAATTTCATTGTCAGAATTTAGGCTGAAACTACACATTGGCAAATAACATGAGATAGATTTGTTTTAAAAGGTGTGACCAATCCTGGTTTTCCTAACCTCTGGGTGAATACAGCCTGATGATGAACTACTGCTTTGCTGAACTGGATACAACTGTGCATTACAAAGTTAATACGTTATTTATGGCCTGGAGTAAAACTGAGCTTCAGAATAAAATTAGGAACAGCAAAATCCAAAAAAGTACATAGACATAAGCTCCCATTTTGCTTATGAAGTGCACTGAAGGGCCAGACACAGTGGCTCATGCCTGTAATCCCAACACTTTGGGAGGGCGAGGCAAGAGGATCACTTGAGTCAAGGAGTTCGAAACCAACCTGGGCAACATAGTGAGACTTAGTCTCTACAAAAAATTTTTTTTAATTAGCTGGGCATAGTGGCATGTGCCTGTAGTCCCAGCTACCTAGCAAGCCGAGGTGGGAGGATCATTTGAGCCCAGCAGGTAAGAGGCTGCAGTGAGCCAAGACAGAGGCTGCAGTGAGCCGTAATCATGCCCATGTACTCCACACTGTGTAACAGAGCGAGGCCCTGTCTCAAAAAAAATTAAAATAAAGTACATTTAAGAATTATTCTGCTGAAGATGTAATTTAAGAGTTCCCTGGATGAACTAGAGAAGAAAAAGACTACCAATAGCTGGCAAGTAATTAGTGTTATGCATTTAATAACCTTAATCAGTAATAATTAATAATTCTTAAAATTTTATACTGGGGGCCAGGCATGGTGGCTCACACCTTTAATCCCAGCACTTTGGGAGGCCAAGGCAGGTGGATCTTTTTTTTTTTTTTTTTTTGAGACAGAGTCTTGCTCTGTCGCCTACGCTGGAGTGCCGTGATGCAATTTCGGCTCACTGCAACCTCTCCCTCCCGGGTTCAAGCAATTCTCTTGCCTTAGCCTCCCAAGTAACTAGGACTACAAGTGCCTGCCACTATACCTGGCTAATTTTTGTATTTTAGTAAAAGCGGGGTTTCATCGTGTTGGCCAGGCTGGTCTTGGACTCCACACCTCAAGTGACCCACCCCCCTCAGCCTCCTAAAGTGGTGGGATTACAGGCGTGAGTCACCACGCCTGGCCAACCTCAGGAGTCAGAGACCCGCCTGAGCAACCTGATGAAAACTCATCTGTACAAAAAAATACAAAAATTAGCTGGGCATAGTGGTGTGCACCTATAGTCCCAACTTCTTGGGAGGCTAAGGCAGGGGATTGCTTGAGTCTGGGAGGTGCAGTTTGCAGTCAGCCAAGATCATGCCATTGCACTCCAGCCTGGACAACAGAGCAAGACTGTCTCAAAAACAAAACAAACAAACAAAAAAACCATCAAAATTTGTGGGACACAGCTCTAGTGATGCTTAAAAGGAAATGTACAGGCCGGGCACGGTGGCTCGTGCCTGTAATCCTAGCACTTTGGGAGGCCGAGGCGGGTGGATCACGAGGTCAGGAGATCGAGACCATCCTGGCTAACATGGTGAAACCCCGTCTCTACTAAAAATACAAAAAAATTAGCTGGGCATGGTGGTGGGCGCCTGTAGTCCCAGCTACTCGGGAGGCTGAGGCAGGAGAATGGCATGAACCCGGGAGGCAGAGCTTACAGTGAGCCGAGATCCGCCGCTGCACTCCAGCCTGGGCGACAGAGCAAGACTCTGTGTCAAAAAAAAGGAAATGTACAGCTTTAAATGTCTACTTTAGAAAAGAAGGCTTTAAAATCAGTACTCTAAGTTTTCATCTTAAGAAGCTAGAAAAGGGAATTGAACAATGAGAACACATGGACACAGGAAGGGGAACATCACACACCGGGGCCTGTTGTGGGGTGGGGGGAGGAGAGAGGGATAGCATTAGGAGATATACCTAATGTTAAATGACGAGTTAATGGGTGCAGCACACCAACATGGCACATGTATATATATGTAACAAACCTGCACGTTGTGCACATGTACCCTAAAACTTAAAGTATAATAAATAAATTAAAAAGAAGCTAGAAAAACAAACACAAAGTAAATGGAAGGAAGTGCTAAACAGTAACAAAAAAAAAAAATCAATAAAAACACACCAACAATTGGAAACTTAAAACTTACATTAAGAAGCCAGGCGCAGTGGCTCACGCCCATAATTCCAGCACTTTGGGAGGCCGAGGCGGGTGGATCACAAGGTCAGGAGATGGGAATCATCCTGGCTAACACAGTGAAACCCCGTCTCAACTAAAAATACAAAAAATTAGCCGGGCGTGGTGGCGGGCACCTGTAGTCCCAGCTACTCGGGAGGCTGAGGCAGGAGAAGGGCGTGAACCCAGGAGGCGGAGCTTGCAGTGAGCCGAGATGTCACCACTGCACTGCAGCCTGGGCTACAGAGAGAGACTCCGTCTCAAAAAAAAAACAAAAAAAAAAATTTACATTAAGAAAAGTTGGTTCATTAAAGAGATGTTTAGATTAATAAACACTTAGCAAGACGAATTAAGAAAAAAAGAGGCTCACACTTGTCATTCCAGAACTTTGGGAGGCCAAAGCAGGCAGATCACTTGGGCACAGGAGTCCCAGACCAGCCTGAGCAACATGGCAAAACCCAGTCTCTATAAAAAAAAATACAAAAAATTAGCTGGGCATTGTGGCATGTGCCTGTAGTCCCAAGTACTCAGGAGGCTGAGGTGGGAGGATCACTCAAGCCCAGGAGGTGAGCCATGATAGCGCCACTGCACTCCAGCCTGGAGCCTGGATGACAGAGTGAGGCCCTGTCTCCAAAAAAAAAAAAAAAAAAAGGGAGAGAGAGAAAATACAAATTATCAATGAAAGTATATTTATAAAATAAACTCTTCCTCCAAAGAAAACTACAGGATCAAATAGTTTCACAGGTAAATTCTATCAAATATTAAAGACAGAATAATACTAATCTTCAACAAATTATTTCAGAAAATAGAAGAGGGAGCACTTTTCAGCTCAATTTCTATGACCAGTGTAAGCCTCATATCAAAATAGGACAGACTTTGTAAAAGAAAATTACAAATCAGCATCCCTTATGAACAAAGTAGCAAAAAAATCCTCAAGAAAATGTAGCAAAATAGAGCAACACAGAAAAAGAATACACTATGACCAAATGGAGCTTATACAGGAATACAACATTAGTCCAATATTTGAAAATCAAGGTAATGTAATTCAGTAGCTTTAAATACAGTCTATTCTCATTTTTGAGATGGAGTCTCACTCCCATTGCACAGACTGGAGTGCAGTGGTGCAATCTCAGCTCACTGCAACCTCCACCTCCCGAGTTCAGGCAATTCTCCTTCCTCAGCCTCCCGAGTAACTGGGATTACAGGCATGCGCCACCACACCCGGCTAATTTTTGTATTTTTAGTAGAGACAGGGTTTCACCATGTTGGCCTGGCTGGTCTTGAACTCCTGACCTCAGGTGATCCACCTGCCTTGGCCTCCCAAAGTGCTGGGATTACAGGCGTGAGCCACCATGCCCGGCCTACTCTCACTTTTCTACACTTTACCCAATGACCTGCTAGAGCCATAGCAACCTTTCAGGAAAAGAATCTACATGATTTTTGAGACAAATAGCCCAGTGACAAATTTATAATTAATTACGCAGATCAGCAGAGCACTCCAATTCTAGACAATCAATTTCTAGCCTTCAAAGAATTTTAACATTTTGTTCTTTTATCAAATATCAACATTAGAAAATGAACATGAAGAATATAAATTTCCTCATCTCTTGCAGAAATACAAGACTATTTCATTACACTGTACAATGCCCCTTATGTAATGTCCCCAGACAATCCATGCCTAATTTAGTTCTAGGAGAAAAAACATACCTTCCTAATGGTTCCTTTTATTAATGTAATGAACATGATAGGGATGAGAAATGAAGGAAAAAGCCCATGGTTGAGTAAAGATCTCACTATCAATTGAGAATGCATTATGGCAACATGGTGTGATGACACTCAAATGAACTTAAACTCAGAAAACTTGTATAAAGTTTCTCAAGCAAAGAAACTAAAAAACAGAGAAAGCTCATCCTCTTGGGCATATAATAGCTGTAACTGACATCACTGTTGTTATTAGTGCCACTGGTTGTCCCAGAGTTAAGGGGGCCTAGGAAAGCAACGGATCAGAAAATGAGAACTGTATAAACTCAGATTTCTTATCTTTAAGCTTTCCTAGGAAATTTTGAAACACATTTTGTGTTCAAAAAGCTACCCTCAGCCGGGCATGATGGCTCACGCCTGTAATTCCAGCATTTGGTGGGAGGCCGAGGCGGGTGAATCACCAGAGGTCAAGAGTTCAAGACCAGGCTGACGAACATGGTAAAACGCCCTCTCTATGAAAAATAAAAAATTAGCTGGGCGTGGTGGTGTGCGCCTGTAATCCTAGCTACTAGGGAGGCTGAGGCAGGAGAATCACTTGAATTTAGGAGGCAGAGGTTGCAGTGAGCCGATATCGCACCACTGCACTCCAGCCTGGGCAACAGGGCGAGACTCCATCTCAATAAAAAAAAAAAAAGCTACCCTTAACCAAAGTACTCTGGTACATTTATCTTGTCTTTTCATTACGTAACTCTTCTTATATCTTAGTTGCAGTGCGTTTTTATTGGTACTGCCTCAAATTCATTTTAGAAATGAAGAAGATATAAGAAAATATGAAACTAACATAAAGAAGATTGTACCCGTATCAGAACTGATAAATATTACTTTTCAATAAAGAGGGATAAATGTAACAAAAACATCATAACAGTTTAAAAAAAAATGGCTGGGCACAGTGGCTCTCACCTGTAATTCTAGCACTTTCGGAGGCCAAGATGGGGGGATTAACCTGAGCTCAAGAGTTCGACAGCAGCCTGGGCAACATGGTAAAACCCCGTCTCTACTAAAACAGAAAAAAAATCAGCCGGGCGTGGTGGCAGGTGCCTGTAATACCAGCTACGTGACACGCTAAGGCATGAGAATTGCTTGAACCCGGAGGCAGAGGTTGCAGTGAGCCAAGACCGTGTCACTGCACTCCAGCCTGTGCAACAAAGTGAAACTCTGTCTCAATGAAAAAAAAAAAAAAAAAAAAAGATGAACTGAGATTTAAACCAAAGGTAAGTGAATAATACTACTAACATTTGTAATGTTTGGTCTCTTTCCAATCAACAAATGTGATGGGTTTACTTTACCTTAATTTCTATCCTTGCTCTGTGAGGAAAAAGTTGTCCGATCATAGAAAAGTCAGTTCCTACCATGCTGATGGCTAAAAAAAACATATCTGTTTCTGTGAAAATAAAAGATTCAGAATGATTGAAAATTAATTCTGTCAATATTTCAGAGAAAAGAAATCTTACAGAAGTTGACAGTACTTAATTTTACTAGAAAGATCCCCATGGAATACCTAAAAACACATTATAAATAAAAACTTTTCAGTATAAGAAATCGTAGGCTGGGCATGGTGGCTCACACCTGTAATCCCAGAACTTTGGGAGGCCAAGGCAGGCAGATCATTTGAGGACAAGAGTTAGAGACCAGGGCCAGTCGCGGTGGTTCACGCCTGTAATCCCAGCACTTTGGGAGGCTGAGGCGGGTGGGTCACCTGAGGTCAGGAGTTTGAGACCACCCTGACCAACATGGAGAAACCCCGTCTCTATTAAAAATACAAAATTAGCTGGGCATGGTGGCACATGCCTGTAATCCCAGCTATGTGGGAGGCTGAGGCAGGAGAATCGCTTGAACTCGGGAAGCGGAGGTTGCAGTGAGCCAACATCGCGCCATTGCACTCCAACCTGGGCAACAAAAGTGAAACTCCATCTCAAAAAAAAAAAAAGAGTTTGAGACCAGCCAGGCCAACATGGTGAAACCCAGTCTCTGCTAAAAAAAAAAAAAAAAATGAGCTGGGCGTGGTGGCGTGCACCTGTAATCCCAGCTACTGGGGAGGCTGAGGCAGAAGAATAGCTTGAACCCGGGAGGCGGAGGTTACAGTGAGCTGAGATGGCGCCACTGCACTCCAGCCTGGGCGAAAGAGCAAGATTCCACCTCAAAAAAAAAAAGAAAGAAAGAAAAAGAAATCATACAAAAGCAGCTGGAATTTTTTTTTTAAGACATTCATTCTGCCTAGCTGATCTTATTCAAAATGCTCTGAAAAAAACTATGAGTCATACTCAGGATAGGGTTACACTACATAAGCAACTAAGATGTGCTAAGTAGTATATAAAGAAAGTAGCTAGAAAAATACACAAGAGGCCAGGCACGGTGGCTCACGCTTGTAAATACCGGCACTTTGGGAGGCCGAGGCGGGCAGATCACTTGAGGTCAGGAGTTCCAGACCATCCTGGCCAACATGGTGAAACCCCGTCTCTACTAAAAACACAAAAATTAGCTGGGCATGGTGACATATGCCTGTAATCCCAGCTACTTGGGAGGCTGAGGAAGGAGAATCACTTGAACCTAGGAGGTGGCGGTTGCAGTGAGCCAAGATCGCACCACTGCACTCCAGCCTGGGTGACAGAGTGAGACTCAGTCTCAAAAAAAGAAACCATTAACAGAAGTTACACCTCAGGAGAATAGGAACAGGGAAGTGAAAGAAGGGAAGTATAGAATCTTTTTACTCTATATCCTGCTGTTTGAATTTTTCCTCAAAACTACTGTTTTTAAAATAAAAACAATAAGCACCAACATGCAACAGATTTTTAACAGCATAATATTTATCTATAGAAACTTTATTATACGATATTATCTGAGGTAGAACATTATTCGCATTAGAAATATTGTATTGTTGGCTGGGCACAGTGGCTCACACCTGTAATCCCAGCACTTTGGGAGGCTGAGGCAGGCGGATCACCTGAGGTCAGGATTCGAGACCAGCCTGGCCAACATGGTGAAACCCCATCTCTACCAAAAACACAAAAATTAGCTGGGCATGGTGGCAGGCGCCTGTAATCCCAGCTGCTCAGGAGGCTGAGGCAGGAGAATCGCTTGAACCCAGGAGGCAGAGGTTGCAGTGAGCCGAGATCACGCCACCGCACTCCAGCCTGGGCAACAAGAGCGAAACTCCATCTCAAAAAAAAAAAAAAAAAAGATATTGTATTGTTAATTTTTATTTAAATGGTATTTGCTGTACACAGATTTGACAGAGAGGAACATTCCAGCCAAAACGACTATAAAGGTAATTCTTAAAAAATATTTCTTTCAGCAGAACAGTGACTAAAAGAAACTTAAAAAAAAAAAAAAAAAAAAGAACAGAAAAATATTTCTGGGCTGGGCACAACGACTCACGCCTATAATCTCAACACTTTGGGAGGCGAAGGATCGCTTGACCCCAAGCATTGGAGACCAGCCTGGGCAACACATTGAGACCTTATTTCTTCAAAAAATCCAAAACACAGGCCAGGTACGGTGGCTCATGCCTGTAATCCCAGCACTTTGGGAGGCCAAGGTAAGCAGATCACCTGAGGTCAGGAGTTTGAGACCAGCCTGGCCAACATGATAAAACCCCGTCTCTACTGAAAATACAAAAAGTAGCTGGTGGTGGTGGCAGGTGCCTGTAATCCCAGCTACTTGGGAAGCTGAGGCAGGAGAATCACTTGAACCCAGGAGGCAGAGGTTGCAGTGAGCCGAGATCATGCCATTGTACTCCAGCCTGGGCAACAAGAGGGAAACTCCATCTCAAAAAAAAAAAAAAATTACAAAAAATTAGCTGGGTGTGGTGGCACACGCCTGTAGTGGCAGCTACTCTGGGAGGCTGGGGCAGGAAGATCACATGAGCCCAAGAGTTCAAGGCTGCGGTAAGCTATGATAGTTTCACTGCACTCCAGCCTCGGCAATCAATCAAGACCCTATCTCTACTTTCTAATTTTTTTTCTTAATTTTTTTGTAGAGATGAGGTCTTGCTTTGTTGCCCAAGTTGGTCTCAAACTCCTGGCCTCAGGTGATCCTCCTGCCTCAACCTCCCAAAGTGCAAGGATTACAGGTGTAAGCCACTGCACCTGGCTGAGACCCAGTTGCTATAAAAAATAAAATTTTTTTGAAGATCTGTAAGACAAAGTCAGAGATACCATTCCATGTAGGGCATAAGATAGAGGTGTCAATAAAATTAGCTGGAATAAAATGGTAGTTTGCATTGTATGTACTTAGGGGAGAACTGATTTAATTCAGAAACAGTCACTTCATTTCAAATAAAGAACTTACACATTTTTAAATGAAAATTAGTTACCTTTATTTGACCATGGTTTAGAGTAATAGTTTTTCCTAAAGCTGGAGTATGTAGTTGTAGAACCGCGCTCAAATATGGGGTCATTTTCTTCAACAACACAAGGGCCTTTTGTTCTTAAAACTTCTACAGTTAAACTGAAATAAACACATTTTTAAATAGATCTATACTAAAAACAAGGAAACAAATAGTAAATGAGATGTAAATAGTTATATTTTGAGGTTTAGCATGGCAATCATACCAAAAGCATAATAATACTTATGTGAAATATGGGTATTTTCCAAGCATCTGCTAAGTTTTACCTAAAATGTGATTCCAAGAGGGTAGAAAGAAATGTCAACTCATTTTCAAAATCCATAACAGCAATATAATATTTACAAAATATCTTTGGGCTACTTATTATAAAAAGGTATTTGTATCATTGACTTCCACATGACTTTGATATTCAATATGTATTACTGTGCCGGACTCAATGGAAATTTTGAAAAACATAAGCACTTTATATTTTACATTCCTGCAGACAAAGCAGTTAAATATGCTCTAACTATTTAATGACCAGTAAAATCATCATCACAATCACAAACTAATGGAAAATAGCACACAGAAACAACTATTATTAGCAGTATTACATTTATGTTTAATTATAGAATGTGAATGCTATAAAATTATTTTTCACTGGCTAAACTTTCAAAGACCTTCCATTGCTCTACTTATTTACTTACTAATTTATCATCTTTTAAAAAAAAAAACCCTTAAGACAACTAAATTCCACAATGCCCAATGTGAGAAATTTAATGTCATAACTGAGAAATTAAACCAGAAGATGAATTATACCTCACCATAATAAAAATCATAAAATATGTTAAACCTACATTTCACTGTATATCCATTAGTTATCACCACACACCAGGATATGCTCTTAATAATATGAGAACTTGAATATTGACTTCAAGACTGTGTCAATCTTAGAAATTTATCCTCAGTGGAAGACAGCATATGATTAATTCAACAGCCTGACTCAATGACCAGTAAAGATGATAAAACAATGGTGTTAGGTTAATAGATGATAGGGCATCTTCTCACATAAAATAGTTATAAAAATTACTAAAATTTATAAATTAATCTAACCCACTTTTCTATTTACAATATTCATTATGCAAATAAGAACGTCAAGGTCTAAGTGACAAAGGCCGATATAGAAAGAGGACCTCTTTCACTAGACAAAGCATGTTTGTTCTCATGTAACCACAATCTCACTTTCTCTCTTTTCTAAATACCTTTCTTCATCCAAAATAATGGAACCATCTTCTGCCACTTTTACTCGAGGAACCAGTAATGGCCCATCATCTGTCTCTTCTTCCATTTCATTATCTTCAGCATTAGGAGTACTCTTACCTTCTTGCCTACCAGATATAAAGATAATTCACAAAGGCATGAAAAGTGTGCCTGAATAGTATAAAACTTAAAATAAATGATTACAAACTCAACCTTCTAGCTATTTCCAACTTTCCCTATAATCCAAATGAAAACAGTATGTGTTATTAAGGACACAATTAGAGGATTTTCTCAAGTTTTATCTCAAGACATTTAGTAAGAATTCTTATTTTTTTTTTGAGATGGAGTTTCGCCCTGTCACCCAGGCTGGAATGCAGTGGCATGATCTCGACTCACTGCAACCTCTGCCTCCTGGGTTCACACCATTCTACTGCCTCAGCCTCCCGAGTAGCTGGGATTACAGGCGTGCACCTCCACACCCAGCTAATTTTTGTATTTTTAGTAGAGATGGGGTTTCACAATGTTGGCCAGGCTGGTCTCAAACTCCTGACCTGGTGATCCACCCGCCTCAGCCTCCCAAAGTGCCAGGATTACAGGCGTGAGCCACCGCGCCTGGCCCAAACAGTCTTTACTCTCTTTTAAAATAAAGAGAAACAGACAGGACATGGTGATTCAGGCCTGTAATCCTGGCACTTTTGGAGGCCAAGGCAGGAAAATCACTCGAGGCCAGGAGTTGAGATCAGCCTGGGCAACATAGCAAGACCCTCACTACAAAAAATATTTAAAAATTAGCCCAGCATGGTGATGCGTGCCTATAGTCCAGCTACTCAGGAGACTGAGGCAGGAGTATCTCTTGAGGCCAAGAGTTTAATCACACCACTGCACCCCAGCCTAGGCGACAGTGCAAGACCCTATCTGTAAGAAAATAATAATAATAATAATAATAATAATAATGCTTAAAGTTATATAGCATTAGTTTCTAGATTATTTGATTAACTTTTCAATACAATCCTTCAGGGTTACTATTCTCATACTCATTTGAGCCTTAAGGAAAACGGCCGAATGCAGCAGCTCATGTCTGTAATCCTAGTACTTTTGGAGGCTGAGGCGACAGGATTACTTGAGCTTAGAAGTTCAAGACCACTAGCCTGGGCGACATAGTGAAACCTTATCTCTATGAAAAAAAACTCTTCAAAAACTAAAAACTTTAGGCTGGGCATGGTGGCTTACACCTGTAATCCCAGCACTTTGGGAGGCCGAGGCGGGCGGATCACGAGGTCAAGAGATGGAGACCATCCTGACCAACACGGTAAAACCCCGTCTCTACTAAAAATACAAAAATTAGCTGGGCATGGTGGCGCGCACCTGTAGTCCCAGCTGCTCGGGAAGCTGAGGCAGCAGAATCGCTTGAACTCGGGAGGCAGAGGCTGCAGTGAGCCGACATCACACCACTGCACTCCAGCCTGGTGACAGAGCAAGACTCCATCTCAAAAAAAAAAAAAAAAACTAAAAAATTTAGCCAACCGTGGTGGCGCACATCTGTACTCCCAGCTACTCAGGAGGCTGAGGCAGGAGGATCACTTGAGCCCAGAAGGTCAAGGCTGCAGTGAGCTGTGTTCACACCACTGCACTCCAGCCTGGGTGACACAGCAACACCCTGTCTCAAAAATTAAATTAAAATTTTAAAATTCAAAAACAATAGCCCAACCAAATGTGATTTTTTTTTAAGAGACAGTCTTGCTCTGTCACCCAGGCTGGAATGCAGTGGCGTGATCATAGTTCACTACAGCCTTGAACGTGTGGGCTCGAGCGATCCTCCCACCTCAGCCTCCTGAATAACTAGGACTACGTGTACATACCACCATGCACAGCTTATTTTTACATTTTTTGTAGAGACAAAATGTCACTATGATGCCCAGACTGGTCTCAACTCCTGGCTTCCAGCAATCCTCCTATCTTGGCTTCGCAAAGTGCTGAGATTATAGGAGTGAGCCACTGTGCCCGACCCCAATCAAATGTAATTCAACTATAACAGGAAGCACCATTTGATCTCATTTTTTTAAAAATGTAGGAATAGAATATATTCAAAAATAAAATAAAATACTTACTCTCTTATCTGGACTGGAGTCGATGGCTTTTCAGTTTTCTTTTCTTGTTCCAGTGAAGAACTATTGAACATAAATAACAATATCTTTAATAAATTATTAATTTATATCTTCCCAATTCTATCTGTAGGCAAGAAGAAAATTATTCTAACTTCTAATTTTTAATGATATATCACAGCATTTTGTTAATGACAGTGCAATCCAACAATCAATTTTTCAGTCAAAAGCTTGTCATCACATACAAATAATTTGTTAGGTCCTAAGTAGAGAATACTATTTTTTTTTTTTTTTTTTTAATACAACAACAGGGTCTTGCTGTGTCAGGCTGAAGTGCAGTGGTGTGATCTCAGCTCCACGTAACCTCTACTTCTCGAGCTCAAGCAATCCTCCCACCTCAGCCTCCCAAGTAGCTGGGACTACAGGTGCACGCCACCACACCAGGCTAATTTTTGTCTTTTAATTTTTTGTAGAGACGAGGTCTTACCATATCGCCCAGGCTGGTCTCAAACTCCTGGGATCATGCGATCCTCCCACTTTAGCTTCCCAAAACACTGAGATTACAGGCATGAGCCACCACGCCCAACAGAGAATGTTCTTATCCTCTAACTTCTCAGTGAAAGGAGGCTCCCAATCCCAAGGCATGAAGCAGCTTAGGTGACATGTCTCCAATTCCTAGATATTAAACAACTCAAAACCTAGGTTTCTGGCACTTTCTTCAACAGGGCCAAAGACCTGGTGAATCTGAAAAAGGGCTATGCTGAGGAACTGTCCCAACTCCTACCTCTACCTGCTAAACCATCAACAATACAACAATGAGATTTATTATAAACCTGCCTCAGAAACCCCAGGCTAACTTTAATAAAGCTTTGTTCTTGGAGGATTTATTAAACACACTACTACTGTCTTTATTAGAAGGCAGGGCATAAAACTTGGATCACTCGTTTAGATCAGTTTGCAGTATGTTAAAAATAGAAATTGCAATCCTTTCAAACATTTTTTTTTAAATGAGACAGAGTCTCGCTGTCTCCCAGGCTGGAGTGCAGTGGTGCAATCTTGGCTCACTGCTGCCTTGAACTCCCAGGCTCAAGTGATCCTCCCACCTCAGCCTCCTGTGCGCCACAATGCCCAGCTAATTTTTGTATTTTTTGTAGAGGTGGGGTCTCACTACATTGCCCAGGCTGGTCTCAAACTCCTGGGCTCAAGCGATTCTCTGGCCTTGGCCTCCCAAAAGGCTGTGATTACAGGGGTGAGCCACCTCGCCCGGCCAAAATTGCAATCTTGATTACAGAAAAGTGGCTTAGTTGGTTTTACTATGCCTTGGTAATTAATATAACAAAGAAAAAAAAATATTTTTTTTGAGACAGGATCTCGCACTGTCACCGACTGCACCCAGAATGCAGTGGCATGAACATGGTTCACTGCAGCCTCAAATGCCAGGGCTCAAGCAGTCCTCCTGCCTCAGCCTCCCAAATAGCTGGAACTACAGGCACATGCCACCATGCCTGGTTAATTGTTGTACTTTTTGTAGAGATAGGGTTTCACCATGTTGCCGGGGCTGGTCTCAAACTCCTGGACTCAAGCGGCCCACATGCCTTGGTCTCCTAAAGTGCTGGGATTACAGGCATGAGCCACTGCGCCCAGCCAGGAAATTTATTTTTAATCTCAGAAATAAAGGGCATAATCTACCATCCCCAGAAAGCAGTTACTTGAAATACTGCTACTTTTTGTTATGAAATTCTATTTAAAAGGACATATGTGTTCCAAATTTTGTCAACATGCTTTTGGAAAACAAAAAAATTTACTATAAAAGTGATATTTATATAACTACATACCCAAATAAAGTAAAACAGAAGGGCAGGCGCGGTGGCTTACGCCTGTAATCTCAGCACTTTGGGAGGCCGAAGCGGGTGGATCACCTGAAGTAAGGAGTTTAAAACCAGGTAAGCCAACATGGCGAAACCCAGTCTCTACTAAAAATACAAAAATTAGCCGGGTGTGGTGGCGAGCATCTGTAATTCCAGCTACTCAGGAATCTGAGGCAGGAGAATCGCTTGAACCTGGGAGGCAGAGGTCGCAGTGAGCCAAGATTGCACCACTGCACTCCAGCCTGGGCAACAGAGCGAGACTCCACCTCAAAAAAAAAAAAAAAAAAGAGATAGTAAAGCAGAAATAAATTTTACTTACGTCATTGGATTGTTATCTGGTAGATAATATATGAAGTCTCTCATAGTCATTTTTGAACGATCTGGTGGCCTCTGACTTTCATTTATAGCATATTTGTTTTTCCATTGTTTCTGTATACATAAACACACACAGACCCACTTTTATAAATATTAAAGAATTTCAGATGTACTATATGCAAATATACAGTCCACTGTTGCATTCACTATAAGTGCTTTAATATTAGTCTCACCCCAATTATGTAATTTTGTAGATGGGATATTAAAAAGTTGTAGCACATTACCCTTAATAGTTTTTAGTTTTTATTTATCTACTTTTGAGATGGGGTCTTGCTCTGTCATCCAGGCTAAAGTGCAGTGGCGCAATCATAGCTCACTGCAGCCTTGAACTGCTGAGCTCAGGCAGTCCTCCCACCTCAGCCTCCCAAGTAACTGGGACTATAGATGCTTGCCTAACACCTGGCTAATTTTGTGGGGGTTTTTTTTTGGTAGAGATGGAGTCTCCCTACGTTGCCAAGGCTGCTCTCAAATTCCTGGGCTCAAGTGATCCTCCTGCCTCAGACTCCTAAAGCACTGGAATTACAGGAGTGAACCACACACCCAGGTAGTATTTAGATTTTAACAATTAAAGTGACTACGACTAGATAAAAGCTCAACGTGGCCAGGCACAGTGGCTTATGCCTATAATCCCAGCACTTTGGGAGGCCGAGGCAGGAGGATTGCTTGAGCTCAGGAGTTACCAGCCTGGGCAACATAAATGAGACCCTATCTCGGTTTCTGTAAAATACAGAACTTTTTTTTAATCCCCCCACCCCCAACTCCCAACCCATAAAACATTTTTAGAGGCTTTGCTCTGTCGCCCAGGCTGGAATGCAGTAGCACAATTTCAGCTCACTGCAACCTCCGCCTTCCAGGTTCAAGCAATTGTTGTGAGGCTTACATTTTAGAAGACATAAATTGAAAGCTTGTTTTCTCCTGTGTAAAACAGTGATATCTACTTCACATAGTTGATATAATTACATAAGACAACAGATATAAAGCACCAAGCAAAATGCCTTCCCTTAATTTAAAAAAAACTAAAGAGGCATTTTATAATTCATAACAGAAGCTGACACTGGTTGGACACTTACTATTTTCAAGACACTAGTTTTTTTGTTTGGTTGGTTTTTTTTGAGATGGAGTCTCACTCTGTCACTCATGCTGGAGTGCAATGGCACAATCTTGGCTCACCGCAACCTCTGCCTCCCGGGATCAAGCGATTCTCCTGTCTCAGCCTCCTGAGTAGCTGGGATTACAGGCGTGCACCACCACGACCAGATAATGTTTGTATTTTTAGTAGAGATGGGGTTTCACCATGTTGGCCAGGCTGGTCTCGAACTCCTGACCTCAGGTGATCCGCCCACCTCGGCCTCCCAAAGTGCTGGGATTACAGGCGTGAGCCACTGCACAAGGCCCAAGACAGCAGTTTAAGTGTGTTTTACATGTATTGACTCATTTAATCTTCACAACCCCCCAATGAGATAGACAGAGGTTGAGCATCTCTTATCTGAAATACTTGAGACCAGAAATGATTCACATTTTGGATTTTTTCACATTTTTGAATATTTGCAGAATACATGCTGGCTGAGCATCTCTAACCTGAAAAATCTGAAATCCAATATGCTCCAATGAGCATTTCCCTGGAGCATCACTTTGGCACTCAAAACATTTTAGAATTACCCAAGGTCACATAGCTAGTAAAGAAATGAAGCTGAGATTCAATCCTTAAGTATTTAACTCCAGGGCCAGCATGCTCTACTGCTGTTACCTGCCCTTCTAGAAAAGAAATCAATCCTCAAGATTAAAAAGAACATGGACTCTAATATATGCATACCACAAATTTTTCCCACTTGTAATTTTCCATAGTCAATTTAGAAAACATTACCAATTCATTCTGCTCAACTATATTTGTCTTTTTTTTGGAGACAGTTTCACTCTATCACCCAGGCTGGAGTACAGAGGCACAATCTCGGCTCACTGCAACTTCCACCTCCCAGGTTCAAGCAATTCTCATGCCTCAGCCTCCTCAGTAATTAGGATTACAGATGCCCGCCACCAGGCCCAGCTAATTTTTGTATTTTTAGTAGAGACAGGGTTTTGCCATGTTGGCCAGGCTGGTCTTGAACTCCTGACCTCAAATGATCTGCCTGCCTAGTCCTCCCAAAGTGCTGGGATTACAGGCATGAGCCACCACGCCCGGCCTATACTTGTCTTAATTCAAATAAATATATCACTTGTCACTTGGACATCTTTATATGAAAAATCAGACTGAAGGTTTATTTTATAAATATGTTTGTGTATGTGTATCTATGTGTATGTGTATGAAACTTATTTGTGGTCTTTACCAAAAACAGTGAAAACATAAATAATGTAAAAATTACTATCAGTGAAAAATGTAATTTAAGTCCACGGTGTATCAATCAATCCATTAACAAGAAGGGATGTTCTATTGACTAAGGGATGTTACGTGGTTTTGTTCCCCCATCAAAATGCTACAAATGCTTTTCTTCCCAATGATTCCTTACTAACATAAATAGAAGGCAACATCAAAATCCTCATTCTCCTCCCTTACCTTCTCTTTTCTCAATTCTTCTTTTAACATTTCCCTCAGTTTCTGGGCTTTGTATATTCTGTATCTGTCTGAACATGGCTGTTTCTCTTTTGTTGGAGTGGCAGTTGGCTGTGGAGCCTCTTGGTTAACTGTAGATAAGGGATGAGATTCTGAAGGAACACTGACACTAGACTTAACCAGACTAGAAGTACTTGATATTCGCTTTCTTCTCTGTGAAACAGTAGAGGAAGATCTACTGGATTCTTCAACATCATTGTCACTACCAGTCTTTTCAGTACTGTTGAAATTAAAAAAGAAAAAAGAGGGCACATGAATCTTTTGTTACACATGCTAGTTTTAAAACCTAGTCTGGTGAAAATCCAAAACTGCAATCTCGTAATTAAAAAAAAAAAAAAATTAGTAACTTGAGATTTATGATAATTATGACAGGTTACAAAAAAATTTGTTTAGTAAATCTTTTAAATATACGTAAATTCTAATAGACTCTTAATCTTTTTCAAACATAAAGTCCCTAGGCACATTAGAGCACATAATTACAAGCTTAGCTCCCTCAAAACAAATAACCAACTTACAGAACAAAGCTTAATCAACCTAATTTGAATTATTAAGTAACAAAGTAATAATTTATAATTAATTTATATATAAAATTTAAAAAATTTTTAATTCACTCTGATATTTTAAACTGGTCTAAACTACCGGCATTTTACTTTACTTATCAACCCGAGGTCAGTCAAATCAAATATGCAAAATTTCAAACCTCTGAAATATCTGTATTGCAGTATTTGAAGAAAAACATTTAGTTATACAGTAGCCAAACCCAATTCTCTTTGAGGCAGAAATCATTTATGTTTTGTCAGGTACAAAGCTACTTATACAACCATCAGAATAAACTTCAGTCAAAAAAAGTACTCAGTCACCCCAAATTGCATATTAGGTATGGTATACCTCAGATATAAGTATTTCAGGAATGGTCTATAAATGCAACTTAAGTCAAGAAAAGAGGTGGTATAAGTCAATAATTAAAAACAGTCTACTTTTTTCCTATTTTACAATTACTTATAAAAAATTAGAAAATGCCTTAACTTATAGAATAACTTTTCCAGGAAGACTTCAATTTAAATTCATATCTTAGCTGTTATGCCAATGTGATACATGCATTATCTGCATTTCACCCAATTATGCTGAATGCATAATGACAGAATATATATCCAGAATATATATCCTATAGATTTTTACAACTAGCAAAGACCCACAAAAAAATATATACAAAAAGAGGCCGGGCACGGTGGCTCACACCTGTAACCCCAGCACTTTGGGCTGAGGCAGGTGGATCACTTGAGGTCAGGAGTTCGAGTCCAGCCTGGCCAACATGGTGAAACCCTGCCTCTACTGAAAATACAAAAATTAGCTGGGAGTGGTGGGGCACGCCTGTAGTCCCAGATACTTGGGAGGCTGAGACAGGAGAATTGCATGAACCCGGGAGGTGGAGATTGCAGTGAGCGGTACCATTGCACTCCAGCCTGGGCAATAGAGCAAGACTCCATCTAAAAAAAAACTAATGATAATTAAACAAACAAACAAAAAA
The DNA here is from genome assembly GCF_028885655.2 of Pongo abelii. Lineage (NCBI taxonomy): Eukaryota > Metazoa > Chordata > Mammalia > Primates > Hominidae > Pongo > Pongo abelii. The sequence goes on along the minus strand of NC_071989.2, from coordinate 78,923,673 downwards.
AACAAAACCACTTTCCCAGAGTCAGTAATGGCAAAAAAAAGTGACTAAAAAACAAATTATATTCCCCAAACGTAAATGTCAACTCAAAAAAAAAAATTAAATATCCTTGACCATAAATGTCTCAAAACTACAATCTTTGGGCAATTTATTAAATTATCAACGATCACGCACTCATACATAATTAACGAAATCTCTGAGAACTTTATTAATTTAACAGCGACTAGTATCGGTATCTCCTTTCTGTGTAGAAATTTTGAAACAGATTCATGTAATAAACTTGGAAATTACTAACCATCACTGAACTATCAACGTAACACCATACACTCAGCACCAGTTCAGGCCAATAGAGGAAGATGTTCCAAAAATAAATCAATTTTTCACCTTCCTATCACAGCATAAACAGAATTTGTACTATCTCACTTCACTTAACAAGGCTGTTTACTGATTTCCTCATATATATAGAAACAGAGGCCATCTTAGCCTAACATGTCTTAAATTTACTCCATCACCTTTCTAAAAAACTAGTAACTTTTTGTGGGCAACTATTCTGCCATATCCCCTGCAAGGTAGTTTATATGAGTTATCTCCAATCTCCACCAAAACGCTCCAAGTAGGCAATATTATTCCCATTTTGCAGATGAGTAAATTCTGCCTGAGAAAAGTCTACCTGCAGACTAAAAGAGTCCTGAATCCAAATATGATACATGACGCTAAAGCCATGCTTCTCTATTCGGGAAACACGGTCACCATAGTTAAAGAGGCACACTTCAATTAAGTGACCAGAACTCTTACTCACTGACATAAATCAGCAAAGCCAAAGCAATACTTATCTTCTCCTTTAAAAAATAAATATTTTATAAATTGAAAGACAAAAACACTTACCTGCAAAGCACTCCAGAAGGATGAAAACTATAGTGACCTAAATTCTCAAATGAATAGTGTGGATATTCTTCACTTCAGGACTGCCATACCCCGATTCTCCCCACCACCACTTGAAGACATACATGGTCTCCTCTCGGAGAATCTACAGACCGTGACAAAATCCACACAAGCCACACCCTGCAGGTCAGACAACCAAACTGCAGTTTGGAGTGGTGTCATCAAGCCTCAACTGAAAAGCTTACTGCAAACGAGAGCGGACTCCTATGATAAAATTCATTTGCTCAGCTTCCAGGTGACAGGCCCGGAGAGGCGGGGCAAATGAAAATTCTTCCCTCTGCAAGCTCTTACCTGCTCCTAGGAGCCTTTTCTTGGGGCTCCGCTCCACCGAAATCGACTGTGGGCACATCTGTGGGCTCCGCTGGCTTGGAAGCAGAGTCCGTGGCAGGCTCCGGCGGCCTGGGAGACTCCCGTCCACGCTGGGGATTGGAAGCTGTGGAGCCCCTGGCGCCTACACCAGGCCTGACATTCGGCTTCACGCTAAGGCGTGCCCTGCGGAACATGGCGGAGGCAGGGGGCCCGGGGAGGCAGCCTGATGGCCGCTCACAGCCCCGAGCCCCGGCGGCTGCCCAGAAAGGGGATTAGGAACTACGCCCTCCCCACAAAGCCACACCACCAGCTCAGGGGGCAGCTACCGTAGTTTCGCTGCCCCGCCGCCGCCTCCTCCTCTCTCCCGCCGCCGCCGCTTTTTCATGACCCTGCCACACACCGATGGCTAAGTTTCACCCTCCTCCCAGCATCCCCGCCCACACAGGACGCCGAAACTGATTGCGCCATCAGCCAGCGCCGCAGAATGACGTCAGACGCACAGCACTGGGAGCCATGGTAACTACCAAGCTACTGAGACTGGGTTACCTGCGGACCAGAAATTGAGATGCAGAGATATATTTGCTCTTTCTTCTCCAGGAGTCCTTAGGAGTAGTTGAAAAGAGGAAAAGAAGAAAGTCCACTTCTCTGCTCAAACCTTTACTGGAACTATTAAAATCGCTGGCCGATTTTGTTTTTTGAAGGTCCTGAAGGGTTTAAAAATTCTAAATTGAGTAGACATAGATTAAAAATGCTGGTGTGAAGAAACTGATAATAGTTACCTCCCAGGAGAGGAATGTGTTTCTGGAAAACACGTCGTGGTAGGAAGACCATTTACCGTACGCCTTTGTGTACTTTTTTGTTTTTGTCCTTTGAGACAGGGTCTTGCTCTGTCGCCTACGCTGGAGTGTGCAGTAGCGCGATCTTGGCTCACTGCAGCCTCTACCTCTCGGGCTCAGGCGATCCTCCCGTCACAGCCTCCCAAGTTGCTGGGACCACAGGCGCGCGCCACAACACCCGGCTAATTTTTTTTTTTTTTTTTTTTTTTTTTTTTTTGTATATTTAGTAGAGACGGGGTTCATCATGTTGCCTAGGCTGATCTTGAACTCCTAGGCTCAAGCGAGCCACCCATTTAGCCTCCCAAAGTGCTGGGATTACAGACGTGAGCCACCACGCCCAACCTCCTTGTGTACTTTTTAATATGAATGTATCACCCGAGATCTTACCACTACACTCCAGCCTGTTTAAAAATTATTATAGTTGAAACTTTGTAAATTATTGTGAGTATTCTTAATCTGCTTCAGGAGGTAGCAGTAAACAAGACGTTCTGGATTTGGGAGGAGAAAATACAAAAAAGAAATGAAGAAGATATTTTTAAAATGTATCAGGCCGGGCGTGGTGGCTCATGCCTGTAATCCCAGCATTTTAGGAGGCTAAGGCAAGGCAGATTGCTTGAGGTCAGGAGTTCGAGACCAGCCTGGCCAACATGGTTAAATTCCATCTCTACTAAAAATACAAAAATGAGCCAGGCCTGGTGGTGCAAGCCTGTAATCCCAGCTATGGGAAGCTGAGACAGGAGAATTGCTTGAACCCTGGAGGCGGAGGCTGCCGGGAGCCAAGATGGCACCACTGTACTCCAGCCTAGGCAACAGAATGAGTGAGACTCTGTCTTAAAATAAATGAATTAATTAATTAATTACCATAAAATAAAGTGTATCAAATGTCATGAAATAAATTTAAGGGTTGAATGCCAGGCATGGCGAGGCACGCCTATAATCCCAGCTACTGAGGAGACTGAAGTGGGAGGATCTCTTGAGCCCAAGACTTCCAGACCAACCTGCTCAAAATATTGAGACCCCTAAAACAAATTACCTACATGTGGTGGCTGCGATGGCTCCCACCTCTAGCCCCAACTACCTGGAAGGCTGAGGCAGGAGGTCCAGGCTGCAGTGAGCTATGATAGTGCCACTGCCCTCCAGCATGGGTGACAGAGTGAAACCTTGTCCCTAAAACAAAAATTTAATAAGAAGAAGAAGAAAAAAAAGAGAAATGTACAGGATGATGTGATAGAAAGTAATGGGAGGGAGGCTGGCAGTAGAGTGGCTAGGGAAGTCCTCTATGATGAGAGGAAAAATAGGCAGAGCTGAGGTTGGCCTTGGAGGTATTGGGCCAATGTTTGAACCAGTGATACAAATCCCCTGACTCCTGGGAACACAAAGGCCTGACTTTCTTCTTGGAAGGAAAAGAAAATCCTACAAGAATATGGTGATACATTAATAACAAAAGGTCAAAGGAATAAAATTCTGAACTGACTGAAGAAATTGATCACCTAAAGGGAGAACAAAAAAGAGGCAAGTGCTTTTGAGAGTAGGAAGGCAAGACTGAAAGCAGAGAAGAGAAAAGATATGTCTCTAAGACTATGAAGAAAATGAAGGTCTGGAGGCCAGGCACAGCTCGTGCCTGTAATCCCAGCACTTTGGGAGGCTGAGGCAGGCAAATCACTTGAGCCCAGGAGTTCAAGACCAGCCTAGCCAACATGGTGAAACCTCATCTCTACCAAAATTACAAAAATTAGCTAAGCATGGTGGCTTGTGCCTGTAATCCCAGCTACTCAGGAGGCTGAGGTTGGAGGATTGCTTGAGCCCAGGAGGCGGAAGTTGCAGTGAGCCAAGATCACACCACTGCACTACAGCCTGGGTGACAAAGTGAGACCCTGTCTCAAAAAAAAAAAAAAAAAAAAAAAAAGAGAGAAAGAAAGGAAGGAAGGAAGGAGGAAAGAGGAGGCCTGTGGATTCTGTGGGCTCCCTGCAATACTCTGGAAAAGGAACAGGATCTCAGTTTTATCTTCTTTATTTAAAGAAGCTCAAGAATTCGAGAGAATCCCCTGCTAAAGATGTCTCAGGAATCTTGGAGCCACTGCCAGGACTACACAGCTTTGAACAGCATATTCTGATACCAACTGAAGACACAGGGCCTTTCCCCAGATGGTCTTCCGTTCCACTTAAGAGACTAGGGCATTCTCCCAAGTTTTTACAGGTCAGAAAGTAAATAGTGACTAAGATTTAATTTCCCACCAGTAAAGGGATGGGAACAGAATCAGATTAAATTTTATTATTAAATATAAAGTCATAAGACATTTGTTACACAAGTTTGTGGAGTAAATTCTTAGTGGCATCATACTAATTTTTTAAATCTCTACTTTTCTCTGAGAGACACACCCAACACATTTTGTGTACATGGGGTATATCATGTGTAGCCCTACAACTTAAAAACTGCGAAATTTTTCAGCTGCAAAGAAAAAATGTTCAATTAGATTAAATTGAGAGCACGTACAAAAACAACTCTACCACTCATCGGCTGGGCGCGGTGGCTCGCCCAGTAATCCCAGCACTTTGGGAGGCCGAGGCAGGCAGATCATGAAGTCAGATCAAGACCATCCTGGCTAACACGGTGAAACCTCGTCTCTACGAAAAAAATACAAAAAAACTAGCCGGGCGTGGTGGCGGACACCTGTAGTCCCAGCTATTTGGGAGGCTGAGGCAGGAGAATGGCATGAACCTAGGAGGCAGAGCTTGCAGTGAGCTGAGATCGCACCACTGCACTCCAGCCTGGACGACAGAGCGAGACTCCGTCTAAAAAACAAAACAAAACAAACAAACAAAAAAACTCTATCACTTACCTTCCAATCCCACCCCATTCCCTCTTTAGATGATCTTATCTCTATAAAGAACTGTGCCAGAGGCTGGAATGGTTGAAATCTCATGCTTGAAATCCCAGCACTATGGAAGGCCGAGGCAGACAGATCACACGAAGCCAGGAGTTCAAGATCAGCCAGGCCAACAAGGCAAAAAATCGTCTCTACTAAAAATACAAAAATTAGCCGGGGCAAGGTCGCAGACGCCTGTAATCCCAGCTACTGGGAGGCTGAGGCACAAGAATCGCTTGAACCTGGGAGGCTGAGGCTGTAGTGTGCGGAGATTGTGCCAGTGTACTCCAGTCTGGGCAACAGAGTGAGACACTGTCTCCAAAACAAAACACGGTGCCAGAAAGTCAATCTTTTCCCTTCAAGTTACTTCACTAAGTGGAAACAGACGCTAGCAGTATTAAGGAAGAGAGGTGGGATGTGGGGATAGGATAGTGATGTGTGCGAGGCTCTCTGAATTTGAAAGAATAATGACAGTAAGCGCTAACATATTGAGTGCTACCATATGCTGGGGACCTAGTACTTCACATACATTAATTCAGTTAATGAAGAAGGTACATACCTCCCCATTCTACAGGTAAGAACGCTCTAACATAATGAAATAGTGTCCAAGTTGACACAGCTACTAATTAGTAGAGATGGACTTTCAACCCAGACAGTTCATCTCCAGAGCTCCTCAGTCTTCACTTTCTCCACCTTCTCTAAAATAGACGATTTTATGAGGTAATAATTGAAGTTTGGTCGCATCTCCTTGAGGATTCGTTATCCTTGTTACTAATGCTTTTGTACTGGATAAATTTCAGATCTTCCAAAATAAAAGTTTTTAAAATATAGGGCAATGTGGGGTATCCAAATCATCTCAGTTTGTAACAATGTTATCGTTTTGTTTTTATTTTTATTTATTTTTTTTGAGATAGAGTCTCACTCTGTCGCCCAGGCTGGAGTGCAGTGGCGCGATCTCGGTTCACTGCAAGCTCCGCCTCCCGGGTTCACACCATTCTCCTGCCTCAGCCTCCCCAGCAGCTGGGACTACAGGCGCCCGCCACCACGCCCAGCTAATTTTTTGTATTTTTTTTTTTTTTTAGTAGAGGCAGGGTTTCACCGTGTTAGCAAGGATGGTCTCGATCTCCTGACCTCGTGATCCACCCGCCTCGGCCTCCCAAAGTGCTGGGATTACAGGCGTGAGCCACCGCGCCCGGCCTCTTTTTGTTTTTATTCGTGTGTGTGTGTGTGTGTGTGTGTGTGTGTGTGTCTAACAATGAAAGAGGTGAAGTAATTGTATGCCACATGAGCCACAGAAGCATCTCTACACGTGTTTCTACCAATGGCAGATGGTCCACAGCTTTTACGTAGGTTCCGAGGTTATTCTGGGCTATTCTGAATTGTGGTTAAGACTGCACTCCCTGCGATTCTCTCCCTACCAAACAACCTAAGCACAGTCAGTAGCCTAAAACTCCTAAAGCACTGTGGATTGTGACAAGGGCACTGGAATAAACTGAAAAATAAATATGCTTTAGAGTCCGTCTTAAATTTTATTCTCATATCAATTCCTACGCGGTTAAGTCTGTCTCTTATGCAAAATGAAAACAATGAAGCCTAACTTGCAGAGTTGTGTTTAGAATAAGGAAGGAAATATGTAAAGGACAGTGCCTTTTGTAGAGTTACTCTCAATCTGTTCAGTCTTCATCCGCCCCTCTCCGCCTCCGCAAGGGGATGAATGAAAGCTAATGTTCTTTGCCAAAAAGTAAGATATTGTAGTGTTTATTGTGATTTCCTATTAAAAAAAAAAAAGGTGGGGAGCTGGTGGAGCCCCTGTGCCCGGCGCACAGGGGGGAAAATCCACACACGCCTATCCCTCCGGCAGAACAGAACCCGCTTTCTGGGCTCTCGCTGGGCTCTCCCAGGCGTGTGTAGCAGCAGGCCTCCCGGCGCCGCCAAGTCTCCACGATCTTCGGAGCCCCGGCGGAGCTTCGGAGCCCCGGCCCAGCCCTGGCCGCGCACGCGCAGTGACGCGCCGGCCATGGCGCCGGCTGCTGTCCGGCCTCCAGTGGGCGGGGCCGTTGGCGGAGCAGAGCGAAGGAGCAGCCGGGTGGAGGGCCCACGAGGGCTCAGCCTTCTCGGTCAACGGTGGTGACGGTAGCCCAGAGTGCCAGAGAGCCGTTGCTTTTCCGAGTTGCTCTCTTCCAGGCTCCGTTGGTGGTCGGCATGGCCCGTGAGTGTGCAGACGGGGGTAGGAAGCGGCGGCGAGCGTCCGGCGTGGGAGCCTAGCGCTGAGGCGCGGCGGGCGGGGGAGGCGGGGTCCGGCTGGAGAATCCCCTTGGGTTGCGCAGTGCGGGGATCCCCGCTTCAGTCGGCAGAGAGAGAGCTCGCGGGTGGTTCCGGTCCGACTTCTCAGGCTGGACGGGTGCCTGCCCCTCAGGTGCGAGTTTGTGCGGTAAAGAACACACCCCGGAGATGTGGATACGGCTGCCCCAGGAGGGTCCTTGTTTGGGGGTACTTTATAGCTGATGCCTCAAGTCTTAAGGCCTAATGAGGACCGGGAACTCCAGTGAGTCGCCTCCCTAGTTCTTTTGTTTGGCGCTCGCAGGTAATAGCCGAATAAACTGGAGGCTTTAGAGCCGGTCCTAAATTTGATGTTCGTTTCTACCAGTCCTAGGTGTTAGGTCAGTCTGTTCTGCAAAATGAAAACAATGAAGGCTACCTTGCAGGGTTGTGGCTAGAATAAGGATGTAGAGGCCCACACTGCCTTTCACAGACTTACCTTCAATCTGTTCAGTCCCCATCCACCCCTCTCTGCCTCTGCATGGCGATAAAGGTAACTCTCAAGTGATGGGCTGAACTTGTGATCTTTGTATCTAGCTTTCTCTTCCACCCGCTCCCCTCAAAAGCCAGAACTTATTTTGGGATACTGGCCCAAGATTCGAATATCTGTTTTAAAATATCTGGTATTTATAGCTAGTGACCACCTAGATTGGTATGATAATACTCTTAAGTCTTTAATAAGTGTTTAAGTCACTTCCTTATTGTCAGATCTGGGAACACCATCAATCTGTTACTCTGCTAGTTTATCTATTAAAACACAAACTAAAGATGCATTTAAATAAGACCTGTTTATTGGAATTATTAATAATTTTGGAGATGGGAAAAGAGCATGACTGTTTGACTTTGTAGGTGGAAATCAACGAGAACTTGCCCGCCAGAAAAACATGAAGAAAACCCAGGAAATTAGCAAGGGAAAGAGGAAAGAGGATAGCTTGACTGCCTCTCAGAGAAAGCAGAGGTAGGTGGTACTAATTTAATTCTAAAGTCACTGACGTTGTGATTGAAGCAACATTTTGGGCTGAGTGTGTTGCCTCATGCCTGTAATCCCGGCAGTTTGGGAGAGTCGGGAGGACTGCTTGAAGCCAAGAGTTTGAGACCAACTTGGACAACATAGCCAGCCCCTGTATCTACAAAATATTTTTTTAAATTGGCCAGGCATGGTGGCACATGGCTGTGGTCTCGGCTACTCCGGAGGCTGAGGCGGGAGAATCGCTTGAACCCAGAAGGTTAAGGCCGCAGTAAGCTGCGATTGCACCACTGCACTCCAGCCTGGGTGGCAGAGTTAGACCCTGTCTCGAAAAAAAAAAAAAAGAAGGCCTCATTTTGGGGAACAGAAAGCATTTTGTTAAGCCTTTGGTAGAACAGGGCCTAATGATTTGTGCCAGGCGGAGTAAAACCACGTGGGGTAGACATCCCAAACTATAGATAAAGAACGTAAAGCTCTGAAGCTATTATTTGTTTTGTAGAGACTCATGCAGCTCCTCCACAACCATAAGAACTTTTTATAGGCTAGGCGCGGTGGCTCACGCCTGTAATCTCAGCACTTTGGAAGGCCAAGGTGGGTGGATCACCTGGGGTCAGGAGATCGAGACCAGCCTGACCAACATAGTGAAACCCTATCTCCACTAAAAATACAAAATTAGCTGGGTGTAGTGGCACATGCCTGTAATCCCAGTTACTTGGGAGGCTGAGGCAGGAGAATCGCTTGAACCCAGGAGGGGGAGGTTGCAGCGAGTGAAGATTGTGCCATTGCACTCCAGCCTGGGTACTAAGCGGGAAACTCCGTATCAAAAAAAAACAAAAAACTTTATTCAGCAAAATAACATCTTCCATATGCAAAACACTGTGAGGTGCTAGAGTTACAACATTTTCAAAGCAGACAGCCTACCCAAACTACTCTGAATGACAAGGGACTCAATTATTAATATATAATGATAATAGTTCTCAAGAAGATACAAAAAAGTGTATGCATAATAGCTAGCTATGCTGATTTCTGAAGATCCATTGCATTGGAGAGAATTCATGTACATAGCCGTAATATATGACTATATGTGCCAATGTAAAACTGCTGCAGAAATACTTTAGACTGCAGCTTAAGTAAAAAAAAGTACATTGATGTTTCTAAAAGAGCTAATCAAAGCTTAATTTTATTCTCAAATGATTTTGTCCATATGGAACTTGGAGGTTAAGCAAATAACTGACTGCATGTGCTTCAGTGTGGCTTGTTAGGGGTTCTCAATCCTGGCTGCACATTAGAATCACCTGGGAAGCCTTGACAGCTACTCAAGCCTTGCGTTATGCTCAGTTTTGATTTTTTGTTTTTTTAAAAAATTGAATTACAATAGTTGTACATATTTTGGGGGTACATGTGATATTTTAATACCCGTATGTGGGCTGGGTAGTCCCAGCCACTTTGGAGGCTAAGGCAGGAGAATCACTTGAACCTGGGAGGCGGAGGTTGCAGTGAGCCGAGATCCTGCCACTGCATTCCAGCCTGGGTGACAGAGTGAGACCCCGTCTCAAAAAAACAACGACAAAAAGAAACTGGCTTGGCGTGGTGGCTCGTACCTGTTATCCCAGCACTTTGGGAGGCCGAAGCGGGTGGATTAACTGAGGTTGGGAGCTCAAGACCATTCTGACCAACATGAAGAAACCCCATCTCTAGTAAAAATACAAAATTAGCCAAGTGTGTGGCCGAGCGCAGTGGCTCATGCCTGTGACCCCAGCACTTTGGGAGGCCGAGGCAGGCGGATCATGAAGTCAGGAGATCGAGACCATCCTGGCTAACACGGTGAAACCCCGTCTCTACTAATAATACAAAACTTAGCCGGGTGAGGTGGCAGGCGCCTGTAGTCTCAGCTACTCAGGAGGCTGAGGCAGGAGAATGGTGTGAACCCGGGAGGCGGAGCTTGCAGTGAGCCAAGATCGCGCCACCGCACTCCAGCCTGGGCGACAGAGTGAGACTCCGTCTAAAAAAAAACAAAAAAAAAAGCCTTTATGTGTACAATGTGTAATGATCAAATCGGGGTAATTGGGATATCTCTATACTCAAACATTTATCTTTCATCCAGTTCTGATTTAATTGGTCAGAGGTCGAGCATTAAAAAGCACCCTAGGTAAATTTTATTGTACTTAGGTTATGCCTTTTTTTTTTTTTTTTTTTTTTTTTTTTTTTTAAAGGCAGAGTCTTACTCTGTTGCCCAGGCTGGAGTGCAGTGGCGTGATCTCCGCTCACTGCAACCTCCGCCTCCTGGGCTTAAGCGATTCTCCTGCTTCAGCAATCCAAGTAGCTGGAATTGCAGGCGCCCGCCACCGTGCCCAGCTAATTTTTGTATTTTTAGTAGAGACTGGGTTTCACTGTGTTGGCCAGGCTGGTCTCAAACTACTGACTTCAAGTGATCCACCCGCCTCGGCCTCCCAAAGTGCTGGGATTACAGGCGTGAGCCACCACGCTGGCCCAGTTATACCTTTTTTTTTTTTGAATTTTTTTTTTATTATTACGCTTTAAGTTCTAGGGTATATATGCACAACGTGAAGGTTTGTTACATAGGTATACTTGTGCCATGTTGGTTTGCTGCACTCATCAACTTATCATTTACATTAGGTATTTCTCCTGATGCTATCCCTCCCCCAGCCTCCCACCCCACCCAGTTATACCTTAAACTGAACTTAAAACAGCTCCCAGGTGATTCTAATGTGCAGCCACTATTAAGAGTCATTGATTAATGAGATTAAAGACCTTAATTTAAGGCAAAGGTCCTGACACTTTTTTTTTTTTCCGGAGATGGCGTCTTGCTCTGTGACCCAGACTGGAGTGCAGTGCCACAGTCTCGGTTCACTGCAAGCTCTGCCGCCCAGGCTCAAGTGACCCTCCCACCTCAGCCTTCTGAGTAGCTGGGACTACGAGGGCACACCACCAAGCCCAGATAGTTATTGTATTTTTTGTAGAAACGGGGTTTCATCATGTTGTCCAGGCAGGTCTTGAACTTCTGGGGTCAAGTGATTTGCCCACCTCAGTCCCCCAAAGTGCTGGAATTACAGGTGTGAGCCACCATGCCCGGCCCTAACATTTATTATTAAAGTGATAAGCTTTGTCTTCAATTTCTGTTTACTCACATTAGAGTAAAAATGAACATGGTATGAATCAGTGACCCTGCAATATTATTTTTATTGGAGAACCTAGTCTAGCTTGGTTCAGAAATTGTCATTGTTTACCAGATATGCACTCCTTATAAAGTTCTATGCTAGACATTCTATATACATTATTCTTTATTCATCATAACCCTGAAAAATGGTATTAGCACTAATCTGTAGAATAGGAAACTGAGGCTCTCAACTTCAGTAACATTACTAAAGTTATACAGCAAGCACAAGAGAGCTTGGTTTCAAATAGAGAAGTAACTGTCATGGTTCTTTTTCCACTGTACTTCATTTCTTTATAGCTATGTTTTTGTTTTTGTTTTTTTTAGTGAAAGCAAGTTTATTAGGAAAGTAAAGAAATAAATATTGGCTACTTTATAGGCAGCACAGCCTGTAGCTGTGTTATTTTGCCTTTCTTCTTTATTTTTATTTTATTATTATTATTTTTTGAGATGGAGTTTTGCTCTTGTTGCCCAGGCGGAGTACAATGGTGCAATCTCAGCTCACCGCAACCTCCACCTCTCGGGTGCAAGTGATTCTCCTGCCTCAGCCTCCCAAGTAGCTGGGATTACAGGCATGCACCACCATGCCTGGCTAATTTTGTATTTTTAGTAGAGATGGGGTTTCTCCATGTTGCTCAGGCTGGTCTCAAACTCTCAACCTCAGGTGATCCGCCTGTCTCAGCCTCCTAAAATGCTGGGGTTACAGGCGTGAGCCACTGACCTATTTTGCCTTTCTTCTATTCCCTTGTTTTTGCTATTGGCTTTACAGAAATGTCTTACCATCATGGCTGTGGATATCAGTTTAGCAGTTCCTCAAAAAGTTAAAATAGGCCAGGCTCAGTGGCTCACACTTGTAATTCCAGCACTTTGGGAGGCCGAGGCGAGCGGATCAACTTGAGGCCAGGAGTTCGAGACAAGCCTGGCCAACATGGTGAAACCCTGTCTCTGCTAAAAATACAAAAATTAGCTGGGTGTGGTGGCACATGCCTGTAATCCCAGCTACTTGGGAAACTGAGGCAGGAGACTCGCTTGAACCAGGGAGGTGGAGGCTGCAGTGAGCAAAGATTGTGCCACTGCACTCCAGCCTGGGCAACAGAGCAAGACTCTGTCTCAAAAAAACAAATAAAAAATTTAAAAATTTGAAACATGAGGTTAATAAGTCAGAGTTGTGGGACTTTAACCAGAGCTGGTAGAGTGCTTGACATACAGTAGATGTGGAATACATGGCCGTTTAGTCTGTTTTTAAAATATGGATCCATGGACTCATGAATCACCTAACCCAGGTGTCTGGTCATAGTTCACAGTTTATATGGCATGTGTCAGTTTGACTGGAGATGAAAAGGGTTAAGGGCCGGGCTCTGTGGCTCACGCCTGTAATCCCAGCACTTTGGGAGGCCGAGGCAGGTGGATCACGAGGTCAGAAGTTCAAGACCAGCCTGGCCAATATGGTGAAACTTTGTCTCTACTTAAAATACAAAAATTAGTTGGGTGTGGTGGCGCGTGCCTGTAGTTCCAGCTACTCAGGAGGCTGAGGCAGAAGAACTGCAAGCAGGAAGTGGAGGTTGCAGTGAGCCAAGATCATGCCACTGCACTCCAGCCTGGGCGACAAAGCGAGACTCTGTCTCAAAAAAAAAAAAAAAAAAAAAAACACCCTGAACATCAAGCTTTCCTTTATTGTAATCCAGTTTTAGTGACTAGCTTTTGGGCTTTTTTGCTTGTAAGAAACTGAAATCCTTCATAATATCTATGTTCTAGTCATAGATACCAGTTAGGATATCTAGGAGAGTTCTTAAATGCCTCTTCTTTCAAGGAAAAAAATTAGAATGAATTAACTAGTTAACAACCAAGAGTAATAGCTATTATTTCTACATGTAGCTGCCTAATGTCACACACTTTTATATATTCATAGTGATTCCTTGTAACAACCTTGATACATATTGCCCAGATTTTGAAAGGGCTTTGAGGTTATTTGCCCAAGGTCATGATAACAGAGATGGTATTCACAATAAGATCTGACTTCAAAGCCTTTCCAGTCTTTGTCTTTCCATTTTGTCTCCAGCTATGAAAATGGAAAGACAAGAAAGTTTATATCATCTTTTAAATTGTCTTCTAATACACTGAATGGGTTATGTGTAGAAAACAAGTGAGAATATGTAATTGGTTTTTCTGTAACAACTTATAGACTTTTCCCTCATTGTAGGGACTCTGAGATCATGCAACAAAAGCAGAAGGCAGCTAATGAGAAGAAGTCTATGCAGACAAGAGAAAAGTGATGACTGGCTATTTGGAAAACTTGGGTGCTACTGCCAACTGGGTGTATCATAAGCTCTAAGATCAAGATTTTGTAGAGTGGACAGTCATTACATATGTTATAACTTATCCTTTAAAAACTATTTTAAACTTTATCCTTTCAGCTTTACTTAGTGCGATGTTTTAGAAGCAATCTTCAAAGAATAAAACACTAACCATGCATGTGACATATTGGTGAACATTATTTTTATTATTGAACATTCATATATAATTTATTAGGTAATATGATCAGATAATAGGATCTCTTATATAATAAAGAATCTTTATCATCAGCTTTGTTAACATAGTTTTTTTTTCCTCACAGTTTCTAAGGATAAGGATAAAGTAGATCTTTGAAGTAAACTTAAGTATATAGTAGAAGTTAAGGTCCATTTGTATAATTTTGCTTTGAAATCAACTTAAAGGGCCAGGTGCGGTGGCTCATGCCCGTAATCCCAGCACTTTGGGAGGCCGAGGCGGGCGGATCACTTGAGGTCAGGAGTTTGAGACCAGCTTGACCAACATGATGAAACCTCATCTCTACTAAAAATACAAAAAAAAAAAAAAAAAAACTAGCCAGGTGTGTGGTGGCACATGCCTGTAATCTCAGCTACTCGGGAGGCTGAGGCAGGAAAATCGCTTGAACCCAAGGCAGAGGTTGCAGTCAGCAGATATTGCACCACTGCACTCCAGCCTGGGCAACAAAGCAAGACTCTGCCTCAAAAAAAAAAAAAAGGAAATCAACTTACAAAGCTTCCTTGAACAATTTACAACAGATACTTCAAACCACTGGAATAGAAACTAAGTGGATGTAAACTGAGGTCTCAGTTCTACTTATAGCTTAAACATTTTTTGGAATGAGTACCATATTTTCTGTTCTCAGCCTCTTCTAAAACTTGAGTCTTGATGGTAGTTATAAATTTGGAAATATGTAACCTAGAGAAATTAAAGTTTGAGACCTTGCTGCACTCTGAAGTAAACACAAAACTATGTCAAAGAGAATAAAAATGCCATTGTAGTAGTAAATAGAATAACTTTAAGTATTCTACAAATACTTGATTTTTCACATAATGCAATTTAACAAATTTTTCTGATCATCCAATATGTCAACCACTATCTGAATGGACAGATCTTGAAGTTAGCCTAATATAATATCTTGTGATTTGTCTCTTACCAGTGGTACCACCCATAAATAGGCTAGAAGTTTTTGTGTCTAATACTGAATTCGACAACCAGGAAGTTTTTTGGGTTTTTGTGGGTTTTTTTTTTTTTGAGACAGAGTCTTGCTCTGTCGCCCAGGCTAGAGCACAGTGGTGCCATCTCAGTTCACTGCAACCTCCGCCACCTGAATTCAAGCGATTCTCCTGCCTCGGCCTCCTGAGGAGCTGGGACTACAGGTGCCCGCCACCACGCCCGGCTAATTTTTGTGTTTTTAGAAGAGATGGGGTTTCACCATGTTGGCCAGGCTGGTCTCAAACTACTAACCTCAGGTGATCCACCCTTCTTGGCCTCCCATAGAGCTGGGATTACAGGCATGAGCCATCCCACCTAGCTGAAGTTTTTTAGCCTGAGTTTCTATCTTCATATTAGCCTAGATTTTTCATTAAATTAAAACATTGTTCTGGATCTTTGGTTAACTTTAGTCTTCAGAATATTCTATGATGGTAGTCACAAAGGCAAAAATTACAGTAGCTTAAGTTACGTTCTAATAAAAGAAATAATAAAGAAATCTGATTGTACCACAAAGATTCTTTGTGGGCCTAATTTCTGTAATTCTGTCTCCAGAATTTCTACACAGAGTAATAAGCCATAAGTACAAAAAAACTTTTCATGCTTTAAGCTCTTTTCTTTGCCTTTTTTTTCAAATGAGTAATTTCTTTAGTTTATCCCATGGAATGGAAGAACTTTAGACCTTTTAATTCTTACAAATCGAGGGAAAGCTACGTTTCCAAAATAAAATGGATATTAGAATAAGGAAGATCTCTAGGATGTAATCAATCATTAGTACTTTTTTTTTTTTTTGAGGCAGAGTCTCGCCTTGTCACCCCGGCTGAGTGCAGTGGCACGAACCTCACTGCAGCCTCAACCTCCTGGGCCCAAGTGATCCTCCTGCCTCAGTCTCGTCTCCCAAGCAGGTGGGACTACAGGTGCACACCACCACGTCTGGCTGATTTTTATATTTTTGGTAGAGATAGGGGTTTTGCCATGTTGCCCAGGCTGGTCTTCAACTCCTGAGCTCGCGTGAGCCACCTTCCACCGCTGCCCAAAGTGCTGGGATTACAGGCGTGAGCCACCTTGCCTGGCCATTCTTGATTAATTTTTATGGCATTTAATTAAATAAATTTATTGTTAAGAGGTTTGATTTTTAACTGCAATATGACCAGATGTTTCCTCAAAGCAGGCGGAAAAATTATCGGAGAGGAAGAAAATTAAGTCTAATTGTTGGAGTATATTGACACCTATCATGTGGTATATTGTAGTATATATATATATGCAATACATTGACACCGATCATGACACCACCATGTGGTATAGTTAAGGTAACTAAAAGTAGCTGAACTTACAAGGCGGGAAACAGGTCAATTATAGGATATTAAGGGAAAATACAGGTGAATAGCTTTTTTTTTTTTTGGAGACGGTGTCTTGCTTTGTTGCCGAGTCCGGAGTGCAGTGGCACAATCTCGGCCCACTGCAACCTCTGCCTCCCGGGTTCAAGCAATTCTCCTAACTCAGCCTCCCAAGTAGCTGGGATTACAGGCGTGCACTACCACACCCGGCTAGTTTTTTTGTATTTTTAGTAGAGACAGGGTTTCACCATGTTAGCCAACCTGGTCTCAAACTCCTGATCTCAAATGATCTGCCTGCTTCGGCCTCCCAAAGTGCTGGGATTACAGACATGAGCCACCTTGCCCAGCCCTGGAGAATAATTATTATTATTATTATTTTTTGAGACGGAGTTTCGCTCTTGTTGCCCAGACTGGAGTGCAGTGGCGTGATACTGGCGCATCGCAACCTCTGCCTCCTGGGTTCCCCCTCCTCAGCCTTCCGAGTAGCTAGGATTACAGGCATGAGCCACCACGCCCGACTAATTTTGTGGTTTTAGTAGAGATGGGGTTTCTCCATGTTGGTCAGGCTGGTCTCGAACTTCTGACCTCAGGTGATCCGGCCTCCCAAAGTGCTGGGATTACAGGCATGAGCCACCATGCCCAGCCTTAGGAGAATAATTTTAAAAAGTAAATTCATGTAATGATTTTATTTAGTTTGGATATTCTTAGGGCTTGTTGCTAAAGAAAGATAAAATTATTAGGTGAGATAGTACTAGATTTAGAATATAATTTGGAAAATACCAAACTCCATGGAACCCTCCCTTTAAACATCAAAAATCATATTTTGCATCATTCTCAAGAGGAGGTAGTGCATTATCATTAGCAATTTTCATTAAGTCCTGCTGAAAATGAGAAGTAGCAGCCATTACTGCCCAAGATACACTGTGGTCAGTTTTATCCATTGCTTTTTTTTTTTTTTTTTTAAACAGAGTCTCACTTTGTCATCCAGGCTGTCGTGCAATGGTGCGATCTCCGCTCACTGCAACCTCCACTTCCATGCCTGGCTAATCTTTTGTAGTTTTAGTAGAGATGGGGTTTCACCATCTTGGCTAGGCTGGTCTCGAACTCCTGATCTCAAGTGATCCACTTGCCTGGCCATCAGTCATTTATTTTTGAATGCCTCTTCTGTTAGTAGCATGTGTAAGAAATTGTGATCCATTTATCAAACTCTAGCCTGTTTTTGAAAATAGGGCTAAAAGGGAACATTGATTTCTGACATTTTCCAAAAACTTAAAAAATTTTTATATAGGCTGGGCACAGTAGCTCATGCCTGTAATCCCAGCACTTTGGGAGGCCGAGGCAGGTGGATCATTTGAGCTCAGGAGTTTGAGACCAGCCTGGGCAACACAGAAAAACCCCGTCTCTACCAAAAAAAGAAAAAAAAATTAGCTGGGTGTGGTGGTGCACGCCTGTAGTCCCAGCTACTTGGGAGGCTAAAGTGGGAGGATCACCTGAACCCAGAAGGTCAAGGCTGCAGTGAGCCGAGATTGCACCACTGCCCTCCACCCTGGGCGATAGAGTGGGACCCTGTCTCAAAACACACACACACACACACACACACACACACACACACACACACACACACACACACACACACACACACACACACACACACACACACACACTCTCTCACTCACTCTCTCTCTCTCAACTTAAAAACACTTGGTCTGTTATTTTTACGAAATTGTCAGTCATAGTTATCTGTTAGACCAAAGCTGAGTAAGAACATCTATTACATTGCCTCCTACAACTTTATCAGCTAATGTATTTGCTATATAGCAATTACATATTGGAATATATTATCTTTAGAGATGGCCAAGTCATAAAACTGTCACTGAGAAAAAGAGAATGACAATGTGTATGCTCAAATGTACTTCCCTATAAATTCCCAAAAGATATGAAACTTACTACAGGTTTTTTTTTTTTTTTTTCACACCTTCACTTCTTAAAAACAAAAGAATCTTTTACATAGCAGTAACTATCTAATGCACATTAAAAGTTTATAAATAGCCTGCTATTGGGTCATTTGCTTGGAAAAGTTGAGATTTTCAAATTTGATTATAACATAACTTTTGTAGAAATACACGGCCAGGTGCAGTAGCTAACATTTGTAATCTCAGCACTTTGGGAGGCTGAGGTGGGAGGATTGCTTGAGGCCAGGAGTTTGAGACCAGCCTGGGCAACATGACAAAACCCCATCTCCTCAAAAAGCACAAAAATTAGCCAGATGTGGTGGGGCACACCTGTAGTCCCAGCTACTTGGGTGACTGAGGTGGAAGGATGGTTTGAGTCTGGGAAGTTGAGGATGCAGTGAGCCAAGGTCACACCACTGCACTCCAGCCTGGGTGACAAAGTGACATCCTGTCTCAAAATAATAATTTTAAAAAGGTGCCTGTAATCCCAGCACTTTGGGAGGCCAAGGCGGGCGGATCACAAGGTCGGGAGTTCAAGACCAGCCTGGCTAATGTGGTGAAACCTGTCTCTACTAAAAATACAAAAATTAGCCAGGTATGGTGGTGTGTGCCTGTAATCCCAGCTACTTGGGAGGCTGAGGCAGGAGAATCGCTTGAACCCGGGAGGTGGAGATTTCAGTGTGCTGAGATTGCACCACTGCACTCCAATCTGGGCGACAGCAAGACTTCATCTCAAAGAAAAAAATAAATAAAAAACAAGGCCAGGTGTGGTGACTCACGCCTGTAATCCAGCACTTTGGGAGGCTGAGGCTGAGGCGGGCAGATCACCTGAGGTCAGGAGTTCAAGACCAGCCTGGCCAACATGGTGAAACCCCGTCTCTACTAAAAATACAAAAATTAGCTGGGCGTGGTGGTGGGCGCCTGTAATCCCAACTACTTGGGAGGCTGAGGCAAGAGAATTTCTAGACTCTGGGAGGCAAAGCTTGCAGTGAGCCAAGACTGCGCCACTGCACTCCAGCCTGAGCAACAGAACAAGACTCTGTCTCAAAAAAAAAACAAACCAAATTTCCATTCCACATACTACTCTTGCTGTTTTACCAGTTGGACAAGACTGCTTGCTGGTACATAAGTGCCGGAACATTTCCTTGCAGCAGTCTGGCTGAGCCTTTGTGTTTACAAGAAATTTACCTACCAGCCTGGCTATAATTGACATAATCCTATTGAATACTTTCCTTTTATGAACATATATCACATGACGTAAGTTTTTGTCAAATACTTTTTTTTTTTGGTCAAAGGCTGTAGCCTTATACCACTCAAGGGAGCTGTTAGGGTAGCTTATGAATGGATATTTCATACAGAGTTATGTATTTAACCCATTTCCTGTTTAGAAAAAAAAAGTGGCCGGGCGCCGTGGCTCACGCCTGTAATCCCAGCACTTTGGGAGGCTGAGGTGGGTGGATCACGAGGTCAGGAGATCAAGACTGTCCTGGCTAACATGGTGAAACCCCGTCTCTACTAAAAATACAAAACATTAGCTGGGCATGGTGGCAGGCACCTGTAGTCCCAGCTATTCGGGAGGCTGAGGCAGGAGAAAGGCATAGACCCAGGAGGTGGAGCTTGCAGTGAGCCGAGATCATGCCACTGCACTCCAGCCTGGGCGACAGAGGGAGACTCCATCTCAAAAAAAAAAAAAAAAAAAGAAAAAAAAGAAAAAAAAGTGCATCTTGCTGCCAGCGCTCATTTAATTTTACACAAACACACTCTGAGGTTGACGCAAATTAATTTTCAATGTGAAAATACACAAACTGATCTTAGAGTTATTTCTAAACAGAACTTGTCTCTAATCCTAATATAATGGAAATGTATATAATGTTACATTAGGATTAGAGGCAAGAGTATTCTTGGGGCAAACGGAAAATGGGTTAATATATACTTGAGGTAATATAACCACATCTAACCTGATTTCATGATATATTGGAATTTTTGGTTGCAAGCAACAGGATCAGATTAATGAACTTACTGATAAAAAACTTATTTGAAAGAATGAGAGACTCCGGAGTCATGGAAAAGTTGAGGACTCAAGGCTTTGGAAAGGTCAAGAATTGTAACAGTTTCAGGTATCTTAAGAGTAGGTGTTATGAGGTGTTTTTTTTTTTTCTTACAGTGCTGATATCAGGTTGAAATTCTGACATGTATATTTAGTTTTTATGTCACTTGGAGTGCCTCCAACTGAAGTTACATGGGTTAGGTACCCATCCCTCAGCAAGAGGAGGGCAAGTTGATGGTAAAACCAAGACTATATCTAGTAAGGAGTAGGTGGTCCCCTGTATTAGTCCATTCTCACGCTGATAATAAAGACATACTCGAGACTGGATAATTTATAAAGGAAAGAGGTTTAATTGACTCATAGTTGTGTATGGCTGGGGAGGCCTCAGGAAGCTTACAATCATGGCAGAAGGGGAAGCAAATACATCCTTCTTCACATGATGGCAGGAAGGAGAAGTGCAAAGCAAAAGGGGAAAAGCCCCTTATGAAACCATCAGATCTCCTGAGAACTCACTCGCTATCACAAGAACAGCATGAAGGTAACCACCCCCATGATTCAATTACCTCCCACCAGGTCCCTCCCATGACACATGGGAATTATAGGAGCTACAATTCAGGATGAGATTTGGGTGGGGACACAGCCAAACTATATCATCCCCCAAAAAATTTAGGGTTCTTTGCCAAAAGGAAGGGAGAATGGATGCTGAGCAGACTAAAATAATATATTTTAATCCCTCTTATTGAAAAGCTAAGACTAAATTTTTAAAATTGTATGGTTTTTTTTTGTTTTTTTTTTTTTTGAGACGGAGTGTCGCTGTGTTCCCCGGCTGGAGTGCAGTGGCGCGATCTCAGCTCACTGCAACCTCCACCTCCTGAATTCAAACAATTCTCCTAACTCAGCCTCCCGAGTAGCTGGGACTAGAGGTGCATATCACCATGCCCAGCTAATTTTTGTATTTTTAGTAGAGATGAGGTTTCACCATATTGGTCAGGCTGGTCTCGAACTGACCTCAGGCAATCTACCCACCTTGGCCTCCCAAAGTGCTTGGATTACAGACATGAGCCACCACGCCCAGCTAATTCTGTATTTTAAGTAGAGACGGGGTTTCACCATGTTGGCCAGGCTGGTCTCGAACTCCTGACCTCAGGTGATCTGCCAGCCTTGGCCTCCCAAAGTGCTGGGATTACAGGCGTGAGCCACCGAGCCTGGCTGTATTTTTAAATACAAAAATTAGCCAGGTATTGTGATGGGTGCCTGTAATCTCAGCTACTCGGGAGGCAGAGGCAGGAGAATCACTTGAACCCAGGAGGTTGCAGTGAGCTGAGATCACACCACTGCACTGCAGCCTGGGCAAGAGAATGAGACTCCATCTAAAAAAAGAAAAAAATGTATTTTTAAAAATACATGATATGGCAAATCATAAAGGTGGTAAGCATCTGAAGTGTGAGAAATAATCATGCAGCTTATGCAATTTTTGTCTCTACCAACCTTTCAAACCCTCAAACTGCAATGCTTGCTCATTATAGAAAATCTGGGAAAATACAGTAAGTTCTAAATTTCCATAAATTCTAAATAGCATCTCTTTGAAAACTAACTCCTTGGGCATTTATCCCAGTGAAATGATAATAAACAGCCAGCATTTGAAATGTATATTTCAATTACTCATGTATGAATACTATGTTCAGATCACAATAAAGGACATTTCCAGCACCCTCTTAGATAATGCCTCCCATCTGATTATCACCATAGATTAGTTTTGCCTGTTTTTGAATTTTTTATAAATGGGATCACACGGTATGTGCTGTAGTGAGCCTAGCTTCATTTGCTCAACATTATGTTTGCAAGAATTCTCTATTTTGCTGCTATGCAGCAGTTCAGCCTTTTTCACTGTTGTGTAGCATTCTGTTATATGAATATACCATAATTTAGTTACTCTACATTTCATGGACTTTTGAATTGCTCCCACTTTGGGGCTGTTACAAATAATGCTACCGTAACATTTTTATATATCTTATGATGGTCTTAAACACGCTATCTACTGAGTATATGCCAGGAGTGGAATTGCTGGGTCATAGGGTGTGTGTCTATACACATACATACACATGTTGTTTAGTAGGTATCATCAAACAGTTGCATTTTTGTTGTTTTTGTTTTAGTTTGTTTTTAATAACCATACCATTTTACCACCAGCAATAAATGAAGGTTCCATTGCTCCATACCAGCATTAGGTATTATCAGTCCTTTTATCTTTAACCATATTGGTGGGAGGTAGTGGTATCTCATTGTAGTCTTAATTTACTTCCATATACTTAATTTAAATACACTCAATTTATATACACACACGTATACTCTCTCAGCCTTCAATAAGCCAGTCTCATTCCCCTGAACTAACCAATGTTAATAATGGTATACTTCTCTCAGTGCTCATGCAAACGTGCATACACACACGTGCACATAAATAAGGGATGTGGGAATGTATTTGATTCTGAGAGCTGCTGTAACAAATTACCACAAACTTAGTGGCTTAAAACAACAGAAATATTTCTGTTCACAGTTCTGGAGGCCAGAAATCTGAGAACAAGGTGTCAGCTGGGCCACACCTCCCTCTGAAGGCTCCAAGGGAGAATCCTTGCTTTCCTCTTCCAGCTGCTGGTGGCCCCAGGTATTACTTGGCTTATGGCAGCATAACTCCTATCTCTGCCTTTGTCTTTGTGGTCTTCTTTTCTGTCTTCTTCCCTTCTTTTTATGAGGACTTTTGCTATTGGATTTAGTTTCCATTCTAACCTAGGATGATCCCATCTGGAAATCCTTAATTGCATCTACAAAAACTATTTTCCCAAATAGGTCACATTCACTCATATCAGATGGACAGATGTATCATTTTGGGGTCCGCCATTCAACCCACTACAAGGAGTTTTTTAAACAAAAATAGGAAACTTAGATGTAACTTAGCACTTTTTTTTTTTTTGAGACGGAGTCTCACTCTGTCACCAGGCTGGAGTGCAGTGGCGCCATCTCAGCTCCCTGCAACCTCTGCCTCCCGGGTTCAAGCGGTTCTCTTGCCTCAGCCTCCTGGGTAACTGGGATTACAGGCACGCGCTGCCACACCCAGGTAATTTTTTTTTTTTTTTTTGAGACAGAGTCTCGCACTGTTGACCAGGCTGGACTGCAGTGGCATGATCTCTGCTCACTGCAACCTCCGCCTCCCAGGTTCAAGCAATTCTCCAGCCTCAGCTTCCTGAGTAGATGGGATTACAGGCGCCTGCCACCATGCCCAGCTAATTTTTTGTATTTTTAGTAGAGACGGGGTCTCACCATGTTGGCCAGGCTGGTCTCCATCTCCTGACCTCGTGATTCACCCGCCTCGGCCTCCCAAAGTGCTGGGATTACAGGCGTGAATCACAGCCCCCGGCCATAATTTAGCACTTTAAAAAGTAATAGCCATGTTGGGCCAGGCGTGGTGGGTCATGCCTGTAATCTGAGCACTTTGGGAGACCGAGGCGGGTAGATCCCTTGTGCCTAGGAGTTCAAGACCAGCCTGGGCAACATGGCGAAACCTCATTTCTACTAAAAATACAAAAATTAGCTGGGGGGAGGGGATAGGCCGAGTTCCGGGTGTGAGGGGGCCACTAGGGAGAGCAGAGCGAGGCAGCTGAAGGCTGGTTAGAGCCCCGATCTTCCGGATTGGGGGCCTTGCCCAGAAGCTGGACCTCACAGAGGTGAAACAGAAGATGCATGAGGATATGATCTCCATACAGAACTTTCTCATCTACGTGGCCCTGCTGCGAGTCACTCCATTTATCTTAAAGAAATTGGACAGCATATGAAGATTGGACATCACATGTGAATGCATGATATGAAGAGCCTGGTTACAGTTTCTACTGTTCTCTGCAAGTAAATAGGCCCAGAAAGGTGTAAGAGACTCTTTGAATGGACATAAAAATTCTGCTTGTTAAGAACAAGTTTAGCTCTGGTAACTGATCTTAATAGCTAAAATATAAAAATATTTGGGAAGTCTGAAATGAGGTCTCCTGGTCATGGTGTGCCCTTATGCCTGTGACAGTTGGCCTCTGTGAATATTGGTATAATTGTAAATAATGTCAAACTCCATTTTCTAGCAAGTATTAATAATTAAGGGAAGTATGTCTGAAATGGCACTGTCTTGTCAGTCATTTTTGTTTACCCTTCTGTCTGGAGTATATTTGTGAAGAGTCCCTTATAAGTTATGTTTTATGGACATCAGCACATAACCACAATGACATTGAAGCACAGGATCATTAGTCTATATTTTATTTTATTATTATTTTATTTTTTTATTTTTTTATTTTTTTGAGACGGAGTCTTGCTCTGTCGCCCAGGCTGGAGTACAGTGGCACAATCTCGGTTCACTGCAAGCTCCGCTTCCCAGGTTCACACCATTCTCCTGCCTCAGCCTCCCAAGTAGCTGGGACTACAGGTGCCCACCACCACGCCTGGCTAATTTTTTGTACTTTTAGTAGAGATGGGGTTTCACCGTATTAGCCAGGATGGTCTCGATCTCCTGACCTCATGATCCACCCGCCTTGGCCTCCCAAAGTGCTGGGATTACAGGCGTGAGTCACCATGCCCGGCCCATTAGTCTATATTTTTAAATAAACATACCAATTAAGAAAGAAGCCAAAAACAAAAATTAGCCAGGTGTGGTGGCAAGTGCCTGTTGTCTCAGCTACTTGGGAGGCTGAGGTACGAGGATCACTTGAACTCAGGAGGCAGAGGTTGCAGTGACCCAAGATGGTGCCACGGCACTCCAGCCTGGGTGACAGAGTGAGACCCTGTTTCCACAAAAAGAAAAAAAAATAGCCATGCCTGTACTTCCGTACTTACAAATTTAACTTTAGCATAGATGTACAGTAGTTTATTCAATCATTTCCTTACTCATAGACAATTAGGATGTTGCAACTTTTGCCACTACAAACAATTCTGCGATGTAGATTATCGTACTTATTCCCATTTACTGTTGCTTTCATTTCTATAAGAATGGATTTTTAAAGATAGAATTCCTTGGGAATAGTTATGTCAAAGCCAAATATAAGAGAGAGACAAATCTCTAAAAACATTTTATTTGGTAAGCAAGAGCTGCAATTCAGGGTATACACACAGACCAGGCTGATCATTGGTATGATCAGGAGAATAAAGGGGAGGTTGCGGCCAGGTGCGGTAGCTCATGCCTGTAATCCCAGCACTTTGGGAGGCCGAGGTGGGCAGATCACCTGAGGTCAGGAGTTTGAGACCAGCCTGACCAACATGGAGAAACTCCGTCTCTACTAAAAATACAAAATTAGTTGGGCATAGTGGCGCATGCCTGTAATCCCAGCTACTCAGGAGGCTGACACAGGAGAAACACTTGAACCCGGGAGGTGAAGGTTGCAGTGAGCCGAGATCGCGCCATTGCACTCCAGCCTGGGCAACAAGAGCAAAACTCCGTCTCCAAAAAAAAAAAAAAAAGAGAAGGTTCCGGGTTTTATGAGAAAGAACAGTATTACATACTGTTTTGGAAGAAAGCTCATTCACACTAGAGCTTGTGGGAGCTAGCAAGCTCTGATTAGTGAGTGATGGTGGTAGGTAAAACCAGTCTTAGAGTCATGGCAGTTCATTTCAGCAGCTATTAGGTAAAACTGGTCTTAGGGATACAGAAGGCTGTTTCAGCAGTTGGACTTGTGGAAAATTTAATTCTTGAAGCAGATGCTGTGTGCCCCGAATGCTACTTCCCCCTGGCCCTTCAACTCTGATTTAGTTGAGTATTTCAAGAATGACCCAATTTATGTAATCAACTTTCACAGGTATACATGTCTTAAATTTTAAACAGATGTTTTGGGTTTTGTTGTTGTTGTTTTTGAGACGGAGTCTCACTCTGTTGTCCAAGCTGGAGTGTAGTGGTGTGATCTCGGCTCACTGCAACCTCCGCCTCCAGGGTTCAAGTGATTCTCCAGCCTCAGCCTCCTGAATAGCTGGGATTACAGGCGCCCGCCACCATTCCCAGCTAATTTTTGTATTTTTAGTAGAGATGGGGTGGGGTTTCACCATGTTGGCCAGGCTGGTCTTGAACTCCTGACATCAAGTGTTCTGCTTACCTCAGCCTCTGAAAGTGCTGGGACTACAGGCATGAGCCACTGCGCCCGGCAGTCTTTCCTTCTTTTTTTTTTTTTTTTTTTTTAATGACATGGGGTCTTACTTTATTACTCAGGCTGGTCTCAAACTTCTGGCCTCAAGAGATCTTCCCACCTTGGCCTCCCAAACTGGTGGGATTACAGGTCTGCCTGGCTACAAACAGATATTTTCAATAAGAGGATAAAAGTTCATTTCCCCATACTTTGCTAGCATCAAATGTTATTAATTCCTAATTAGTTTTGCCAAACTGAGAGGAAAATGGTATGTTAGTTTTTCTGGGTTTTCTTTCTTTTTAATTTTTTTTCTTTTTTATTCATTGCAACACTAGTCACAATTTTTTTATTTTTTATTTTATTTATTTATTTATTTATTTTTGAGACAAGTTCTCCCTATGTTGCCCAGGCTGGTCTTGTACTCCTGGGCTCAAAGGATCCTCCTGCCTCAGCCTCCCAAAGTGCTGGGATTATAGGCGTGAGTCACCACACCTGGTTCACAATTTTTTTGTTTTTACCAAAGGCAGGTATATTCCTGAAATTTTTTGTTTTTTTGTTTTTTTTGAGATGAAGTCTCACCCTGTCACTCAGACTGGAGTGCACTGGCACGATCTCGGCTCACTGCAACCTCCGCTTCCTAGGTTCAAGCGATTCTCCTGCCTCAGTCTTCCAAGTAGCTAGGATTATAGGCGCCGCAACCATGCTCAGCTAATTTTTGTATTTTTAGTAGACACAGGATTTCACCATGTTGGCCAGGATGGTCTCAAACTCCTGACCTCAAGTGATCCACCTGCCTCAGCCTCCCAAAGTGCTGGGATTACTGGCATAAGCCACCGTGCCAGGCCCTGAAATGTTATCTTAGTTATTAATTTGTAATTCCTTGGCTCTAGAGGTTGGGCATCTTCTCAGATCTCTAGTGGACATTGGGATTTTCTTTTTGGTGAACTATCCAGTTTTTCTCTCTGCTTTACAATCTTTATTATATGCAATCTTCACATGTAGGTACTACCATTTTTTTAGTTTGTTTTTGAAATAGCATATTGCTCTGTTGCCCAGGCTGGAGCATGGTGGCAAAAACATGGCTCACTGCCTTTGACCTCCTGGGCTCAAGTACTCCTCCTGTCTCAACCTCCTGAGTAGCTGGTACCACAAGCCCACACCACCATGCCCAGCTAATTTATTTTTCTAGAGATGGGGCCTCACCATGTTACTTGGGCTCAAATGATCCTCTCCCACTCAGCCTCCCAAAGTGCTAGGATTACAGGCATGAGCCACCATACTTGGCCCCTTTTTTTTTTTTTTTTTTTTTTTTTGAGACAGAGTCTTGCTCTGTCTCACAGACTGGTGTGCAGTGGCACGATCTCAGCTCATTGCAACCTCCACCTCCCAGTTTCAAGTGATTTTTGTGCCTCAGCCTCCCAAGTAGCTGAGATTACAGGCATGCACCACCATGCCTGGCTGACTTTCATATCTTTAGTGTTGCCATGTTGGCTAGGTTGGTCTCAAACTCCTGACCTCATGTGATCCACCTGCCTCGGACTCCCAAAGTGCTGGGATTACAGGTGTTAGCCACCACCCCGACATTATTTGAAACTTTTATTTTATTATTAGAGAGTTCCAGGAGTCACTGAAGAGAGATTTTTGGTATGAAAATTACATATGCAAAAATACTGATTCCAGTACATGAAATTAAATTCAGCATTTACATTAAGTGCCTTCAAATATGGTAAAATGGTTTATTTTGGCAGTTTACCTCATTATGTTTTGAATGATTTGTCTATCATATGAAATAACTTTTATAAATATAGTAACTCAGGCCTGGGCACAGCGGCTCAAGTGGAAGGACTGCTTAAGCAACCGAGTTTGAGACCAGCCTGAACATGGGGAGACCCCTTCTCTCCCAAAAAATAGCTGGGCATGGCAGCGCACTGCTAAAGGAAACAGAGTTTCTTTGGTGGGTGATTAAAATGTTTTGGAGTTAGATAGTAGTGATGGTTGCACAACCTTGTGAATATATTAAGGTTTCCACTCAATCTACCATTCAATTGTACTCTCTAAAATGACTACTTCTATAGTATGTCAAATTATATCTCTAAATAATAAAAACAAAAAGAAATGGCTGGGTGCGGTGCCTCATGCCTGTAATTGCAGCACTTTGGGAGGCTGAGGCGGGCGGATCACGAGGTCAGGAGTTTGAGACCAACCTGACCAACATGGCGAAACCCCATCTCTACTAAAAATATAAAAATTAGCTGGGCATGGTGGCACACGCCTGTAATCCCAGGTACTCGGGAAGCTGAGATAGGAGAATCACTTGAACTTGGGAGGCAGAGGTTGCAGTGAGCCACTGCACTCCAGTCTGGGCGGCAGAGCGAGACTCTGTCTCAAAAAGAAAAAAATTAAAGAACAAACAAAAAGAAACCTGGTTCTATATTTTGTTTAAATTTATTTTTTTAACCATCATGGAATATGTCCATGTAATTTGTTTACATTTTGACATCAAATGCAATTGTGAGAATTTTTATGATTGAGAAAAATCTAAGCAAGCTTTATAAAAACACACTTTTTTTTTTACTTTTTTTTTTTTTTTTCTGAGACACAGCCTCACTCTGTCGCCCAGGCTGGAGTACAGGTTTTCATGTTTATGTGTAAGATGTACCTTTGGCACATTACTCTCCTGACATGAGATTTAAAATTTTTTTTATCTTGTGACAATTTAACTTTTTTGACACATAAAAATTGTACATATTTATTTGTTTGAGATGGAGTCGCACTCTGTCACTCAGGCTGGAGTGCAGTGGTGTGATCTTGGCTCACTGCAACCTCCGCCTCCTGGGTTCAAAAGATTCTCCTGCCTCAGCCTCCCAAGCAGCTGTCATTACAGGCCTGCACCACCACACCCGGCTAATTTTTGTATTTTTAGTAGAAACGGGGTTTCACCATGTTGGCCAGGCTGGTCTCGAACTCCTGACCTCAAGTGATCCACCCACCTTGGCCTCCCAAAGTGCTGGGATTATAGGCATGAGCCACCGTGCCAGACCCCTAAAAATTGTATATATTTAAGGTGTACAATTTGATATTTAGATATACATTGTGAAATGATTACATTCCACATATTACCTCTACATAGTTACCATTTTTGTACACTTGGTCAACATCATCCCATTCTTCCCTTCCTCCACAGATATTTCTCATATACTATATAGAAGCCAAGGGTATTTTGGGGGAAGCGCTCAAAGTTCCTTTGGTGGACTTATATATACTATGTACATATAAGCCATTTAGCAACCCTAGATGCTTAATAAAGAATACTGGAGGCCGGGTGTGGTGGCTCACACCTGTAATCCCAGCACTTTGGGAGGCCGAGGCGGTCGGATTACGAGGTCAGGAGTTCAAGACCAGCCTGGCCAACATGGTGAAACCCCGTCTTTACTAAAAATACAAAAATTAGCCGGGTGTGGTGGTGGGCGCCTGTAATCCCAGCTACTCGAGGGGCTGAGGCGGGAGAATTGCTTGAACCTGGGAAGCGGAAGTTGCAGTGAGCTGAGATCGCACCACTGCATTCCAGCCTGGGTGACAGAGCAATACTCTGTTGCAAAAAAAAAAAAAATACTGGAGGCTGGGCGAGGTGGCTCACACCTGTAATCCCAGCATTTTGGGATGCCAGAGGCGGGCGGAATATCTTGAGCTCAGGAGTTGAGACCAGCCTACACAATATGCTCCAAACGCCGCTTCTACAAAATATACAGAAACTAGTCGGGCGTGGTGGCGCACCCCTGTGGTCCTAGCTGCTTGGGAGGTTGAGGCAGGAGGATCGCTTGAGCTTGGGAGGTCGAGGCTGCAATGAGCCGAGATGGCACCACTGCACTCTGGCGACAGAGCGAGACTCCGTCTC
Organism: Pongo abelii; assembly: GCF_028885655.2. NCBI lineage: Eukaryota > Metazoa > Chordata > Mammalia > Primates > Hominidae > Pongo > Pongo abelii. The sequence goes on along the minus strand of NC_071989.2, from coordinate 78,893,371 downwards.
AAAACAAACAACAAATAAGGTTGGGGGATCAAATGTCTTCTAGTGTTTCAGGATCTGCCTTCCTTCCTGCCCCCATGTTTGTCTTTCCTTGTTTGTCTTTATATAGATCAAGCAAGTTTTAAATTCCTAGTAGGAGCTTACATTTACTTTTCCAATGGGGGGGGGGAATAAATATCTATACACACACACACTGGAGTTCGAGACCAGCCTAAGCAACATGCCGAAACCCCGTCTCTACTAAATACAAAAAATAGCGTGGTGGCGCACGCCTATAGTCCTAGCTACTGGGGAGGCTGAGGTGGGAGAATCGCTTGAGCCCAAGAAGTCGAGGCTGCAGTGAGCCGAGATCGCGCCGCTGCACTCCAGCCTGAGTGACAGGGCGAGGCTCTGTCTCAAAACAAACAAACAAAAAAAAAAAAAAAAGGAAAGGAAATATAACACACTGAAATGAAAGGATTGAGAGAACTGAAAAATACACGCCACAAATGTGGGAGGGCGATAACCACTCGTAGAAAGCGTGCGAAGTTACTGCAAGTGGTCCTCCAGGCCACCGTGCTGTTCCGCTCCCAGAAGCCCCGGGCGGCGGAAGTCGTCTCTCTAAGAAGGGACGGGGCCCCACGCTGCGCACCCGCAGGTTTGCTATGGCGATGAGCAGCGGCGGCAGTGGTAGCGGCGTCCCGGAGCAGGAGGATGCCGTGCTGTTCCGACGCGGCACAGGCCAGGTGAGGTCGCAGCCAGCGCAGTCTCCCTATAGGCGCTAGCAGCACCCTTCTTCGGGCCCGACTCTCCTTCCCCAGCCTCGGGACAGCATCAAGTCGATCCGCTCACTGGAGTTGTGGTCCGCGTTTTTCTACGTCTTTTCCCACTCCGTTCCCTGCGAACCACATCCGCAAGCTCCTTCCTCGAGCAGTTTGGGCTCCTTGATGGCGTTGAGTGGAGGCCCTGCCGCGACTTGGCAGTAGCTTATTTTGTTCACCCCTCTCTGGCTAGTGTGGGGGAGGTGAGGGCATTAGGCCTGGGCGAAGCAGGGGAACCACCTAGGAGTCTGTTAAGATGATCTGAACTTTAGATCAAGGTGTTATTAAGAGTGTAAGTATTTGGATTCTGGGTATATTTTGAAATCGGAGGCAACAGGTTTTTCAGATAGATTCGATAACGGAGGTTATCCTGAATAGTTGAAAAGATAAAGTTGCTTTTTACTGAGATGGGAAAGAGAAGATTGCCAGTAGAGCAAGTTTCTCAGGAGTTCAGTCTTAGGCATAGCATGGTAGGGGTGAATTTGACTGGAGTGAGTTGGAGAGTAGGAGAAGAGAAAGCCAAGGCAACATTTGACCAGCCTGGGCAACATAGTGTGACTCCGAGTCTGCAAAAATTAGACGGGTGTTGTGGTGCGCGCCTGTGGTCCCAGCTACTTGGAAGGTTCAGGCCTTGGAAGGCTCAGGGAGGTGGAGGCTGCAGTGTGATCTGTGATTGCGCCTCTGCACCCCAGCCTGGGCGACAGAGCCAGACCCTGTCTTAAAATAAACGGCCGGGTGCGGTGGCTCACGCCTGTAATCCCAGCGCTTTGAGAGGCCGAGGCAGGCGGATCATAAGGTCAGGAGATCGAGACCATCCTGGCTAACACGGTAAAACCCCGTCTCTACTAAAAATACAAAAAACAATTAGCCGGGCATGGTGGCGGGCGCCTGTAGTCCCAGCTACTCGGGAGGCTGAGGGAGGAGAATGGCGTGAACCCGGGAGGCGGAGCTTGCAGTGAGACGAGATCGCGCCACTGCACTCCAGCCTGGGCGACAGAGCCAGACTCCGTCTCAAAAAAAAAAAAAAAAAAAAGAAATCTTCCCTGCTCTCTGCTTGCACTTCCAGATTATTCTCCTCCATTCCTTTCTCAAAATTCCCAGCCTTGAAAATCCTGACAAAAAGTAGCCGGGCATGGTGGTCAGCACCTGTAGTTTCAGCTACTTGAGAGGTTGAAGTGGGAAAATCCCTTGAGCTTGGGAGGAGGTAGTAGTGAGCTGTGATCGCGCCATTGCACTCTCACCTGGGCAACAATAAGCGGCCCTGTCTCAGGGAAAAAAAAAAAAAAAGAAAGAAGGAAAATCTTGTCACCAGACTCACAGTGTATTATCGTTTCCTATTGCAGTCATCTACAGCCTCCCGAGTCACTCTTCCTCATTCCTTAATGTTTACATCGCAGTTCTCTCTCCAACACTACTCCTGCATAATTTTTGGTGATTTAAATATCCATGTAGATGATCCCTTCAATTACCCTATATTTACAGGTCTCTAAACTCCTCTCCACCACAATCTTGTTCATCCTTTGATGTGGTGCAGCTCTGTGTTCCTACCCAAATTTCATGCTGAATTGTGATCCCCAGTGTTGGAGGTGGGCATGGTAGGAGGTGACTGGATCATGGGGGTGATTTCTAATGATTTAGCACCATCCCCAAGTGCTGTTGCCTGATAAGAGTTCTCACAAGATCTGGTTGTTTTAAAGTATATAGCACTTCCCCCTTCTCTCTCCCGCTGGCCCTGTGAAGACTGTGCTTGTTTCCCCTTCACCTTCCACCATGACTGTAAGTTTCCTTAGGCCTCCACAAGAGAAGCCTGTACAGGCAGCAGAACTGTGAGCTGATTAAACCTCTTATCTTTATAAATACCTGGTCTCAGGTATGTCTTTGCAGCAGTGTGAGAATGAACTGATATATCCCCAAATCTCAGCTACTCACTCACTTCAACTGTATTTATTTATTATAACCAATAACCACAACCTCTCCATAAATGCAGTTTCAAGAATCCCACTTTCTTAACCATCACCTTCTAGGTTCTGCAACTTAGTCCTACTCGTGGTTTGATGAGGACAATCATTCCACTTCATTAGGACTGGCAGTACATTGATCCTCCCACTTTTTTTTTTTTTTTTTTGGAGACAGAGTCTCATTCTGTCGCCCAGGCTGGAGTACAGTGGCACGATCTCGGGTCACTGCAAACTCCACATCCCGGGTTCAAGCGATTTTCCTGCCTCAGCCTCCCTAGTAGCTGGGACTACAGGCACCTGCCACCATGCCCGGCTAATTTTTTTTTCCAAGATGAGTCTTGCTCTGTCGCCCAGGGTGGAGTGCAGTGGCGCAATCTCGGCTCACTGCAACCCTCGCCTCCCGTGTTCAAGTGTTCAACTGATTCTCCTGCCTCAGCCTCCCAAGTAGCTGGGATTATAGGCACGCGCCACCACACCCGACTAATTTTTGTATTCTTTTTTTTTAAAGACAGAGTTTTGCTCTTGTTGCCCAGGCTGGAGTGCAATGTCATGATCTCGGCTCTCTGCAACCTCTGCCTCCCAGGTTCAAGCAATTTTTCTGCCTCAGCCTCGCGAGTATCTGGGATTACAGACGTGTGCCACCATGCCTGGCTAATTTTTGTATTTTTAGTAGAGACAAAGTTTCACCATATTGGCCAGGCTGGTCTCAAACTCCTGACCTTGTGATCTGCCCACCTCGGCCTCCCAAAGTGCTGGGATTACAGGAGTAAGCCACAGCGCCCGGCCGATCCTCCCACTTTTTAAACTGTCTCTCAGGGTCTTAAAATCCTCACTTCCTTTCTTTTTTTTTTTTTTTTTTGAGGTGAAGTCTCACTATTATCATTCAGGCTGGAGTACAGTGGCGTGATCTCGGCTCACTGCAACCTCCACCTCCTGGGTCCAAGGGATACTCCTGCCACAGCCTCTTGAGTAGCTGGGATTACAGGCACCCACCATCATGCCCGGCTAATTTTTCTGTATTTTTATTAGAGATGGGGTTTCGCTATGTTGGCCAGGTTGGTCTCAAACTCCTGACCTCAGGTAATCCACTCACCTCAGTCTCCCAAAGTGCTGGGATTACAGGCGTGAGCCACTGCGTCCGGCTTCTCACTTCCTTTCTTAGCCAGCTTAAATTCCATGGTCAATCATTAAGATAACTCCTTTGTACTTCTCCCCCTCACTTCTTCATATCCACATGGTAAAACTACAACTGTATTAATTCCAACTCTCCATTTACTCTGTGGGTGCCCTCATACACAATCTTGCTGTCTGGTCTCCTTCAACTCATGACCACGAATCTCAAGTAGGCCCTTTATGTTGCCTAGCAATATTTCCACTAAACTTCCCTAGTCCGACCCTTGCCCACTCTTCTGAAGAACTGTCTACTTCCCATCTTCTCTTTCCTCTCCCATCCTAGCTCCTAGCTGATAACCTTGCTTCTTTCACTAAGAGAACAGTAAGAATCAAGAGAACTTTCAAAATCTCCTGCCATCCTATCTGCCCATTCACGTATCATAGATGTGTAACTATATAGCTGTCACCAAAAGAACCGCTAATGTTTCTAACAAAGGCCAAATCCATCCCTTCTTACCTACTCTAGGACATTGCTCTAGCAATTCTCTTCTTTCCGACATCAACTTTCCCATTCTTATCTTTCCTATCAATCCACAAACATGCTGAAACATGTTGCTCCTATCTTAGTGCAGTGGCTCACACCAGTAATCCCAGTACTTTGGGAGGCAGAGGTGGGAGGATAGCTTGAGCCCAGGAGTCCAAGGCTGTAGTGATTCATGTTTGCGCCACTGGCACCCCAGCAGCCTGGGCAACAGAGCAAGACCCCTCTCTCTTAAAACCACACACACACAATTAAAATTCCTCTTAACTCACTTCCCCCTCCATTTATTGCCCAATTTCTCTACCTTCCATTTATAATAAAATTTCGTGGTGGCTCACTCCTTTAGTCCCAGCGACTCCAAAGGAGGGTCGCTTGAGGCCAAGAGATCAATGCTGCAATGAGCTAGGATCATGCCACGGTACTCCAGCCTGGGCCACAGGGAGCCAACGTATCTCTAAAAAAAATTTTTTTAAATAAAATTCCTTGAAATATGTCTACCGATGTTTTTGTTTATTTTTTATTTATTAATTTTTTTTTTTTTGAGACGGAGTCTTCCTCTATCGCCCAGGCTGGAGTGCAGTGGCGCGATCTCGTCTCACTGCAAGCTCCGCCTCCCGAGTTCATGACATTCTCCTGCCTCAGCCTCCCGAGTAGCTGGGACTACAGGCGCCCGTCACCACGCCTGGCTAATTTTTTGTATTTGTAGTAGAGACGGGGTTTCACCGTGTTAGCCAGGATGGGCTTGAGCCACCACACCCGGCCGTTTATTTTGTTTTAAGACAGGGTCTGGCTTAAAGGGAAGATTTCTTCCCCACATCTCCAGTAGGTACAGTGATATGAAGAGTGTGGAGGAGAAAAGAGGAAACATCTATCATTTGAGATGGCTGCGAAAGGAAAAGGCATCCTCAGGGAGCTAGATTTTACTTAGAGCAAGAAATGAAGGGATGATTCAGAGGTTAAAGAGTGGGATTTTATTAATTAAGGGAGCACAGTGGAAGTTTCAGGAAGTGGTAGGAGAAGGTAGAAGATGGCAGGGTGTTGAGAATAATTTGAGAAATCTGAGCTACTGGAAATGACTGAGAATCAGATATAAAGGCAGTCCTGATGGTCTGTTCTGGCTGCCGTTGCTGTGTAACGAATCTGCCAAAACTTAGTGGCTTGAAACAACAAAGAACATTTTATTATCTCTCATCGTTTCTGTGGGTCAGGAATTTGTGAGGGCCTTGCTGGGCAGTTTTCATGTGGCTGTCTCATGGTTGCACCTACATAGTTGCTAGAGCTACAGTAGCTGGGGACTGAGCAGCTAGGGATTGGCAGGCTATCTCTTTTTTTCATGTAGTCTCATGAAGATTTCTTTATGTGGTTTCAATGTGTGGGCTGGTTTGGATTTCCTTATAGCATGGTGGCCTCAGTTGGATTGCTGTTTTGTGATCCTTCTCATCCCTCCTTGTCCTGTCCCCAGACAACCACTGATCTACTTTCTGTCACCATAGATTAGCCTGCATTTTTAAGAATTTTATAAACGTGGAATGATACAGTACCTTTTTTGTCACATTTATTTTACTTATCATAGCTATTTTGATTTTCATCCATTTTATTGCTCAGTAGTATCCCATTGCATGTATATACGATACTGTATTCATTCGCTTGTTTGTGAACATTTGGGCTTTTTCCAGTTTGGGACTGTTAACAAGTAGAGCCACTATGAATATTAGTATGTAAGACTTCGTATAGCCAAGGCTGGCAGATCGCTTGAGCCCAGGAGTTTGAGACCAGCCTGGGAAACATGGCGAAACCCCTATTTTTATTTTAAAATCAAAAATTAAAAATTTCCTATAAAAAAATTTTTAAAAAGACTTTGTATAGACATATGCTTTCATTTTTCTTGAGTGAATACTTAGGTCTCAGGGTAGATGTATTTTAAGTCTTTAAGGAGCTGTCAAACTCTTCCTCAAAGTGGTGATTGTACCATTTTACTTTTAATATAACAGAGATTAATTGAGCAAAGAACAATTCAAAAGTTGGACAGCCCTCACAACTAGAATAGGTTCAGAACAGCTCCCCCATTTTGCATTTTGACCAGCAATGTATGAAAGTTCCATTTGCTCAGTGTCCCTGCAAACACTTGGTATGGTCAGTCTTTTTAATTTTAGGCATTGTAATAGATATAGTGGCTTCTTGTGATTTTAATTAGCATTTCCTAATGACCAGTGCTGCTGTTGATCATTTCATCAGTTTCTTTGCCATCCGTATATCTTCTTTGGTGAAGTGTCCGTTCAAATCATTTGAGTTTTTTTTTTTTTTTTTTTTTTTGAGACAGTGTCTCACTCTGTCACCCAGGCTGTTGTGCAGTGGTGCAATCACACAGCCTACTGCAGCCTCCACCTCCTGCGCTCAGTCTTCTTGTCTCAGCCTTCTGGGTAGCTGAAATTACGAGCATGCACCCCAATGCCTGGCTAATTTTTTAAAATTTTGTAGAAACGAGGTCTCACTATGTTGCCTGGGCTTGTCATGAACTCCTGGGCTCAAGCAATCTTCCTGCCTCAGCCTCCCAAAGACTGGGATTGCAAGTATGAGCCACTGCACCTGGCAAACTTACCCATCTTTTAATTGAATTTTTTTGTTGTTGCGGTTTGAGAGTTCTTCATGTTTGCTGGGTACAATATCTTTATCAGATAGGTAACTTGCATGTATTTTCTCCTGGTTTACACTTTGGTTTTTCATTTTGTTAACAACGTCTTTTTAAGAACAGAAAATCTTAATTTTACTGAAATCTAATTTTTCAGTTTTTTCTTCGATGGTTTTGAGAGAGGAGGTAAAAAGAGACTAGGTAGGCCGATAGAGTCCTCGGTAGAACTTCCCTTCTAACAAAAAGCAGCCCAAGAAATCACTTCTCTTCTAACAAGGAGCAGCCTGGAAGATCGGGCTGTAAACATGTATAAGGAAGCAGCTCTGGCACAGAGGGGGAGCTTCCTGGGTAATCAGCAAGCTTCACATACATAAGGTGGGTCCCAGTAAACACAGTGGACCTTAGTACGTACTCAGATAAGGAAGCTGGAAGCTTACATGTTGTGGGTTGTTGGGGATGCCTGCAGCTGCACAGAGAGAAAGGGGTACCTGGGGCCAGGCAAGTCCACCATGGTGGCTCCACCTCCCTTTATTTAGCACATGCACAATAGGAAAGAGATAAGCAATGTGGAGTAGCTCAGGCCAAGGACCTGCCTGCATAATAAAAGGTTGGGGTGGGGGCTGCCAGAGATTCACGCTCTATGCAGATGGCACACCTGGTCCTAACTGGTTTTTTGCTCCCTATGTAGATAAGATACCCCCTTCCCATTAGCTCCTTTATAAAAATGCTTGTATTTCACTGTGGAATGTCAACTCTTTTCAGGACCCCTCTCTGCAGGAGAGAGCTATTCTCTTTCTTTTGCCTGTTAAACTTCTGCTCTAGCCTCACACCCTTGTTGTGTCAGCGTCCTTGATTTCCTCAGCGTGAGACCAAGAACTTCAGGTGCCACCCCAGGCAGCAAGGCCATTTCAGTTTGTTCTTTTGTTATAGGCAATTCATGATCACAGATTTTTCTCGTTTTTTTTTTTTTTAATACAGTTTAGAGTTTTAGTTTTACACTTAGGTCTGTAATCCATTTTGTATTAATTCTTATATATGGCTCAATGTAGGTGGAAATTTGGTTTGTTTTTGCATAAGGATTTCCAATAGTTTTACCATCATTTCTTGAAACTACTATGCTTTCTCTATTAAACCACATTTGTAACTTTAGTTAAAATCAATCATATATATCACAGGGCTATTTCTGACTCTCAATTCTGTTACATTGTCTATTAGTCTATATTGATGTCAGGACTACACTTTCAATTACTATTGCTTCAGAGTATGTCTTGTAAACCAAAAATAAAATTATAGCCCCCCCCCCACCCTGCACAACCAACTGGATGGACCCATCCTCTCAGCCAAGGGCATTCCAAAATTAACCTGAAAAACTAGTTCAAGCCATGATGGGAAGGGGGAGTTGGACATGTCTCATCACACCCTCCTCCCCTTTGGAATTACTGATAGAACAGACTCTTAAAGTCTGAAAAGAAACATTTACAACCTACCCTCTCTGAAGCCTGCTACCTGGTAGCTTCATCTGCATGATAAAACCTTGGTCTCCACAACCCCTTATGGTAACCCAAACATTCCTTTCTGTTGATAATAAGTCTTTCAACTAGTTGCCGATTAGAAAATCTTTAAATCTTCCTGTGACCTAGAAACCTCCCTACCCCCACTTTGAGTTGTCCTGCCTTTCCTGACAGAACTCATGTACATCACATATATTGATTGATGCCTCATGTCTCCCTAAAATGTATAAAACAAAGCTGCACCCCACCACCTTGGGGACATGTCATCAGGACCTTCTGAGGCTGTGTCATAGGTGCATCTTTAACTTTGGCAAAATAAACTTTCTAAATTGAAACCTGTCTCAAATACTTCTGGTTTACAATCTTAAAGTTAGATAATGTAAATTGTCCAGCTTTGGTTTATTTTTGTCCTCAGTATTTCCATATAAATTTTAGAATCAGATTTTCAATTTAATACACTACTTTTCTCTTAGATCCACAATTAAATATATTTGATGCTAACAATTCTGTTTTATGTTTTTTGGGGTTTTTTTTGAGACGGAGTTTCACTCTTGTTGCCCAGGCTGGAGTGCAATGGCGCGATCTCGGCTCACCACAACCTCCACCTCCCAGGTTCAAGCAATTCTTCTGCCTCAGCTTCCCGAGTAGCTGGGATTACAGGCATGCGCGCCACCACACCCAGCTAATTTTGTATTTTTAATAGAGACGGGGTTTCACCATGTTGATCAGGCTGGTCTCGAACTCCTGACCTCAGGTGATCCACCCACCTCGACCTCCCAAAGTGTTGGGATTACAGGCGTGAGCCACCATGCCTGGCCAGTTCTGTTGTTTTTAAAACCCAAGTTTCCCTGGTCATATCTTGGATGGATGAAGCTTATTTTCAATAGATTACCCTGGAAAGGCTAGTTAGTACAGTATTCTTCTACATTTTAAACTTTTCTTAGTGTTGCTACTTCAAAGACAGCTAGGCTGCATATAAAATTCTTGGCTCATACTTTTTCCCCATAAATTTCTATGAGAAAGTCTAATGATAACTGATTTTCTTTATTTTGTAACTTAGTCTATTTGCTTAGAGGCTCTGAGGATGGGAGGGGGTTCTTCCTCCCATCCCTAGGAATTTTTCTTTTTTTTAAATTCCTAACCACTAGACCACCAGGAAGATTGTTTTGTTTTTATTCTTCAGGGACCCCATTTATACATACGTTAAATAAATACTGTTTGCCAACTTATCAACCATTTTGCTTTTTATTTATTTTTGTTCCTTTGGTTCTTTTTCATGGCTTTGCTTTGGTGCTCCTTAGATTTTCAGTCAGGTATATTTGTCCTTGGGTACCTTGTAATCAATATTACCTTTTCTTCTGTCGCTTTGTTTTCTGTTCGTTTTGAAATTACTTGTTTCCTGGTCTGGCGATAACAGTTGAGATATGAGGAGTTTGAGTTGCCATCTGTCTATGTATCTTGCTTTAAGACTGCACTCTTCTATTGATATCACTGGCCTTGATTTTGTGATTTCTTTATTTCTTCAGGACCACCCTTCATTTTCTACTGTTTGCTTCTTTTTTTTTGAGTGGACTCTCACTCTGTCACTCAGACTGGAGTGCAGTGGTGTGATCTTGGCTCATTGCAACCTCTGCCTCCCGGGTTCCAGCAATTCTCCTGCCTCAGCCTCCCAAGTATCTGGGACTACAGGTGTGCACCACCATGCCCGGCTAAGTTTTGTATTTTTAATAGAGACGGGGTTTTGCCACATTGACAGGCTGGTCTCAAACTCCTGATCTCAAGTGATCCACCCACCTCTGCATCCCAAAGTGCTGGGATTACAGGCATAAGCCGCCGTGCCCAGCCTCCCCCCCCACCCCCGCTTTTTTTCTTTCGAGACAGAGATTACAGGTGTGAGCCACTGGACCCAGCCTGTTTTTATTCCTTTTACCAAATCTCCAAGGAACATCTTCCCTTCCAAGTGGGAATGTAACCTTAAGTCAGTTAACCTCTTTGTGATTACTTTTCTTATCTGCAAAGTGACTTAATGATTTTAAGTACTTTTTTTTTTTTTTTTTTTGAGACAGGGTCTCACTCTGTCACCCTGGCTGGAGTGCAGTGGCACGATCTCTGATCTCCACTCACTGCAATCTCCTCTTCCCTGGTTCAAGCGGTCCTCCCACCTTAGCCTTCTGAGTAGCTGGGACTACAGATGTGAACCACCACGCCCAGCTAATTTTTGTACTTTTTGTAGAGATGGGGTTTTGCCATGTTGCCCAGGCTGGGATTATTAAGTACTTTTTATCATACAGCAAGATTGACATTTTATATTGGAATACATTTATCTCTATGTAATGGAGATTAACAGGAAAATGACAAGGCTGGGTGCGGTGGCTCATGCCTGTAATCCCAGCACTTTGGGAGGCTGAGGTGGGAGGATCACTTGAGGTCAGGAGTTCGAGACCCGTTTTGCCAAGATGATGAAAGCCTATGTCTAACTAAAAATACAAAAATTAGCCCAGCTTGATGGTGGGCGCCTATAATCCCAGCTACTTGAGAGACTGAGGCGGGAGAATCACTTGAACCTGGGCAGCGGAGGTTGCAGTGGACCGAGATGGTGCCACTGCACTCCAGCCTGGGTGGCATAGCGAGACTCTTGTCTCAAGAGAAAAAAAAAAAAAAACAGGAAAATGACAAAAAGTAATATTACAACTCAGTGAATTTTATAACAAACTTTTTTGGAATTCGTTGACTAATACTGTACCAAATCCAAAATACTCTCTAGTATACCAAATCCAACTCTACCCTATAGTATAGATTGGATTCTATTTGGACTTGTCTCACTAATCCCTCATACAGTGTTTTATTTTTTATTGAAGTAAAAAAATTTGTCATTTTAGCCATTTTTAAGTATATAGTTCAGTAATATTAAGTATGTTCATGTTGTTGCACAGTAGATCTTCGGAACTTTTTCGTCTTGCAACCTGAAACTCTACCCATTAGCAAATCCCCATTTCTCCTTACACTTAGCCCTTGGTAATCATCTTTTTTTTTTTTTTTTTTTGAGATGGAGTTTCACTCTTGTTGCCCAGGCTGGAGTGCAATGGCGCGATCTCGGCTCACCACAACCTCCGCCTCCCAGGTTCAAGCAGTTCTACCTCAGCCTCCCGAGTAGCTGGGATTACAGGCGTGCACCACCACGCCCGGCTAATTTTGTATTTTTAGTAGAGATGGGGTTTCTCCATGCTGAGGCTGGTCTCGAATTCCTGACCTCAGGTGATCCGCCCACCTCGGCCTCCCAAAGTGCTGGGATTACAGGCGTGAGCCACTGCGTCCGGCCCATTCTTTCTAATTCTATAAATTTGACTACTTCAGTTACCTCACATAAGTAAATTCTTATAGTTAGTGTGTTTATTTTTGCTTCCATGCCTTTTTTGTTGTTGTTGTTCATGCTTTTACTTGGAATGCGTTCTGTTTTGTCTACCTATGCAAATCCTATTGGGTTTGTTTTTGTTTGTTTGTTTGTTTGTTTGTTTTCCAGACAAGGTCTCAATTTGTTACCCAGGCTGGAGTGCAGCGGCGCCATCTCCACTCACTGCATCCTCAACTTCCTGGGCTCAAGTGACCCTCTCGCCTCAGCCCCTGCAGGTAGCTGGGACTATAGGCATGTGCCACCATGCCCAGCTAAATTTGTTTTTTTTGTTTGTTTTTGAGACGGAGTCTCACTCTGTCACCCAGGCTGGAGTGCAGTGGCACAATCTCAGCTCACTGCAATCTCTGCCGCCCGGGTTCAAGTGATTCTCCTGCCTCAGCCTCCCAAGCAGCTGGGATTACAGGTGCCTGCCGCCGCGCCAGCTAATTTTTGTAGTTTTAGTAGAGATGGGGTTTCACCTTGTTGGCCATGCTGGTCTCGAACTCCTGACCTCGTGATCTGCCTGCCTCGGCCTCCCAAAGTGCTGGAATTACAGGCATGAGCCACCACACCCAGCCAAAATTTTTGTATTTTTAGTAGACACAAGGTTCTTACCCTGTTGCCTAGGTTGGTCTGGAAGTCCTGGACTCAAGCAATTCACCTGCCTTGGCCTCCCAAAATGTTGGGATTACAAGCCACCATGCCCAGCCTAAATCTTGTTTTTTTTTGTTTTGTTTTGTTTGTTTTTTGAGACAGAGTCTCGCTATGTCTCTCAGGCTGGAGTGCAGTGGTGCGATCTTGGCTCACCGCAACCTCCGCCTCCCAGGTTCAAGTGATTCTCCTGCCTCAGCCTCCCAAGTAGCTGGGACTACAGGCATGTGCTACTATGTCCGGCTAATTTTTGTATTTTTAGTAGAGACAGGGTTTCACCATGTTGACCAGGCTGGTCTCGAACTCCTGACCTTGTGATCCACCCACCTCAGCCACCCAAAGTGCTGGGATTACAGGCATGAGTGGTTTTTATTTCTTAGGCCGGTTTCCTCCATATGATCTTTCAGTATACATTAATTTTTTTCCTTTTTAATTAAAATACTGTTTGTATTTCACATTTTGATGTTTGTTAAGATTTGTTTTATATTGTTTTTTGTTTTGTCTTGTGTGATAGTCTTAAATCCCTAGTTAGATAATAACTGGAGAGTACCATGTTTCTATATATCTCTCAGTGACTTGCACAGTGCTAGTAGATAGTGCTAAAAAATTATTTATTATTATTATTATTTTGTTATTGTTGTTGTTGTTAGACAGGGTCTTGCTCTGTCACCCAGGCTAGAGGGCAATGGGATGATCATAGCTTACTGCAGCCTCCAACAACTGGGCTCATGTAATTCTCCTGCCTCAGCCTCCCAAGTAGCTGGGATTACAGGCGTGAGTCACCATGTCTGGACAAAAATATTTCCAGGTGTGGTGGCTCATGCCTGTAATTCCCACACTTGGGAGGCCGAGCGAGGCTGGAGGATCACTTGAGCCTAGGAGTTCGAGACCAGCTTGGCTAAGATGGCGAGACCCCATCTCTACAAAAAATTTTAAAAACTAGCCAGGCATGGTGGCATGCACCTATATTCCCAGCTACTCAGTGGGCTGAGGTGGGAGGGTCGTTTGAACACAGGAATTTGAGGGGAGAAAAAAAGAAGAGAGAAAGAGAAGTGAAGGAAGGAAGAAAGGAAGGAGGGAGGGAGAGAAGAAAGAAACAAAAGAAAGGAAAAGAAAAGGAAAGAAAGAAAATTGGTACCAGGAAAGCAGGAAAGGGAAATGGAAGTAAAAAAATAATAATAATAATAATAAAATGAAAATTGGTTAGTCACTATTAACAATTTGTATCCTTATAATCTGGAAACATAATTTCAAAAGAAAAAGTATTCTTTGGATCATAGGTTCTGAGGTCAGAACAGCATTCCCACAGTCTAGATAAAGTCAAATTTTATCTGATCTTAATTGAAATAAATATAGCTGGCCTTGAACAAATCTACTCATGGTATGTGGATAGGAATTAAATTGTAGGGGCATTAACTTTATGGCATTCATTCTTAGAACATTTACCTATGTCTAGCTTTTGGAGTAAAGTCACATAACCTCTAAGCAGGTAAGTTTCCTATGGCTTTGTTTAGGATTTTAAATACTCATTTTCAGTGTAATTTTGTTATGTGTGGATTAAGATGACTCTTGGTACTAACATACATTTTCTGATTAAACCTATCTGAACATGAGTTGTTTTTATTTCTTACCCTTTCCAGAGCGATGATTCTGACATTTGGGATGATACAGCATTGATAAAAGCATATGATAAAGCTGTGGCTTCATTTAAGGTATGAAATGCTTGCTTAGTCGTTTTCTTATTTTCTCTTTATTCATTTGGAAGTGAATTGATAACATACAATAAAGTGTTAAAGTACATGTTATTCAGTTTTCATTTTGAAGATTAGATGGTAATATGAGTTAGTTAAATCAGGTGATATCTTCCTTTAGAAGCTGATAGCCTATATATGTCATCTTTTTTGTGGAGGCAATTTAAATAAAATTTAAAACATTTATTCCTGGCTGGGTATGGTGGCTCACTCCTGTAATCCCAGCACTTTGAGAGGCTGAGGCGGGTGGATCACCTGAGGTCAGGAGTTCGAGACCAGCCTGGCCAACATGGTGAAAGCCCGTCTTTACTAAAAATAGAAAAATTAGCTGGGCACGGTGGTGCACGCCTGTAATCCCAGCTACTCGGGAGGCTGAGGCAGGAGAATCGCTTGAACCTGGAAGGCAGAGGTTGCAGTGAGCCAAGATTGCACCACTGCACTCCAGCCTGGGCGATAGAGTGAGACTGCATCTCAGAAAACGAACAAAAAATGTATTCCTTTTAGTATTTTTACATTGTATCAAACTATAGAAGTCCTCTAATTGAGATTAATAGGAAAAGGACAATCTGAATTATAATTTTAAACATTTAACAAGCATTTAGTAAAATAATGATGAAGATAAATGGCATTAGTACAGCAATTAATACTTGTAGCATGCTGACAGTGCTCTGTGTGCTTTTCATATATTAAATTACTCTAATCATCCCAAATCCTGTAAGTTGGGTATCAATTCAAGTGTTCCTATTGGGTAGGAATACACAGTTCTTTTAGGAAGTGTAGTATGGTTCTGTGTCTCAAACAAGACACTTATATAGTTGGCCAACATCATCACCTTCTCCACTCTCTGAGATGTTTAGTCTTACTGAGCACTAAATATGGGTCATCAATAGTCCAGACTACCTTGAGCAAAGAGAGCATATACTCATACAGTGTATAAAGAGCACCAAGCATACAGATTTCATGTCTTTCTCATAGTTACTCTTGTAACATGAGCTAAGGGTCAGACCTCTATGTCACCTTTGTAACTGATTTCTAGATTTTTTTGTTTTGTTTTGTTTTTTCTTTTTTGTTTTTGAGATGGGGTCTTGCCCTGTCACCCAGGCTGGAGTGTAGTGGCATGATCATGCCTCATTGGAGCCTTCAACTCATGAGCTCAAACAATCCTCCTACCTCAGCTTCCTGAGTAGTTGGGACCACAGGTGTGTGCCACCACACCCAGCTCATTTTTGTATTCTTTGTAGAGATGCAGTCTCACCCTGTTGCCCACGGTGGCCTGGAACTCCTGAGCTCAAAAGATCCCTCCGCCTTGACCTCCCAAAGCGCTGGGATTACAGGCATGAACCACTGCACCCGGCCTAGATTTTTAAATGTGCTTTCCAGTATACACTGAAACTAGAAGTCAACTAAAGAAGAATTACCAAGAGAATTCTATAGAATAGAGATTGAAATGGGGCTCGATGTGGGATGGGTTGGTGATATTGCAGGGAGAAGTAATCTGAGTAAAGGAGGAAAACTGATTTGGGAACTGATAGTTTTAGTAGTGAGTTTGAGTATGAATTAAGTTGAGATTGAATTTGAGTTAAGTTGAGGTTGAATATGAATTAAGTTGAGGTTGAGTTTGAGGTATGAATTAAGATGTGAAATTGATCATTGGAAATGTTAGACTGAGAAAACTCAGAGCTGGATTAATAGCTTCAGAAGTATGTTTGCAGACTGTTGCGACTAAAGTAATAAGAATAGATGGCCTTGGCCGGGCGCAATGGCTCACACCTGTAATCCCAGCACTTTGGGAGGCTGAGGCAAGCAAATCACGAGGTCAGGAGTTCAAGACCAGCCTGGCCCACATGGTGAAACCCCGTCTTTACTAAAAATACAAAAATTAGCTGGGCATGGTGGTGCACGCCTGTAATCCCAGCTACTTGGGAGGCTGAGGCAGGAGAATCGCTTGAACCTGGGAGGTGGAGGTTGCAGTGAGCTGAGATCAGTGTGACTGCACTCCAGCCCGGTGACAGAGTGAGACTCTGTGTAAAAAAAAATAAAATAAAATAAAAAATAAAATAATAGATGGCCTTAAGCAAGTAAAGAAGGATGGCCAGCTCTTATTGGGAATGCCTAAATCTAAGGCTTGATCAGAAGTAATGAAACCATTGAGGCCCTACATTGCTATGACATCCAAAGGGCCATGAATATCAGGAAGAAAGATAATTAACAGGGTCTAATGTTACAGAGAGGTTGAGAGCAAGGAGATTTGATTAAAAGGGTCTTTAGAGCTGATAATCAGATGTATGATGCCTTTAAGAGCAGTTTTTATAGTGTAGGGGGTGGTCAAAAGAGGAAATAGATGCTTTCTGAGGTGACGGAGACTTGAGACTAGCTTATAGTAGTGACTGGGTTATGTCGTGCCTTTTATTCTGTGCACCACCCTGTAACATGTACATTTTTATTCCTGTTTTCGTAGCATGCTCTAAAGAATGGTGACATTTGTGAAACTTCAGGTAAATCAAAAACCACACCTAAAAGAAAACCTGCTAAGAAGAATAAAAGCCAAAAGAAGAATACTGCAGCTTCCTTACAACAGGTTATTTTAAAATGTTGAGATTTAACTTCAAAGGATGTCTTGTTAGTCCTTATTTAATAGTGTAAAATGTCTTTAACTTAAGTGATTAGTACAGAGTTTGTATTGACATATAATTATACAACTTCAAAAACAACTATTAAATTTTCTGTTATTTAGGAACGTGCATGTTAGTCATGAAAGTATAAAGAATTAGATGGGAATGATAAATGCTAAATTCAGGACATGTGTTCCATTTGTGAATGGAAGGCAGGGAGAAGGTGCCGTTTGGAAGGAGTACCCAAGAGCCGTAAGCTGAATTGGCAGTGTTTTACATCTTAAGCTGAGAGATAGATTTTTTTTTCCCCCTTTTTCTTCAAAAACCCTAAAACTATTAATTCCAAGGAACCCAGAAGTCTAGGTAGATTATTTCTGCTAGTTAAAAACAGTAGTCCTGAAAGCTGAATATTTTGGTGTCTTTTGAGCCAACTTTAGTTTCATCATTACCAAGGGGGAAGAGAGCTAACAGTTGATGAGCACTTGCTCTAGGCCAGTCCAGAGTGCTGGGCACCATATGCATTTTATCTCCCTCCTGCTATTCACAACAAATATGGGAGGTAGTTTATATTATAGCCATCTAATAAGATGGGGAAACTAAGACTCAAAGAGATTCAGAAACTTGTCCATGATTATAAAAGTGAGAGAGTTGGAATTCAGATTTATGTATTTAGACCCCAAGCCTTTCTCATTACATCATTTTGCCTTCCAAATCTCTACCCTCTATCCTTCACCTCCCCACTGATCAAAACAAGATGATAGTTTGCCCTCTTCAAAAGAAATGTGTGCTTGTATATATCTTTGATTTCTTTTGTAGTGGAAAGTTGGAGACAAATGTTCTGCCATTTGGTCAGAAGACGGTTGCATTTACCCAGCTACTATTGCTTCAATTGATTTTAAGAGAGAAACCTGTGTTGTGGTTTACACTGGATATGGAAATAGAGAGGAGCAAAATCTGTCCGATCTACTTTCCCCAATCTGTGAAGTAGCTAATAATATAGAACAGAATGCTCAAGAGGTAAGGATACAAAAAAAAAATTCAATTTCTGGAAGCAGAGACTAAATGACAAACTGTTAAACAGTATACACAGTTGTCAGTTTGATCCACCGAGGCATTAATTTTTTCTTAATGACACCCTTATAACAAAAACCTGCATATTTTTTCTTTTTAAAGAATGAAAATGAAAGCCAAGTTTCAACAGATGAAAGTGAGAACTCCAGGTCTCCTGGAAATAAATCAGATAACATCAAACCCAAATCTGCTCCATGGAACTCCTTTCTCCCTCCACCACCCCCCATGCCAGGGCCAAGACTGGGACCAGGAAAGGTAAACCTTCTATGAAAGTTTTCCAGAAAATAGTTAATATCGGGACATTTAACGTCTCTGTTAACTAATTTGTAGCTTAAATACGCAAGAATTTTTTTTGAAAAGGAAATAAGATAATGATGAAAAATAGTTAATTTTTTAAAAAAATGTTAGACACTGCAGTGGATGCAACAAAATACTTTATATGAAAGATTTATCCAGTTAACGTTTGTGGAGTATTAGGTATTAGACTAATAATTAGCACACTTACTTAAGTTAGAAAGTATAATAATGCACCGGACACGGTAGCTCACGCCTGTAATCCCAGCACTTTGGGAGGCCAAGGTGGGTGGATCACAAGGTCAGGAGATCGAGACCATCCTGGCTAACACGGTGAAACCCCATCTCTACTAAAAATACAAAAAAATTAGCCGGGCGTGATGGCGGGCACCTGTAGTCCCAGCTATTTGGGAGGCTGAGGCAGGAGGATGGTGTGAACCCGGGAGGCAGAGCTTGCGGTGAGTCAAGATCGTGCCAATGCACTCCAACCTGGGCGACAGAATGAGACTCCGTCTCAAACAAAAAAACAAAACAAAACAAAAAAAAGTGTAATAATAATTTATCATTAGCTGGATGATATGCTGTTGTTTCCCATGTCACCTGTATAAGGTATGTAAAATAACACATTATTTACATCTAATATAGATAAAATCCTGAGGCGCTCTCAGATTGTTTTGTAGAGTTCAAATGTAAATATTGTTTTCATTTATGGTCCTTTTGGTTATAAGTAACAGAAATCAACTCTAAAAAGATTTTTATTATAGGTTAGATTATGTCATGGAACCTAAAGGCTTGTCCCTTTCTAGTTCTTTTGTGTAAAGCGGTGATTTCTCCATGGAGGGAATGGTATTTAGGCAATTTTTTTTCTCTTTTTTTTTTCGAGATGGAGTCTTGCTCTGTCGCTCAGGCTGGAGTGCAGTGGCGCCATTTCAACTCACTGCAACGTCCACCTCCTGGGTTCAAGTGATTCTCCTGCCTCAGCCTCCCAAGTAGCTAAGATTACAGGCACCCGCCACTGCACCTGGCTAATTTTGTATTTTTAGTAGAGATGGGGTTTCACCATGTTGGCCAGGCTGGTCTTGAACTCCTGACCTCAAGTGATCTCCCCACCTTTGCCTTCCAAAGTGCTAGGATTACAGGTGCCTGGCCTAGGCAGTCATTTTTAAAAATCAAGCATGACTCATCAAAAGTTTTAAGATTTTTTGTGATAATGTTCTTATTGAGGCTTACCTTATATTACAGTTTCTTGAATCTAAAATTATGTACCCACTTAGAATATATACATCATGCTTCATTGGTCTCAGGGGGCTGATTTTTATAAGGTGAGAGATTTGCTAGTTTTCACAGTATGTGTTCTAAGTTGGCATGTATAGCTAAACAGGCTTTCATAAAAACATACAATTTAGTTAATGAAATTTGGGATATAGTCTTTTATGATTGAAATAATTTGCTAAATAGACTGTCTCTGATTTATTAGGTAATTACCACTCTTATTTTGTTTTACTTCCTTAATGTCTACATAGAAAGGAAATGAGAAAAATCCAGAGGTTGTCATTTGACTTATGAGTCTGTTTGACTTCAGGATTTGGTACATGAAATTTCACTTAATCTTTTTGATATGTATAAAACAAATATTCTGGGTAATTATTTTTATCCTTTTGGTTTTGAGTCCTTTTTATTCATATCATATTGAAATTGGTAAGTTAATTTTCCTTTGAAATATTCCTTATAGCCAGGTCTAAAATTCAATGGCCCACCACCGCCGCCGCCACCACCACCACCCCACTTACTATCATGCTGGCTGCCTCCATTTCCTTCTGGACCACCAGTAAGTAAAAAAGAGTATAGATTAGATTTTGCTTTCACATACAATTTGATAATTAGCAGAATAGAGGATTGGAAAATGTCATTGTAGAACATCCCTTGGGCCAGATTCTAATAGGTAGAAATTTGAACTAAACCTCTGGGTTTTGTTTGTTTGTTTTTAATGCCTTTCTGTTACCCAAATGCAGTGCTCTTGTAGTCCCAAATCTAAGCTCTAGGTTGCCTCCTTCTTTCCTGGCAGAAGTTGGTATCTATGCCATAAGGAGGTAGTTCCTGTTAGAAGGGATTTAATTATACCATATATAAGGGATTAGTGTTTGCCCTTCTAGGTATAGTTGGATGTTAGCTTCTGATGTAAACTGCAT
This sequence comes from Pongo abelii, assembly GCF_028885655.2. Lineage (NCBI taxonomy): Eukaryota > Metazoa > Chordata > Mammalia > Primates > Hominidae > Pongo > Pongo abelii. The sequence continues at coordinate 78,872,863 of NC_071989.2, read as the reverse complement.
TTCTTTTTCTTTCTCTCTCTTTATTTATTTATTTATTTTTTTTTTTTTTTTGAGGCAGAGTTTTGCCCTTGTCTCCCAGGCTGGAATGCAGTGGTGTGATCTCAGCTCACTGCAACCTCCGCCTCCTGGATTCAAGCAATTCTGCCTCGGCCTCCTGAGTAGCTGGGATTACAGGCGCCTGCCACCACGCCCGGCTAATTTTTGTATTATTAGTAGAGGTGGGGTTTCACCATGTTGGCCAGACTGGTCTTGAACTCCTGACCTTAGGTGATCCACTCGCCTTGGCCTCCCAAAGCGCTGGGATTACAGGCGTGAGTGCCGCAGCCAGCTGTAAACTGGATTTCTAATGGTAGATTTTTAGGTATTAACAATAGATACAAAGATACTTTTTGGCATACTGTGTATTGGGATGGGGTTAGAACAGGTGTTCTACCCAAGACGTTTACTTAAAATCGCCCTTGAAATGCTATGTGAGCTCCGTGCGTGTGTGTGTGTGTGTGTGTGTGTGTGTGTGTATTAAGGAAAAGCATGAAAGTATTTATGCTTGATTTTTTTTGCTCATAGCTTCATAGTGGAACAGATACATAGTCTAAATCAAAATGTTTAAACTTTTTATGTCACTTACTGTCTTTTCATCCTTGTTAAATTTAATTTTGTTAAATTAAATTGGTCTTTTGTTGTTATTGGTTGGTTTTCTCCAAATGCTAGCTATGTTAAGAAATTTAAGGCCAGGTACAGTGGCTCATGCCTGTAATCTCAGCATTTTAGAAGGCTGAGGCAGTAGGATCACTTGAGCTCAGGAGTTTGAGACCAGTCTGGGCAACATAGCAAGACCTCGTCTTTGTTTAGGGGGGAAAAAAGAAATTTAAGTAGGAGATGATCTATGCAAAAATACAATTAATTTCCAGCATTCACTATATAATATAAATCTCCAGACTTTACTTTTTTGTTTACGGGATATAAACAATATCTTTTTCTGTCTCCAGATAATTCCCCCACCACCTCCCATATGTCCAGATTCTCTTGATGATGCTGATGCTTTGGGAAGTATGTTAATTTCGTGGTACATGAGTGGCTATCATACTGGCTATTATATGGTAAGTAATCACTTAGCATCTTTTCCTGACAATTTCTTTGTAGTTATGTGACTTTGTTTTGTAAATTTATAAAATACTACTTGCTTCTCTCTTTATATTACTAAAAAATAAAAATAAAAAAATACAACTGTCTGAGGCTTAAATTACTCTTGCATTGTCCCTAAGTATAATTGTAGTTAATTTTAAAAAGCTTTCATGCTATTGTTAGATTATTTTGATTATACACTTTTGAATTGAAATTATACTTTTTCTAAATAATGTTTTAATCTCTGCTTTGATTTGAAATTGATTGTAGGGAATGGAAAAGATGGGATAATTTTTCATAAAAGAAAAATGAAATTCTTTTTTTTTTTTGAGACAGAGTCTTGCTGTGTCGCCCAGGCTGGAGTGCAATGGCGTGATCTTGGCTCGCAGCAAGCTCTGCCTCCTGGATTCGTGCCGTTCTCCTGCCTCAGCCTCAGAGGTAGCTAGGACTACAGGTGCCTGCCACCACGCCCGGCTAATTTTTTGTATTTTTTAGTAAAGACGGGGTTTCACCGTGTTAGCCAGGGTGGTCTCAATCTCCTGACCCCATGATCTACCCGCCTCGGCCTTCCAAGAGAAATGAAATTTTTTTAATGCACAAAGATCTGGGGTAATATGTACCACATTGAACCTTGGGGAGTATGGCTTCAAACTTGTCACTTTATACATTAGTCTCCTACGGACATGTTCTATTGTATTTTAGTCAGAACATTTAAAATTATTTTTAAAAGGAAGCTCTTGTGCCCTGCTAAAATTATGATGTGATATTGTAGGCACTTGAATTTTTAGTAGATTAATATAGAAGAAACAACTGACTTAAAGGTGTACGTTTTTAAATGTATCATCTGTGTGTGCCCCCATTAATATTCTTATTTAAAAGTTAAGGCCAGACATGGTGGCTCACGCCTATAATCCCAACAGTTTGTGAGGCCGAGGCAGGCAGATCATTTGAGGTCAGGAGTTCGAGACCAGCCTCGCCAACATGATGAAACCCCGTCTCTACTAAAAATACCAAAAAAAATTTAGCCAGGTGTGGTGGCACATGCCTGTAATCCAAGCTACTTGGGAGGCTGTGGCAGGAAAATTGCTTGAACCTGGGAGGCGGAGGTTGCAGTGAGTTGAGATTGTGCCACTGCACTCCACCCTTGGTGACAGATTGAGACTCTGTCTCAAAAAAAGAAAAAGGCCTGGCACGGTGGCTCACACCTATAATCCCAGTACTTTGGGAGGTAGAGGCAGGTGGATCGCTTGAGGTTAGGAGTTCAGGACCAGCCTGGCCAACAAGGTGACACTCCATCTCTACTAAATACACAAAACTTGGCCCAGTGTGGTGGCGGGCAGTTGTAATACCAGCTACTTGAGAGGCTGAGGCAGGAGAATCACTTGAACCTGGGAGGCAGAGGTTGCAGTGAGCCGAGATCACACCGCTGCACTCTAGCCTGGCCAACAGAGTGAGAATTTGGCGGGGGGGGAAAAAGTCACGCTTCAGTTGTTGTAGTATGACCTTGGTATATTTGTATGTGTCATGAATTCCTCATTTTAATGACCAAAAAGTAATAAATCAACAGCTTGTAATTTGTTTTGAGATCAGTTATCTGACTGTAACACTCTAGGCTTTTGTGTTTTTTAAATTATGAAATACTTGAAAAAAATACATAATGTATATATAAAGTATTGGTATAACTTATATAATTTATGTTCTAAATAGCTTTCTTGAGAAATAATTCACATGGTGTGCAGTTTACCTTTGAAAGTAAACAAGTTGGCCAGGCGCAGTGGCATCTTGGCTAACATGGTGAAACCCTGTCTCCACTAAAAATACAAAAAAAAATTAGCCGGGCATGTTGGCGGGCACCTTTTGTCCCAGCTACTCGGGAGGCTGAGGCAGGAGAGTGGCGTGAACCAAGGAGGCGGAGCTTGCAGTGAGCCGAGATTGCACCAGTGCACTCCAGCCTGGGCGACAGAGCGAGACTCTGTCTCAAAAAATAAAATAAAATAAAAAAGAAAGTATACAAGTCAGTGGTTTTGGTTTTCACAGTTATGCAACCATCACTACAATTTTAGAACATTTTCATCACCCCAAAAAGAAACCCTGTACCTTCATTTTCCCCAGCCCTAGGCAGTCAGTACGCTTTCTGTCTCTATGAATTTGTCTATTTTAGATATTATATATAAACGGAATTATACGATATGTGGTCTTTTGTTTCTGGCTTCTTTCACTTAGCATGCTATTTTCAAGATTCATCCATGCTGTAGCATGCACCAGTACTGCATTCCTTCTTATTGCTGAATATTCTGTTGTTTGGTTATATCACATTTTGTCCATTCATCAGTTCATGGACATTTAGGTTGTTTTTATTTTTGGGCTATAATGAATAATGTTGCTATGAACACTTGTTTGTGTTCTTTTTGTTTTTTTTGGGTTTTTTTTGTTTGTTTTTGTTTTTAAGACAGAGTCTTACTCTGTCTCCTAGGCTGGAGTGCAGTGGCATGATCTTGGGTCACTGCAAGCTCTGCCTCCCGGGTTCACACCATTCTCCTGCCTCAGCCCCCCAAGTAGCTGGGACTATAGGCGTGTGCCACCATGCATGGCTAATTTTTTGTATTTTTAATAGAGACGGGGTTTCACCGTGTTAGCCAGGATGGTCTCGATCTCCTGACCTTGTGATCTGCCTGCCTCAGCCTCCCAAAGTGCTGGGATTACAGGCGTGAGCCACTGCACCTGGCCTTAAGTGTTTTTAATACGTCATTACCTTAAGCTAGCAATTCTTAACCTTTGTTCTACTGAAGCCACGTGGTTGAGATAGGCTCTGAGTATAGCTCTTAACCTCTATCTTTTTGTCTTAGCAATCTAAGCAGAATGCAAATGACTAAGAATAATGTTGTTGAAATAACATAAAATAGGTTATAACTTTTATGCTTATTAGTAACAAATCTTTCAGTACATCTTATGGTCTGTTAGGTGTAGATTAGTAATGAAGTGGGAAGCCACTGCAAGCTAGTATACATGTAGGGAAAGATAGAAAGCATTGAAGCCAGAAGAGAGACAGAGGACATTTGGGCTAGATCTGACAAGAAAAAGAAATGTTTTAGTATTAATTTTTGACTTTAAATTTTTTTTTTATTTAGTGAATACTGGTGTTTAATGGTCTCATTTTAATAAGTGTGACACAAGTAGTTTAAGGTCATATATTTTATTTGATGAAAATAAGGTATAGGCTGGGCGCGGTGGCTCACGCCTGTAATCCCAGCACTTTGGGAGGCCGAGGCGGGTGGATCACCTGAGGTCAGGAGTTAGAGACTAGCCTCAACATGGAGAAACCCCGTCTCTACTAAAAAAAATACAAAATTAGCCGGGCGTGGTGGTGCATGCCTGTAATCCCAGCTACTCAGGAGGCTGAAGCAGGAGAATTGCTTGAACCTGGGAGGCGGAGGTTGCGGTGAGCCGAGATCACCTCATTGCACTCCAGCCTGGGCAACAAGAGCGAAACTCCTTCTCAAAAAAAATAAATAAATAAGGTATAAGTGGGCTCAGGAACATCATTGGACATACTGAAAGAAGAAAAATCGGATGGGTGCGGTGGCTCACGCCGGTAATCCCAACACTTTGGGAGGCCAAGGCGGGTGAATCACCTGAAGTCGGGAGTTCGAGATCAGCCTGACCAACATGGAGAAACCCTGTCTCTACTAAAAATACAAAACTAGCCAGGCATGGTGGCACATGCCTGTAATCCCAGCTACTCGGGAGGCTGAGGCAGGAGAATTGCTTGAACCAAGGAGGCAGAGGTTGCGGTGAGCCGAAATCGAACCATTGCACTCCAGCCTGGGCAATAAGAGCGAAATTCCGTCTCAAAAAAAAAAAAAAAAAAGGAAGAAAAATTTTTTTTTAATAAATTAGTTTATTTATTTTTTAAGATGGAGTTTTGCCCTGTTGCCCAGGCTGGGGTGCAATGGCGCAATCTTGGCTCACTGCAACCTCCGCCTCCTGGGTTCAAGCGATTCTCCTGCCTCAGCCTCCTGAGTAGCTGTGATTACAGGCATATGCCACCACGCCCAGCCAGTTTTGTGGGGTTTTTTGTTGTTTTTTTTTTTTTTTTTGAGAGGGAGTCTTGCTCTGTCCCCCAAGCTGGAGTGCAGCGGCGCAATCTTGGCTCACTGCCAGCTCTGCCTCCCAGGTTCATGCCATTCTCCTGCCTCAGCCTCCCGAGTAGCTGGGACTATAGGCGCCCGCCACCACACCTGGCTAATTTTTTTGTGTTTTTAGTAGAGATGGGATTTCACCATGTTAGCCAGGATGGTCTCGATCTCCTGACCTTTTGATCCACCCGCCTCAGCCTCCCAAAGTGCTGGGATTACAGGCGTGAGCCACCATGCCCGGCCTAGTCTTGTATTTTTAGTAGAGTGGGGGTTTCTCCATGTTGGTCAGGCTGGTCTCCAAATCCAACCTCAGGTGATCTGCCCGCCTTGGCCTCCCAAACTGCAGGCATTACAGGCATGAGCCACTGCGCCTGGCAATGTTTTTAAATTTTTTAAATTTAAATTTTATTTTTTAGAGAGAAGGTCTCACTCTGTCACTCAGACTGGAGTGCAAGGGCACATTCACAGCTCACTGCAGCCTTGACCTCCAGGGCTCAAGCAGTCCTCTCACCTCAGTTTCCCGAGTAGCTGGGACTACAGTGATATGCCACTGCACCTGGCTAATTTTTTTTTTTTTTTTTTTTTTGAGACAGAGTCTTGCTCTGTCACCCAGGCTGGAGTGCAGTGGTGTAATCTTGGCTCACTGCAGCCTCCGCCTCCTGGGTTCAAGCGATTCTCCTGCCTCAGCCTCCCAAGTAGCTGGGATTACAGGTCCCCACCACCATGCCTGGCTAATTTTTTGTACTTTCAGTAGAAACGGGGTTTTGCCGTGTTGGCCAGGCTGTTCTCGAACTCCTGAGCTCAGGTGATCCAACTGTCTCGGCCTCCCAAAGTGCTGGGGTTACAGGCGTGAGCCACTGTGCCCAGCCTGAGCCACAGCGCCAGCCTAATTTTTAAATTTTTTGTAGAGACAGGGTCTCATTATGTTGCCCAGGGTGATGTCAAGCTCCAGGTCTCAAGTGATCCCCCTACCTCTGCCTCCCAAAGTCGTGGGATTGTAGGCATGAGCCACTGCAAGAAAACCTTAACTGCAGCCTAATAATTGTTTTCTTTGGGATAACTTTTAAAGCACATTAAAAGACTATCAACTTAATTTCTGATCATATTTTGTTGAATAAAATAAGTAAAATGTCTTGTGAAACAAAATGCTTATTAACATCCATATAAAGCTATCTGTATATAGCTATCTATATCTATATCTATATAGCTATTTTTTTTAACTTCCTTTATTTTCCTTACAGGGTTTCAGACAAAATCAAAAAGAAGGAAGGTGCTCACATTCCTTAAATTAAGGAGTAAGTCTGCCAGCATTATGAAAGTGAATCTTACTCTTGTAAAACTTTATGGTTTGTGGAAAACAAATGTTTTTGAACATTTAAAAAGTTCAAATGTTAAAAAGTTGAAAGGTTAATGTAAAACAATCAATATTAAAGAATTTTGATGCCAAAACTATTAGATAAAAGGTTAATCTACATCCCTACTAGAATTCTCATGTGTCAAGTATCATTGCACCAAATAACTTGACTGGTTGGTTGTGTGGAAGAAACATACTTTCACAATAAAGAGCTTTAGGATATGATGCCATTTTATATCACTAGTAGGCAGACCAGCAGACTTTTTTTATTGTGATATGGGATAACCTAGGCATACTGCACTGTACACTCTGACATATGAAGTGCTCTAGTCAAGTTTAACTGGTGTCCACAGAGGACGTGGTTTAACTGGAATTCGTCAAGCCTCTGGTTCTAATTTCTCATTTGCAGGAAATGCTGGCATAGAGCAGCACTAAATGACACCACTAAAGAAACGATCAGACAGATCTGGAATGTGAAGCATTATAGAAGATAACTGGCCTCATTTCTTCAAAATATCAGTGTTGGGAAAGAAAAAAGGAAGTGGAATGGGTAACTCTTCTTGATTAAAAGTTATGTAATACAAATGCAATGTGAAATATTTTATTGGACTCTATTTTGAAAAACCATCTGTAAAAGACTGGGGTAGGGGTGGGAGGCCAGCACGGTGGTGAGGCAGTTGAGAAAATTTGAATATGGATTAGATTTTGAATGATATTGGATAATTATTGGTAATTTTATGAGCCATGAGAAGGGTGTTGTAGTTTATAAAAGACTGTCTTAATTTGCATACTTAACCATTTAGGAATGAAGTGTTAGAGTGTCTTAAAATGTTTCAAATGGTTTAACAAAATGTATGTGATGCGTATGTGGCAAAATGTTACAGAATATAACTGGTGAACATGGCTGTTCATTGTACTGTTTTTTTCTATCTTCTGTATGTTTAAAAGTATATAATAAAATATTTAATATTTTTTTTAAAATTAACTATGTGTCTGTGATTGTATTTCTTTTTTGCATATTATTTTGCTCTTTGGCCCATATTTTGATATGGATGCCACCATAGCATTTTGTGTATGTGCATATGTATTCCCACTTAATGTCACATTTTTCATGTCTTTACATATTCTTATTTTTGTTTGTTTTTGAGACAGAGGCTCGCTCTGCTGCCCACGCTGGAGTGCAGTGGTGCAATCTCAGCTCACTGCAACCTCTGCTACCCGGGTTCAAGCGGTTCTCGTGCCTCAGTCACGTGAGTAATTGGGATTACAGGCATGTGGCACCATGCCCTGCTAATTTTTGTATTTTTAGTAGAGATGGAGTTTCACCATGTTGGCCAGGCTGGTCTCAAACTCCTGACGTCAAGTCATTCGACCACCCCGGCCTCCCAAAGTGCTGGGATTACAGGCGTGAGCCACCGTGCCCGGGCTCTCTCTTTATTTCTATACATAGCTTTTCACGTTATATTATATTTATATGTTGTTTATATCTGTATTTCCTCTTTCATTAGAGAAAAGGTACTACATCTTCATGGTGTCTACAATATCTGGCAGTTTTTGGAAGTCAAGCGTGAGCTTAGAGCATAGACTGGTGGGATTCTCAAAGAAGAGGGCAAATGGAAGAGAAACGTCAGTTATTTTTGGATCAGTCTTTAATTCATCATGACAGGTTAGGCATTAGTTGTATTTCTTGCTAATTTTGTAGAAGACTTATTAACAAATCCTACATTAGGTAAATGGTTTTGAAAGTTGAGTTAATCATAATGGTGTTTGACCTAGGACTATTTTTAGGCCCTATTTATCTTAATATCGAATAATGAAGCAACTTCCCCTTTAGATATAGACAGAAAACATCAAAGCCACCACACTACCTGGCTGGACTTATCCTAGTAATAAAATCAAAACTGAGCTAGTTCTCTCGCTTTCATTGTAATAATTGTCCTTGTGGTTGTGAGGAATCTAGATGAAAATTACATGGTCTGTTCTATAGCCATAGCTGTACCTACATTCAGAAGACAGACAAAAGTTGCTGTGTTTGAAGAGATCCTTCATTAAGGGATCAGACAGAGATTACTTTGAGACATATTCTAAGTTTAGCTTTTCTGCAGGGTTGCCATTAACAGAAATAAACTACAGAGTTAATTTTTTTTTGTTTTTGATACAGTCTAACTCTCACCCAAGCTGGAGTGCAGTGGCGCAATTTCAGCTCACTGCAACATCTGCCTCCCAGGTTCAAGCAGTTCTCCTGCCTCAGCCTCCTAAGCAGCTGGGACTACAGTCACGTGCCACTATGCCTGGCTAATTTTTGTGTTTTTAGTAGAGATGTGGTTTCGTCACATTGGCCAAGCTGGTCTCTAATTCCTGACCTCAGGTAATCCACCACCTCGGCCTCCCAAAGTGCTGGGATTACAAGCGTGAGCCACTACGCCTGACCCAGAGTTAACTTTTTAAAAAAGTTTTTATGAACTTAAGTCTTGTGATGTTTGAAATAATGGATTCAATTTAGACATCAAATTCCAAAAGTTAACTAAGAGCAGCTGGGCGCGGCGGCTCACACCTGTAATCCCAGCACTTTGGGAGGCCGAGGTGGATGGATCACCTGAGATCAGGAGTTCCAGACCAGCCTGGCCAACATAGTAAAACCCTGTCTCTACTAAAAATACAAAAATTAGCCGGGCATGGTGGCACGTGCCTGTGGTCCCAGCTACTTGGGAGGCTGAGGCAGGAGAATTGCTTGAACCTGGGAGGTGGAGGTTGTGGTGAGCCGAGATTGCGCCACTGTACTCAAGCCTGGGCTAAAAAGCGAGATTCCATCTCAAAAAAAAAACACGTTACTAAGAGCAACTCTGGGCCAGGCATGGTGGCTTACACCTGTAATCCCAGCATTTTGGGAGGCCAAGACGGGCGGATCACTTGAGCCCAGGAGTTCAAGACCAGCGTAAGCAACAAAGCAAAACCCCTGACTCTACAAAAAATTAAAAAATGAGCAAGGCATGGTGGTGCATGCCTGTAGTCCCAGCTACTGGAGAGGCTGAGGCAAAAGGATCACTTGAGTACAGGAGGTTGAGGCTGTGTAATGAGCCGTGTTCACACCATTGCACTTCAGCCTGGGCAACAGACTGAGACCCTGTCTCAAAAAAAAACCAAAACCAAACCAAAGCAACAAACAAAAAACAAGAGCAACTCTGCTTCTGTACACTTTTTTTTTTTTTTAGTAGTGACATGATCTATGTTGCCCAAGCTGGTCTTGAGTTCCTGGGTTCAAGCCATTCTCCCACCTTGGGCTCCCAAAGTGCTAGGATTACAGGCATGAATCACCATGCCCAGCCCTTCTGTATACTTTTCACAGTGTACCCTTTTGTGTTTTTTAAAATGTTTGTGTATACATTTATTGTGAATTTTTTAAAAACGTGTAATTAAGGCCAGGTGCGGTGGCTCATACCTGTAATCCCAGCACTTTGAGAGGCCGAGGTGGGTGGATCACCTGAGGTCAGTAGTTCGAGACCAGCCTGGCCAACATGGTGAAACCCCATCTCTACTAAAAATACAAAAAAAAAAATTAGCTCGGCGTGGTGGTGGGCGCCTGTAATCCCAGCTACTGGAGAGGCTGAGGCATGAGAATCACTTGAACCCAGGAGGCGGAGATTGCAGTGAGCCAAGATCACGCCACTACACTCCAGCCTGGGTGACTGAGTGACTGTCTCAAAAAAAAAAAAAAAAAAGTAATTAAATTCTGTCATGATATATCATCATTACCCTTTTTGAACTTTTAAAATTTTTTATCTTTAGAGGTAATTCATATAATGTTCTTCAATAGATAAGTGCTTTTCTGTCAATATATCTTGGAGAACACACCATATCAGTATTTAAAACTCATTCTTTTAAGCACTGACAAGATATTCTTATAGATGTGTACCACGCTTAATGAATTGAGCTCTTGTGGATGAGAGTTTAATTTGTTTCTAATCATTTGCTATTTAATAGTACAGTCAGCATCTTTAGGATTAAGTATCTAGAATTAGAACTACTGTGTTGAAGAGGCTATTGCATTTAAATTGTTTTTTTTTCTTTTTGAGACGGAGTCTTGCTTTGTTGCCCAGGCTGGAGTGCAATGGCGTGATTTCAGCTCAACGCAACCTCTGCCTCCCAGGTTCAAGCAGTGCTCCTGCCTCAGCCTCCTGAGTAGCTAGGATTACAGGCGCACGCCACCATGCCCAGCTAATTTTTGTATTTTTTTTAGTAGAGACGGGGTTTCACCATGTTGGCCAGGCTGGTCTTGAACTCCTGACCTTGTGATCTGCTCGCCTTGGCCTCCCAAAGTGCTGGGATTACAGGCGTGAGCGACCGCGCCCGACCTACATTTAAATTTTAAATAAAAGTTTGCTAAATTGTTCTCAGTAGAGGTTATATTAATTTATAATTATACCAACATGGAGAGTTTGTTTCCTGCAAAATAGCCAATAATTTATCAAACCTTTGAATCTTTGTCAATTGAATAGTTAAAAATGATTATCTCATGTTTATACATTTTTATCTTATTGTGAAGTTCAGCACCTTTTCATGTGTTTAAGAACTTTTAATTTTCTGTTGTTTATATGGTCTTCCCATTACCATTTTAGCTATTTGTTTTTATTTTCTTTTCAGAGTTTTTGCTTATAAAATTTTATTTACAGTCAATTCTCATTATTGTGGAATCTGTATTTGTAAAGGTACCTACTTGCTAAAATTTATTTGTAACCTAACATCAATACTCATGGCAGTTTCATGGTTTTTCATGGACATACACAGAGGTGAAAAATTTGAGAACCTTACCCAGATATTCCCAGCTGGGGTTGAACAGTGCTCAGTTTTTTGTGTAGCTTTCTTACCATAAACAAGTGTCCTTTTCGAAAGCAGTTTATATAGTTCTACATTTTTCACATTTTTGTGCCTTCTGTTTGTGATTTTACTGTTTAAAGTGATTCCCAAGCATTGTGCTGAAGTGCTATATAGTATGGTATTCCAAGGTGCATGCGGGCTGTGAAGTGCCTTAGAGAATACATATGTTAGATAACCTTTGTTTAAGCATGAGTTATACTGTTGGGTGGGAGTTAGATGATGATGAGTCATCACTATTTATTATTATATTTTTTGAGATGGAGTCTCACTCTGTCACCCAGGCTGGAGTGCAGTGGCATAATCTCGGCTCACTGCAACCTCCTCCTCCCGGGTTCAAACGATTCTCCTGCCTCAGTCTTCCCAGTAGCTGGGATTATAGGCACCCGCCACTGCACCTGGTGTAATTTTTGTATTTTTAGTAGAGGTGGGGTTTTACCATGTTGGGTAGGCCGGTCTTGAACTCCTGACCTCAAGTGATCCACCCACCTTGGCACCCCAGAGTGCTGGGATTACAGGTATGAGCCACCATGCCAGGTCTATATTTATTAAATAATGTGTCTTTAAACAGAAACAGATATAAAACAAGATTATGTATTTATAAGTTGATGAAAATGTGACCAAAGGCTTACAAGAACCTAACCCTGTATTTCTATTAGGAGCAATGGCTCAGTATTCACTAATTTGCGTGTTTGTGGCAACTTTATAGAACATAACTACCTCAAGTAATGAGAATTGACTGCATTCTTTTTCAAGTCATCTTATAAATAATTTACAGAAGAATAAAGGGATGGTAAAAATTAAAATGGTTAGCAATTTTAATGAGAATCCAAATATAGGAGACCCACATTTTTTCCCATATTTTCCCAGTTTTGAATGTTTATGTATACCTAAAAGGCATTACATCCTTTGAAAGCAGCTGTTCATTATGCATGAATCTGGAACATACCTACCTTTAAATACGGATTTTGGATTTCAAATGCATCTCTACTATGTTCTACCTTATTATTTGTATTCTTCATGAACTCACTTTGTCAAAATGCAGTACTTTTTGTTTTTTAATTTATTTTTATTTTTTGTAGCAATAGGGTCTCACTGTGTTGCCCAGGCTGGACTTGAACATCTGGCCTCAAGTGATCTTCCTGCCTTCCAAAGTGCTGGGGATGGTAAGGCATCAGCCACCGCACCTGTCCAAACTGCAATACTTTTGAAAACTTCAGGGCTCATAGTTTTGTTAAAGTGATAGATGATGGCTATATTCTTTGTTACAGAACAGCAAAACATTTTTGTTTTTACATTTATAAATACCAATTAGAATGACTTTCAGTAGATTGGTTTTCATTTTTCACATCATCTTTACCTTCCTGTTACTTTGTATACATATCTGTCTTCCATACTTGTCCACTTACAAACTTTTTCAAGTAAATTCTGGTGTACAAGCATAAAAGATGAAAGAACGTTGTCACATGGTCACTTGTCCTTTTAGCAATTATGCGATGATTCAACTGTTCTAGGTACAACTAGAGGGAGAGTATCCCAGGCAAGGGAGATAACAAATAGGCCCTAAGACACAAGTGTATTTAACATGTTTGGGGAACAACAAGGAGTTAATCGTGGCTGGAGTGGAAGTGAGGAGAGATTAGGAGATGGAGCTAAGAGAGGTCGTCAAGGGTCAGGCCATGTGTCAGCGATAGTAAGGTCTTTAGCATTTACTTTAAGCTGGGAGTCCATTGAAAGGTTTTGAACCCAAGGTATAGCATGATCTGACTTATAGAAAGAGACTTCTGATTGCTGTGTTGAAAATACACCATAGGTTTGAAGGGAGGAAGCAGGCTGACTAGTTAGAGCCAGTGTGGGTAGTGGTGGTTGGATCTGAGTATATTTTCCAAGTGGAGCCACCAGGATTTTCCAGTAGATTGATTACATGTGGTGTATGAAAGAGGAGTGTCAAGTATAACTCCAAGATTTTTGGCTTATGCAACTGGAAAAATAAAGTCAGAATTTAATGAGATGGAGGTCTGCATAAGGAGTACTTTTGTGGCAGGAAAGAAATTGGGTTTTGAACATGTGAAAGTTGAGATACCCATTAATAGAAGTTGGATGTGAATAAAGAGTACAGGCCAGGTGCAATGCCTCATGCCTGTAATCTCAGCACTTCGGGAGGCCAAGGCAGGAGAATCATGTGAGCCCAGGAGTTCAAGACCAGACTGGGCAACAAAGTGAGACCCCGTCTATATTATAAAATAAAAAAATAGTTCAGAGGAGAGGTCTGGGCTGGAGATGGAAATGTAGAAGTTAGTAAATTTAAAGCTGTTCAACTAGAGGAGATAGCTGAGGAAGTGCATTCAAATAGAGAAGATGTCAGAGGACAACTTTGGGGTTCTCTCAGCGGTTAGAGATCGGATATGAGGAAAAACAGTGCAGGAGACTAAGAAGGAGCTCTCATTGAGTTAGGAAAATCAAGAGGGATGCCCTGTAAGCCAAATGAAGGCAGTGTTTTGAGGAAGAGGGGTGAGGGCCATATGAAAGCCAATAGGTCAAATGCTGCTAATGGGTCAACTAAAGTGAGGACTGAGAAGTATTCACGAATTTAGCAATGTGGAGCTCATTGGTGACCCTCATAAGAGCTGTTTTGGTGGAATGGAGGAGGTAAAATCCTGGAGGAAGAGAATATAAGAATGAGAGAACAGTTGACAGTGCATGTAAACAACTCTTTCACGGAACTTTGTATTTCTGAATTTTTGTTTATTTGGATATTAATCATATCTGATATAGCTTTATTTTAGTAAGGTTTGTTTTTGTGGAACTTCAGTTGTGTATACACATATGTGTGTGTATGTATGTGCGTATGGTGTTTTGATGTAAAATTTATTATTGTGGGTCATGGTTAAAAAAAAAGCTCGAGAATAAGGAGTTAGATCAAGAAATAGAAGGAATGTTGACATAAGAAGTTGTGGATATAGGAGATTCTACCATGTGGACACAGTGGAAGGATTTAGGGAGTTGGAGCAGGTTGGGATATGTGATCAGAAAGCAGGAGTTTAGCTCTCTCACTTGCCCCTGCTTTTACCATGTGATGTGTCTGCTACCCCTTCACCTTCCACCATGACTGTAAGCTTCCTGAGGTCTCCCTAGAAGCCAAACAGATGCCAGCACCATGCTTCCTGTGAAGCCTGCAGAACCATGAGCCAATTAAACCTCTTTGTAAATTACCCAGTTTGAGGTATTTCTTTATAGCAGTGCAAGAATGCCCCAATACAGAAAATTGGTACCGAGAAGTTGAGCATTGCTATAAAGATACCTGAAAATTTGAAAACAGCTTTGGAACTGGGTAATGAGTAGTGGTTGGAAGAGTTTGCAGGGCTCAGAAGAAGACAGGAAAATGAGGGTAAGTTTCGAACTTTTTTTTTTTTTTTTTTGAGATGGAGTCTTGCTCTGTCACCCAGGCTGGAGTGCAGTGGCGTGATCTTGGCTCACTGCAACCTCTGCCTCCCGGGTTCAAGCGATTCTTCTGCTTCAGCCTCCCAAGTAGCTGGAGTTACAGGCATGCACCACCACGCCTGGCTAATATTTTTGTATTTTTAGTGGGGATGGGGTTTCACCATGTTGGCCAGGCTGGTCTCGAACTCCTGACCTCAAGTGATTCACCCACCTTGACCTCCCAAAGTGCTAGGTTTACAGGCGTGAG
Source organism: Pongo abelii (assembly GCF_028885655.2). Classification (NCBI taxonomy): domain Eukaryota; kingdom Metazoa; phylum Chordata; class Mammalia; order Primates; family Hominidae; genus Pongo; species Pongo abelii. The sequence goes on along the minus strand of NC_071989.2, from coordinate 78,857,691 downwards.
CCACCGCTCCCAGCAAGTTTGGAACTTCTTAGAGACTAGTTAAATGGTTGTGACCAAAATGCTGATGGTGATAGGGACAGTGAAGTCCAGGCTGACAAGGCCTTAAAAGGAAACGAGGAATTTATTGGGAACTGGAGCAAAAGTCACACGTTATGCCTTAGCAAATAACTTGACTGCATTCTGCTTGTGTCCTAGGGATCTGTGGAAGTTTGAACTTAAAAATTATGACCTAGGGTTATCTGGCAGAAGAAATTTCTAAGCAGCAAAGCATTCAAGATGTGGCCTGCTGCTACTAACAGCCTGTGCTCAGATGTGGGGGCAAATGAATGACTTAAAGTTGGAACTTATATTTAAACAGGAAGCAGAGCCTAAAAGTTTGGAAAATTTGCAGCCTAGCCATGTAGTTAAAAAAAAAAACAAAAACATTTTCTCTAAGGAATTCAAGGAGGCTGTGGAGCAACCACTTGCTGATATTTGCATAACTGAAAGGGATCCAAGTGGTAATATCCAAGACAATGGGGAAAAGGCCTCAAAGGCATTTCAGAGACCTATGGGGCAGCCCCTCCTATCATAGGCCCTGAGGCCAAGGAGGACTGAGTGTTTTCCTGGGCTGGGCCCAGGGCCATGTTGCCCTGTGCAGCCTCAGAACACTGCTCCCTGCATCCAGATGGCTCCAACTGCAGCAGGGGCTCAAAGGGGCCTAGGTACAGCTTGGGCTGTTACTTTGGAGGGCATAAGCCATAGCCTTCACAGCTTCCATTAGGTGGTAAGCCTGCAGGCATACAGAATGCAAAAATGATGAATTCTTGGTAGCCTCTGCCTGGATTTCAGAGGATGTATGGAAAAGCCTGGGTGTCCAAGCAGAAGCCTGCTGCAGGGGCAGAGCCCTCACAGAGAGCCTCTGCTAGGGCAGCGTGGAGGGGAAATGTGGGGTTAAAGGCCCCACACAGAGTCCCTACTGGGGCACTGCGTAGTGGAGCTGTGAGAAGAGGGCTACTGTTCTCCAGACTCCAGAATGGTAGAGCCACTGTCAGCTTGTACCCTGCACCTGGAAAAGCCACAGGCACTCAACCCAGCCTGTGACAGCAGCCTCAGGGGCTGAACTCTGCAAAGCTATAGGAGCAGAGCTGCCCAAGGCCTTGGGAGCCCAACCCTCATATCAGCGTGCTACATGGAAACCAAGGAGATCATTGTGGAGTTTCATGATTTAATGACTGCCATGCTGGGTTTTGAACTTGCATGGGGCCTATAGCCCCCTTTTTTGGCAGATTTTTCCCTAATGGGAATATTTCCCCAACCCCTGAACCCTGATTGTATGTTGGAAGTAAATAATTTGTTTTTTATTTTATAGGCTCATAGGTGGAAGGGATTTGCCTTGTCTCAGATGAGACTTTGGACTTCTGAGTTAATGCTGGAATGAGTTAAGACTTTGGGGCACTGTTGGGAAGGCACGATTGTATTTTGCACTGTGAAAAGGACATAAGATTTGGGAGGGGCCAGAGGTGGAATGATGTGGTTTGGATATTTGTCTCTACTCATGTTGAATTTTATCCCCAGTATTGGAGATGGGGCATGGTGGGAGGTGTTTCGATCATGGGGGCAGGTCCCTCATGGCTTGGTGTTTGTTACCTTTGTGTTGATACTGAGTTCTCATGAGATCTGGTCATTTAAAAGTGTATGAAACCTGCCCCCTGCCTCCCCCCACTGTCTCTCACTTGTTTCTGCTTTCATCATGTGACATGTGTGCTCACCTTCTGCTATGATTTTAGTTTCCTGAGGCCTCCCTAAAAGCCGAGCAGATGCCAGCACCATGCTTCCTGTAAAGCCTGCAGAACCGTGAGTCAACTAAACCTCTTTTCTTTATGAAAGAAAGAAAAGGAAGGAAGGGAGAGAGGGAAGGAGAAAAAGAGAGAGGGAGAGATGGATGGAGGAAGGGAGGGAGGGCTTACAACCATGAGGACAGTCGTTAGGTCAATGAGGGATGACTTGGGAGTCCTATGAAGACTGATGTAAACTAGAATAAAGGGCATGATGAGCTTATGATTCGAAAGTATTTTGTCATAGAAACAGTTTATTTTCTGTAAAAGAACAGAGTAAATATTTTAGCTTTGTAGGCCACTGATAGTCTCTGTTGCTTTAAAAAATGTGAAAACCATTCTTAGCTTGAGGGCTGGATAGTCCAGGGCCATACTTTACTGACCTCTGCTTGAACTAAACGCCCTTAGAAGAAGCTCTGGAAAAATAATTTGCATGGAATCTTATGATTTTTTTTTTTTTTTTTTTTTTTTTGAGGCAGAGTTTTGCTCTTGTTGCCCAGGCTAGAGTGCAGTAGCGCATTCTTGGCTCACCGCAACCTCCGCCTCCTGGGTTCAAGCAATTCTCCTGCCTCAGTCTCTGGAGTAGCTGGGATTACAGGCATGCACCACCATGCCCGGCTAATTTTGTATTTTTAGTAGAGACGAGGTTTCTCCATGTTGGTCAGGCTGGTCTCGAACTCCCAACCTCAGGTGATCCACCCGCCTCGGCCTCCCAAAGTGCTGGGATTACCGGTGTGAGCCACCGCACCTGGTCAAGTATGATGGTTTTTAATAGTATGCACACATGGGACAAAACTCAACTGGTATAAAAGGGTATGCAGGAGAAAAAAAGCAAACCTACCTCTCTCCCTTCTCTGTCCACCAGCCATCCTGTTCTCCTCCCTAAACTCAATTATCATTGCCTGTTTTTTATATAAGTTTTCCATTAATTTATAAATATATCACGTGCATATATCTTGTCAGTCAATATTAAGAAATTACTAGGTTATTTTGTGTTTATGTGTTCACTATTACATTTAATGAGTTACGCTAGTTGTTGCCTCTTATATCCACATTCAGCCTTCATTGTCTGTTCTGTAGTAATAGATCTGGGCCCTGTAAATACCTCTCCCATGACAGCACGCACAGTGTAAAACTTTGTCAATCGAGGGTGCTGCTGACACACTGAAGGAGCAAGGGCTGCTTTTCCTGGTTCCATTGTGCTCCTCTAGGCAGACACCTGCAACACCTGTGCCATCTGTAATACCAGCTTCTGCAGCACATACACTCTGCTTCTGCAGCACCTCGTTCTGGCTGCACACTTCTTGGGTAGTGCCTAACTTCAGCAGCACCCAATGGCCAGCAGCGCACAGTACCCCCACATGAATGGCTTCCCTTGACATGCACAAGGTCCCTTCTCAGCAAAGTGCCCCAAGCCCAGCACCTCCTCCGGCTGCACCTCCACAGCCTCAGCAAACCTCTGTCTTTCACAGCTGTGTCCTCTCACACGAAGTCTGGATCTCAGCCCGGATCTCAGCCCTGAGCTTGCTTCTTTGAGTTGTTCTGTCTTAGCCTGGGGTGAAAAGCCCATATCGGCTGTTCCCTGTATCTGCCCAGGCTTCTCTTTATTCCTTACTACCCAATCCCCATTCCAATCCTCTGTTAATAACTCTTACGGACAGTCCCCAACTCATGATGATTTGACTTAGGATTTTTCTACTTTGCAATGGTGCAAAAGTGATTCGCATTCAGTAGAAACTGTTCCTCAAGTACCCATACGACCTCTGTTTTTCACTTTCTGTACAGTATTCAATAAATTGCATGAGATTTTCAATACTTTATTATAAAATAGGCTTTGTGTTTGATGATTTTGCCCAACTGTAAGCTAATATAAGTGTTCTCAGCGTGTTTAAGGTAGGTCAGGTTAAGCAATGATGTTCGGTAGTTTAGGTATATTAAATGCATTTCTGACATACAATATTTTCTACTTACAATGGGTTTTTCAGGATATAACCCTGTTGTAAGTTGAGGAGCATCTGTGTATTTATTTTATTTATTTATTTATTTGAAACGGAGTCTTGCTCTGTCACCCAGGCTGGAATGCAGTGGCGCGATCTTGGCTCACTGCAACCTCTGCCTCCTGGGTTCAAGCAATTCTCCTGCCTCAGCCTCCCAAGTAGCTGGACCACAGGTGCACACCACCATGCCTGGCTTTTTTTTTTTTTTTTTTTTTTTTTTTTTTTTTTTTTGTATTTTTAGTAGAGACAGGATTTCACCATGTTGGCCAGGCTGGTCTCGAACTCCTGACCTCAAGTGATCCGCCCACCTCGGCCTCTCAAAGTGCTGGAATTACAGGCGTGGGCCACTGCGTCCAGCCGAGCATCTGTATATTAAACTTTCCCCATTCACATTTCTGTGTGGTTTCTGTCTCCTGACTGGATTCTGATATAATGCTTAACAACCTTTCTAATTACAAAGGTATTACATATAAAATCAGACAAGCAAGAAGACAATCCATCCTCCCTTCTAGTACTCTTGCCCTCCAGAGGTAGCTCCAGTTAATGTTTTAGTGCTAAACTAGATTTATTTTTGTTTTAAATAGAAAAATAATGCAGGCACAAGTAAAACAAAAAACAGTACAGAATGGGAGAGAGTGAAAAGTAAGAATGGCTTCCAGGTCCACTTCCTAGAGGCACGCACTATTAACATTTTTAGATATATCCTTCCAGAAATTTTTTTCCAGTTTTATTTCGGTATAATTGACAAAATTATGTATATTTCAGTTGTACAACATGGATGTTCAACACGTTTTGGTATACATATACTTTCTGATATTATAAACGGTTACCACAAGCAAGCTCAGTAACATATTCAGAAATTCTTAATGTAGCTAGAAATATAAGTGGTTTTGTTTTTTGTTTTTTGTTTTGAGACAGGGTCTCGCTCTGTTGCCCAGGCTGGAATGCAGTGGCGCCATCTCGGCTCACTGCAACCTCTGCCTCCTGGGTTCAAGCAAGTCTTGCGTCTCAGCCGCCCTAGTGGCTGGGACTACAGGCATGTGCCACCACCCCTGGCTAATTTTTGTATTTTTAGTAGAGATGGGGTTTCACCATGCTGGCCAGGCTGGTCTTTTTTTTTTTTTTTTTTTTTGAGACGGAGTCTCGCTCTGTCGCCCAGGCTGGAGTGCAGTGGCGCGATCTTGGCTCACTGCAAGCTCCGCCTCCCGGGTTCACACCATTCTCCTGCCTCAGCCTCCCGAGTAGCTGGGACTACAGGCGCCCGCCACTTCGCCCGGCTAATTTTTTTTTTGTATTTTTAGTAGAGACGGGGTTTCACCGCATTAGCCAGGATGGTCTCGATATCCTGACCTTGTGATCCGCTCGCCTCGGCCTCCCAAAGTGCTGGGATTACAGGCGTGAGCCACCACGCCCGGCCTGCCAGGCTGGTCTTGAATTCCTGACCTCAAATGATTCGCCCACCTCAGCCTCCCAAAGTGCTGGGATTACAGGTGTGAGCCACCGCACCCAGTCGTAAGTGGTTTTCTAAACAAATGAGACCACAGCATGCACACTGTCCCTATATTTCATACTTGGGCAAGGGGAGGGGAGTTGACTTTTTTCTTAGTAAAAATAAAAATGAGGATAAAAGTATGGTTGTTTACCAACTTATAGTAGTATCATGAATTTAGAATGGTCTTCTGGCCGTTCAGAAAACTACTTAACTGGTAGGAATGAAATTCTGGACACTGACATTGATATAGACACTCATATCAAATATAATACTATGAAATACTATGATATGGAAATAATATGAAATCACTAGAGATAAAATATTTTCTACCCAAGTAGAGTGGATTCATAAGAAAATTCTAAATTATAGCATATATTGAACTCTGAGAAGCCTCTGGAATGAAGTCCTTTTTCCCTAACCCGTGTTTCCTCTTTACATTGGCAGTGGATAAAGGGAAAGTAAGTTAACTCTACTGTACCAAAGCTAGTTCAATATAGAAAACAGGTTCTACAAGGATTAAGGAATATTCTACAAGGATTAAGGAATATCTCTTGGCCCACAGAAGATTCACGTGGATCCTGTGTTAAACTCGTTTCATCCATGTATAAAACTGATTCAACCATTAAGTTAGCCATTTATTATATAAATTGAACACTTCTTCCATATTGTGGCTTTTAGATAGATTGGCAGACCTGTCCCCAACCCCTTCCTTGTTGACCATGGACAATGGAGGGTTAGCTGTATAAACTTGATTGAAGGGTTTGCCTTTAGCTGGGGTGGATTATTCAAGGACCTCAAAGGTATTGGTGATGATTTATTTCTTGAGCTTGGTGGTGAGTATGCAGGACTGTGTTTTGTTTTGTTTTGTTTTTTGTTTTGTTTTGTTTTTTAGCAAGCCTTACACATTTTCTTTCTTTTGTATGCAATATTTAGTAAAATAATTTTGGATAATTTGGTTTTTAGCATTAATCGACAACTTTTTTTACATCCTCAATGTGCCCCAAGACAAATTATTGATTCAGCAGTTTTTAGCTGAATCTTTTATTTCTGAATGATTGGAGAGAACGGCAGTATCCATTTCTGGAGAATATTTAAGTACTTAGATTGAGGATGTCTTTCTTTCATGACATTAAGCAATGCAATATCATCTGCATCCAAGAGCCAACTTAACATGTTCAGTCTAATGAGCCTTGGTAGTCGTAACACACATTGACTCAAAGACTTGACTGTTGTGGCTTGAGTTTTGATAACCTCTGTGAAATGCCTGGAGATGTCCAACTCCTGCAAGTTTGGCATGTTGTCCAGTGCTTGAAAGAAATTTCTGTATCCTTCCTCTGTAATCTTGTGATTGATTGAAAGCTTTAGGTTCTCAAGTTTCTGGAAACCTCCGTTGATTGCTACTTTGGCTACAAGAACAAAACATTCATGAAAATAGAATCATAAGGACTTCCATTTCAATAATGGTAGGCAAGGTTATTTGAATCAGCCTCCTCTCCCACCACTACTGCTAGTAGGAAGTACTCAATATAATTTTGTTTTTTGAAATGGGGTCTTGCTATGTTAACACGGGCTGGTCTCTTTTTCTTTTTTTTTTTTTTTTTCAGATGGAGTCTCACTCTGTCACCCAGGCTGCAGTGCAGTGGCGCGATCTCAGCTCAATGCAACCTCTGCCTCCCAGGTTCACGCCATCTTCCTGCCTCAGCCTCCAGAGTAGCTGGGACTACAGGCGCCTGCCACCATGCCCAGCTAATTTTTTGTATTTTTAGTACAGACGGGGTTTCACTGTGTTAGCCACAATGGTCTCGATCTCCTGACCTTGTGATCCACCCGCCTTGGCCTCCCAAAGTGCTGGGATTACAGGCGTGAGCCACCGCGCCTGGCCATCACAGGCTGGTCTCAAACTCCTGGACTCAAGTGATCCTCCTGCCTCAGCTTCCCAAGTAGCTGGGATTACAAGCACGTGTCACTGTGCCCAGCTTAATATAATATTTTTAAAATATCTCCTTAAAAACCCCAAAGAGCTGATGGGTTAATAAAGAACCACCTGGCAAAAATCTAAGGGAGAAGCAGAAACCAAAGAAGTACAGCCAAGCCTAAAGCACTGACGCCATTGTGCTGAGAGTTTCGCCATACTGGACAAGTATGAGCTTCTCTTTTGGTCTCACAGGAGTTCACATGCCAAGGCACATCGTGCCTACAAACCAGACTAAATTGGCCAGTCACAGTGGCTCATGCTTGTAATCCCAGCATTTTGGGAGGCCAAGGTGGGTAGATCACTTTAAGTCAGGAGTTTGAGACCAGCCTGGCCAACATGGTGAAACCCCGTCTCTACTAAAAATACAAGAATCAGCCGGATATGGTGGCACATGCCTGTAATCCCAGCTACTCGAGAGGCTGAGGCAGGAGAATCGGCTTGAACCTGGGAGGTAGAAGTTGCAGTGAGCCAGAATCCCACCACTGCACTCCAGCCTGGGTGACAGAGCAAGACTCTGTCTAAAAAACAAAAAACAAAAACACGAAAAAACAAAAAAAAATCCAGACTAAATTACAAGGGACTTCAGAGATTGTGGCAATTATGTCTTCCCCTTTTATAGAGAAGGGGGTGTGACATTTCTAAAGCCATGTCATCTGACTGTCCACTGCTTTGCCCTATTTCTGTTGCCCAGAAGGGACCCTCCTGTTTTTGAGACTAAGGGCTGTGAAGGAAATGAAAGCCAGGCACACCCTTTGTTCTTAATGAACACAGGTTGACTAGACTTTGGAATGGGTACGAAGCAGAGTTTTTGTTGTTTGGTTTAGGGGTTTTTAAAAAAAATTTTTTTTTTTTTTTGAGACAGGGTATCACTTGGTTGCCTAGGCTGGAGTGCAATGGTTCAGTTATAACTCACTGCAGCCTAGAATTTCTGGGCTCAAGCAATCCTCCCGCTTCAGCCTCCTGAGTCCTAGCTACTCAGGACTAGCCACCGTGCTTGGCTAATTTTTCAATTTTTTATGGAGACAAGGTCTGCTATGTTGCCCAATCTTGTCTCAAACTCCTGGCCTCAAGCAGTGCTTCTATCTTGGCCTCCCAACGTTTTGGGATCAGGCATGAGCCACCATGCCCAGCCTTGTTTTTAATTGCTAAACCTTTTTTTTTCTAACTTGGGCAAAGGTTAAGTTTGGTTTCAATCTAGAATCCATGGCTGTAGCTTGACTAAGATTAAAGAACAGAGGTACTGAGAAAATGTCTTCAGCTATGTCCTGAATAGGTATCTTCAGTAACATTCAAGAGATATTTCTCATTCCCCCACATGAAAGACACTTCTGGAGGGACTTGAAGAAAGACTCAGGTCTTCCACATCCATTCCCTTCTTTCCCTTGTTTCAGCATAACTCCCACTTCATATTGTGTGATTAGCCGGTTCTGTGATATGTCTGAATGCTGTCTCCTACAGGTGAAGTTTAAGCATTACTGACTAGGCAAACAATGGCCTCTCAGCTGTCCATCAGAAGAAGCTACAGAAAAGTAAGCTTTCTTTATTCAGTCAACAAATATTTATTGAGTTCCCACTATGGGCCAGACATTCTCTGCTGGATGCCGGGAAGAGAAAACACCTGCTCTCAGGAGGGAGAGCGACAGGGGTTACTGGCTCAAATCTGTGTGTGAGATTCAAGTTCTAAGGAAGGCTTTGACCTAATGTAGTGAGAAGAATAAAACACAAATAATTTATAGTAAATGAGGATGAGAGAGACCATAAAATTTAATGTTATTAAATTCTTCCTCATAAGGAGGAAGAAACAAGGCCTTTAAGAAAAAGGTTGTAAGTTGTCATTGTTTTTTGTTTTTTGTTGTTTTTTTTTTTTTTTGAGATGGGGTCTTGCTCTGTCGCCCAGGCTGGAGTGCAGTGGCACGATCTTGGCTCACTGCAAGCTCTGCCTCCCGGGTTCACACCATTCTCCTGCCTCAGCCTCCCGAGTAGCTGGGACTACAGGTGCCCGCCACCACGCCCAGCTAATTTTTTGTATTTTTAGTAGAGATGGGGTTTCACCACATTAGCCAGGATGGTCTCGATTTCCTGACCTCGTGATCCACCCGCCTTGGCCTCCCAAAGTGCTGGGATTACAGGCGTGAGCCACTGCGCCCGGCTGTGTTTTTTTTTTTTTTTTAAATATCATAAAATAACAGTGCTGAGCAGTAAGAAAATGAGATCCAGCCCTTGTAACACACCCGACAAAGCCTCTCCAATCGGGCTTTTACTTTCCTCTCCAGTCTTCTCACAACTCACTCCTGCCTCCTGCTCCAGACATTCCGTTTTTTTCCCCCAAGTTCTTCAAATATATCTGGTTCTCTTTAACTCCAGGCTATGACATAAGTGATTACCTCTGTTTGAAATGATGTCTCAATCCCTCCTCTACCAACTATGCCTGGGTCATTCTTCCTTTAGGTCGCGACAGAAATCTCAATTCCTCAGGCCAGGCACTGTGGCTCACTTGAGGTCAGGAGTTCGAGACTAGCCTGGCCAACATGGTGAAACCCTGTGTTTACTAAAAATACAAAATTAGCCAGGCGTGGTGGCATGCACCTGTAATCCTAGCTACTTGGGAGGCTGAGGCAGGAGAATCGCTTGAACCCAGGAGGCAGAGGTTGCAGTGACCCGAGATTGTGCCATTGTACTCCAACCTGGGCAACAAGAGCGAAACTCCGTCTCAAAAAAAAAAGAAGAAGAAAATAAAATTCAGTGAGCAGTACACATGATTTTTGTACTTTTCTGGGTGTATATTCATCTTCAGTTTTAAAAAGGAGTACTTAGGAGAGTATGTGGCCAGGTGTCTGAAACACCAGGTGACAAGAACACAGATTTGAGGGCTTGTATATCCACAAATGGGAGACCTTTTTGTACTTCCAAATCTGACCAGAATGCGCCTAAATCCACAGAAGGACACTAGAAGGAACAGTATGATAGTGAAAATGAGGAAGCGGGTTGAAAATTTCTAGAGGGGCAAATGTTTACATAGACATGTTGCAGCAGAAAGCTTGGCTATACCACTGGCTTCCATGCAAGCTGAAACACTAGCTCACCAATTTCCACCACGCTGTCATCATTCAAAGTCTTGAAAAATGAGAGGACTCGGAGACAATGAAGCTGCTGACACTGCTGGATGATCAGTTTGGCCACTCGATAAATTCCATCCCCAGTAGGAAGGATCAATTCTTCCAGGTTACTAAGAGAACCTAAAATGTAGGCTGTCAGAAAAGACCAAAAAGCTATTCTCTTTGTACTTTTTGTTCCTATGCAACAGTAATCTGAAAATCATGCATGGTCTAAATATCATGCACAGTCCAGGAAGCTCCATGTGGCGTAGAGGCCATTCCTCTCGCTCTCCAGGGGCAAGAGAAGGGCCAGCACGTGCTTCCATCTTCCTCGCTCCTCCAGACAATTCCTCCACCACACCCTACCAACCAATCTCTCCTGCACTGAAGTCCAGGCTGCCAATTAAATCTCCATTTCCTCATTTAGAATGAAGCTTTTCCTCACCTGCAGGTTCCTTTCCCAGTTCTGCAATGCCTTCAGCCACCTCCTTTCCCATTCCACCTCCCGCTGTCATCCTCAGTGATTCTGCACCGGCCTCCCGGCCCTAAAGCCTCACAGTCCACCACTCTTAGAACCTTCCTTTTCACTTTGACTCCTTCCTAGCATGGCACACTATAGATCATTTGATCATTAGAAAGTTAACTTCTGAGGCCTCACGCATGGAAATATATTAATAATTTCTAGCATAAAACAATGTCCCAGGCTTATCATTTTTTTTTCCCTGTCTCAGTTCTTGAAGCAGCCAATTTTGCAAGGACCCTGGTTCCTTTACGGAAGGACAGGATTTAGAAATCAGTATCTAGGCACTTGGTGTGTTCATTATTACTGCAGTGCCTTCTAGTCTCTCCACTGAGCTGAGAAATATGTATGTGTGTATCTATAGACATGTGGAGATCAATGTATATACATGGAGATCTCCATTTATGTATGTTCATAGGTTAAAAAAACTATGAGGCCAGACCAATATTTCCAATTCTAATCCAACACCTCAAAGCTCTTTCTAGCCTCACCTTTCAGTATTTGTAAATTCCTTTTCCAACTGTGAGGAAACGTGGCTCTCATTATACTCACTGTTTTGTTTGTTTGTTTTTGAGATAGAGTCTTGCTCTGCCACCCAGGCTGGAGTACAGTGACCTGATCTTGGCCCACTGCAATCTCTGCCTCCCAGGTTGGAGAGATTCTCCTGCCTTAGCCTCCCAAGTAGCTGGGACTACAGGCATGTGCCACCACACCCAGCAAATTTTTGTATTTTTTAGTAGAGATGGGGTTTCACCATGTTGGCCAGACTGGTCTTGAACTCCTGAGCTCAGGTGATCCACCCACCTCGGCCTCCCAAAGTGCTGGGATTACAGGTGTGAGCCACTGCACCTGGCTATGCTCACGGTATTATTTGTTTAATCAACCTGTGAGGTATGCCAGCCATCCCCTTGGCCCTGGTCCTACCTCTGCCACCTCAGCCCCCACCCACCTAGCTGCCTCCAAAGGAAGGGAAGAGGAGGATCCTGGCAATCTTTATGCACGCTTATGTTTGAGAAGCACTTTGAAAAGCACAGCTCTACAGTCCCTGTCTCCACTGCCTCCCTTTTTTTTTTCCCTGTTAGAATGTTTTCCATGAGCATACATTACTTTCATAATCATTTTTTAAAAATCAAAAAGTATTTAAATTCTATAGCTATCATTTTATGAAATATGGGTTTTCACATATTGAGTTTTCTTAACCTTAAAAGATAGATTTTTACCTATATTCTAGTAACCTTTGAAACTATGAGGTCTTATATTTGGAACAGATACCTGACAATGAAATTGCATAGTGCTATAATGACCAAATATGTACTCTAAGAAGTCATTCTGCTTTGAATGAGATCAAGTCTGCAGGTAAAACTGTAGTGAAGGCATTTGGTGGGTAGAAGTTGAGCATTACTGTCACTTCGTTCTGGTAAGCAAGGGTAGCTAATGCATATCTTGCTTCCTTGTGGCTAATTCAGAATAGGAGAAAAAGGATTCTAGGCAGAAAGAGAATAAGAATACGTAAAAAGCACTATTTTGTAAACATACCAAATTTTTCCGATGTTTCATCATCAGGAAATTGCTGGCCTTCAAGATTTAATATCTTCAGAGAAATAAAATTTGGCAAAATGGCAACTATGAAAGGGAAAATAAAAATTTAGTTATGTCAGCTACATCTCTCACAGCGAAGCGTAACATCTTTAAAATGAAGAAATTAGAAATTGATGTAATAATTCAGATTGAATTCATATGACTAGATAAAACAAATTTTTGCTCAGAAAATAATTCTGATAACTAGAAATGTCATTAAAATTCAAGAAATTTCAAATCCAACTGAGCTTAAAGGTAAAAAAGAAAATTCTAGAAACACATATACTTTATTATTTGAGAAACAATTTTTCTTTTCTTTCTTTCTTTTTTTAAAGAGACAAGGTCTCTGTCACCCAGGCTGGAGTACGGTGGTACCATCATAGCTCGCTGCAGCTTCAACCTTCTGGGCTTAAGTAATCTTCCTGCCTTAGCTTCCCTAGTAGCTGGGACTACAGGTACCACTGTGCCCAACTGATTTTTTTAAAGCTTTTTAGAGATGGAGGGCTCAAGCGAGCCTCCTGCCTCAGCTTCCCAAAGTGCTGGGATTACAGGCATGAGCCACCACACCCAGCCTCAAAATATGGCCCTTTTTATAGAGTGCTTAATATGACTCTGTGTCCATAGAAACATTTTAAACCACAATTGTAATATTATAACTCTTACCAAATGGGACGGGTTGAAAAAATGAATCCGAAAACTTAATTTCTGTGAGTTTCTTACAGGAAGCAAGTATAGTCATGAGAGACTCAAAATCCGAAAAGAAGTTACACTTCAGATGGAAAACATGAAGGTTTGGAGAATTTTGAATTAATTTTACTGTAAAAGATCAAGGATTTTCAGAAATTAGAAAATACTGCAAATTTCTATCAAAATTAGCCAAGTAGTTTATTATTTTGTTTCAATAATACTTCATTAAAACCAGGTACCACGATGTCATGATCTAAGAATCAGGTCACTGGGATTGGGTTCAGGTTCTGCAACTAGCAAGTAATGTGAATTTTGACACATTATTGACCCTCTCTGGGTAACAGTTTTCTCTTCTATAAAATACAGGCATTGACTCAGTAGCATCACCTTCAGCTTTAACATCTAATAACTCTAAGTTTGTACATGACATTTACATAATAAGAATACAAAGAGGCCAGGTGCTGTGGCTCATGCCTGTAATCCCAGCACTTTGGGAGGCTGAGGCGGGTGGATCATCTGAGCTCAGGAGCTCAAGACCAGCCTGGCCAACATGGTGAAACCCTGTCTTTACTAAAAATACAAACATTTGCCAGGCGTGGGTGGCAGGCACCTGTAATCCCAGCTACTCGGGAGGCCAAGGCAGGAAAATCGCTTGAGCCCAGGAGGCAGAGGTTGCAGTGAGCGGATATTGCGCCACCAAACTCCAGCCTGGGCAACAGAGCAAGACTGCATCTCAAAAAAAAAGAAAAAAAAGAAAGAAAGAAAAAAGAATACTATACAAAGAAACAGCCGGGCATAGTGGCTCACGCCTGTAATCCTAGTACTTTGGGAGGCTGAGGTGGGCGGATCACCTGAGGTCAGTAATTTGAGACTGGCCTGGCCAACATGGTGAAACCCCGTCTCTACTAAAAATATTTAAAAATTAGCCGGGCGTGGTGGTGGGTGCCTGTAATCCCAGCTACTTGGGAGGCTGAGGCAGGAGAATTGCTTGAACCCAGGAGACGGAGGTTGCAGTGAGCCAACACGGTGCCACTGCACTCCAGCCTGGGTGACAGAGTGAGACTCTGTCTCAAAAAAAAAAGAAACATAAAAGGAATGACAACTCTGAAGCAAAACCTAAATTTGTTGCAAAAATTGCTGACAAATATAACTACCACCTCCAGCTTCGGTGTATATATGTATACACACACACACACACACACACACACACACACACAAATATATATATTTTGTGTGTGTGTGACAGGGTCTTGCTCTATCACCGAGGCTGGAGTGCAGTGGCATGATCATAGCTCATTGCAAGCTTGACCTTCTGGACTCAAGTGATCCTACCAGCCCCCTGAGTAGCTAGGGACTATAGGTGCACACCATCATACTTGGCTAATTTTTTATTTTTTTAGTAGAGACGATGTCTTGCTATGTTGCCCAGCCTGGTGTTGAACTCCTGCTCTCAGGCGATCCTCCCGCCTCGGCCACCCAAAATGCTGAGATTACAGGTGTGAGTCACTGTGCCTGGCCAACAATGAAGTTTTGCATGCAACTCTTTATGTCAATTCCATAGAGTTGTATATTTCTTCAATCTTTAGTGTTCAGTGTTTACTAAGTTAAGGAATGATGGTGCCTAAGTCATTTTGCTAAATGATGTATTTCAGAAAGATGGCTGCACCAGTTTCCATGAACTATTAGGATAGGCTGGTGAGAAACAGGGAAATACTTCCAATGACTACGGATTAGCAGATTTCCTTCCTGCTGAGCTGGCAGATCTGCAAGTTGCAATGTAAGACTAGCCTAACCAAAAACAAAATAAAATAACCCTACAAATTATTTTGGAGTGGCAACATTATATTAGGGATTTCTTTTTTTTTTTTTTTTCTGAGATGGAGTTTCACTCTTGTTCCCCAGGCTGGAGTACAATGGCGCGATCTCGGCTCACACTGCAATCTCTGCCTCCCGGGTTCAGGTAATTCTCCTGCTTCAGCCTCTCAAGTAGCTGGGATTACAGGCATATGCCACCATGCCAGCTAATTTTTGCATTTTTAGTAGAGACGAGGTTTCACCATGTTGGTCAGGCTGGTCTTGAACTCCTGACCTCAGGTGATCTGTCCTTCTCGGTCTCCCAAAGTGGTGGGATTACAGGTGTGAGCCACCAGGCCCGGCCTATATTAGGGATTAAGAACTCAGATTTTGGAGTCAAAATTCCTGTATTTGAGTCACAGATCTACATTTCCTTAGCTGGATATTACAAATTACTTTATCTCTTTATGTCTCAGTTTTCCCAGCTACAAAATAGCATTAATAATAGTACTTTACTTCGGCCGGGCACGGTGGCTCACGCCTGTAATCCTAGCACTTTGGGAGGCCGAGGTGGGCAGATCATGAGGTCAGGAGATCAAGACCAACCTGGCTAACACGGTGAAATCCCATCTCTACTAAAAATACAAAAAATTAGCTGGGCGTGGTGGCAGGCGCCTGTAGTCCCAGCTACTCGGGAGGCTGAGGCAGGAGAATGGCAAACCTGGGAGGTGGAGCTTGCAGTGAGCCGAGATCGTGCCACTGCACTCCAGCCTGGGTGACAGAGCGAGACTCTGTCTCAAAAAAAAAAAATAAATAATAATAATAATAATAATAGTACTTCATAGAGTGGGTATGAAGACTGAGTTCATATTTGTGAAGTGCATAGGATACTTCCTAGTGTGTAGTAAAGGCTCAATAATTACAAACAGCGCTCTGCTTTCTTAATGAGAAAGAGTGCTATTCCTCACAATTTACCATGGATACAGGCTACAGCCTTAGAACCACAGGAACTTTAACTATTAAATAAATTATTGGCCGAGTAGCTTTTCCAACTTATGTAAAAACAAGTATATTAAAGTGCCATCCTTACCTAGTTTGGAAGGATCATACTCAGCTGAAATTTGGATCAATAATTTCTCCATATGGTGGAAGTTTGGAAATTCTTCAGGAATGACTGAGAAAACATTTATTTTGCCCTCCAGATCCACAGACAGTTCTTTGAGGCACAGGAACTTATCCAGATTAGGAAAGATTTGGTCTGGAAAGCAGCACACAGTTTCCCATTATTAATCTAAAGAGTTCTGAATGGACATTTTAAAACTGTCATTTTGATTCATCCAGCTATTTTCACATGCAAACCTTCCACATACCATAAAACATTCTTTTTTTTTAAAAAAAAAAAAAAGAATACATATATGAAGATATTGCTGTTTGCAGCATTTACTGATTACACACTGTATGGGAAGCCCTGTGCTACTCTTCAGACTCACAAAAAGAAATATAGCATCTTGGCCAGGCACGGTGCCTCACACCTGTAATCCCAGCACTTTGGGAGGCCGAGGTGGGCGGATCATGAGGTCAGGAGTTTGAGACCAGTCTGGCCAACACAGTGAAACCCCGTCTCTACTAAAAATACAAAAAAAAATTAGCTGGGTGTGGTGGTGTGCATCTGTAATCCCAGCTACTCAGGAGGCTGAGGCGGGAGAATCACATAAACCTGGGAGACAGAGGTTGCAGTGAGCCAAGATCGCGCCATTGCACTCCAGCCCAGGCTACAGTGTGAGACTCCATCTCAAAAAAAAAAGAAAAAAGAAAAGAAATATAGCATCTCTTCAACAAATGGTTGGGGACAACTGGATTTGCACATGCGAAAGAATGAAGTTGGATTCCTATCCCTCACCATGTAAAAATAAATCAACTCAAAATGGATCAACGACCTAAATATAAAAGCTGAAATCACACAACTCTTAGAAAAAAACATAGGAGTTAATCTTCGTGACCTTGGATTTGGCAATGGATTCTTAGATACGACACCAAAAGGACCAGCAATAAAAGAAAAAACAGATAAATTGGACTTTGTCAAAATTTAAAACTTTCGTGCACAAAGGACGTTATAAATAAAGTAAAATGACAACCTATGGAATGGGAAAAATATTTTCAAACTGTATATCTGATAACAGGTTGAAATCCAGAATATACAAATAACTCTTACAATGCAACAAAAACAACAACAATTTTTAAATGAGCAAATAGATATTTTTTCAAAAAGTGAAAAGATACTTAACATCATTTTAATGATTTGCATTAGAGAAATGCAAATCAAAACCACAATGAGATACCACTTCACAACTACTAGAATGGCTTTATGATCATCACAAAACAAAATGGGCTGGGTGCGGTGGCTTATGCCTGTAATCCCAGCACTTTGGAAGGCCAAGGTGGGTGGATCATTTGAGCCCAGGAGTTCAAGACCAGACTAGGGGCCAGGCACGGTGGCTCATGCCTGTAATCCCAGCACTTTGGGAGGCCGAGGCGGGTGGATCACCTGAGGTCAGGCGTTCAAGACCAGCCTGGCCAACATGGTGAAACCCCATATCTACTAAAAATACAAAAATTAGCTGGGCATGGTGGCGGGAGCTTGTAATCCCAGCTACTTGGGAGGCTGAGGCAGGAGAATGGCGTGAACCCAGGAGGTGGAGCTTGCAGTGAGCCGAGATTGCGCCACTGCACTCCAGCCTGGGGGACAGAGCAAGACTCCATCTCAAAAAAAAGAAAAAGAAAAAGACCAGACTAGGCAACATAGCAAGAATCTGTCTCTACAAAAAATAAAAAATTATCCAGGCACGGTGGTGCATGCTGGTAGTCTCAGCTACTCAGGAGGCTGAGGCAGGAGGATCACTTGAGCTCAAGAGGTTGAGGCTGCAGTGAGCCATGATTGCACCACAGCACTCCAGCCTGGGCAATAGAGCGATACACTGTCTGAAAAACAACAATGAAAACAAAAACAGGCCGGGCATGGTGGCTCATGCCTGTAATCCTAGCACTTCAGGAGGCCAAGGTGGCTGGACTGCCTGAGCTCAGGAGTTCGAGACTGGCTTGGGCAACATGGTGAAACCCCATCTCTACTAAAAATACAGAAGTTAGCCAGGTATGGTGGTGCACACCTGTAGTCCCAGCTACTCAGGAGACTGAGACAGGAGAATTGCTTGAACCCGAGAGGTGGAGGTTGCAGTGAGCCAAGATCTCGCCACTGCACTCCAGCCTGGGTGACAGAGTTAGACTCTGTCTCCACAAAAACAAAAACAAAAATTAACAAGTGCTGAAGAGGATGTGGAGTAATTTGAACCTTTGTACATGAATAGTGGGAATGTAAGATGGTGCAGCTACTGTGCAAGTTCCTCAAAAAGTTAAACATAGAACTACCATATGAATCAGCAATTCTGCTTCTAGGTATATACCCAAAATGATTACAACAAGAACTTAAACCGATACTTATAATGCCAATGTTCATTGCAGCATTATTTATGATAGCCAGAAGGTAGAAACAACCCAAGTGTCCCTCAGCAGCAGAATGGATAAACAAAATGTGCTGTATACATACCATGGAATATTAGCTATAAAAAGGATGAAGTTCCTTTTCAAAGTTGATACATAATAATTGTACATATTTATGGAGTACGTGTGAAGGAATGAAATTCCAATATAGGCTACAACATGATGTACCTTGAACAATATGCAAAGTGAAATAAGCCAGACAAGTGATTCTGCTTATAAACAATATCTAGAAGAGGCAAATTCATAGAGACAGAAGACAGAAGAGAAGTTATCAGGGGCTGGTGGGAGGGAAGATTTTTTTTTTTTTTTTTTTGAGACGGAGTCTCACTCAGTAGCCCAAGCTGAAGTGCAGTGGCGTGATCTGGGCTCACTGCAACCTCTGCCTCCCAGGCTTAAGTGATTCTCATGCCTCATCCTCCCGAGTAGCTGGGACTACAGGCACATGCCACCATGCCCAGCTAGTTTTTTGTATTTTAGTAGAGACGTGGTTTCACCATGTTGCCCAGGGTGGTCTCAAACTCCTGAGCTCTGGCGATCCACCCTCTTCGGCCTCCCAAAGTACTGGGATTACAGGCGTGAGCCACCGCGCCTGGCCCGAAGATTTATTGTTTAATGGGTACAGAGTTTGGGATGATGAAAAGGTTCTAGAGATGGATAGTGGTGATGGTTGTACAACATAGTGAATGCACTTAATGCCACTGAGTTGTACACTTAAAATGATTAAAATGTAAGTTTTGTTACATGTATTTTACCATAATAAAAAGTACTTGAAAAAAGTTGAAAAATTTTCTAAATTTGGTAAATCTCAACCCACACATCCCAAAAAAGTTCAGTGCACCTCAAGCAAGATACATACAAAGCAAAGCACATCTAGGCATATAACAGTCAAACTGCTTAAGACCAAAGCAATACTAGCAACAATTGGAAAATGAAAAAATATTTTTAATGACATTTATAATACTTTCAAAAGATATGAGTATCTAGAAATAAATTTAATGAAAGATGGGTTAAGTCTACACTGAAAACTATCAAATAGTGCTTAGAGGAGTTAAGACACAAATAGATGAAGATATTATTTCCCATTAATTTATTTATTTGCCAGGGACTACAGGCCTTTCTTCCTTTAGGCAGCTAGGGTGAAGGTAATTTCTAAGCATCATCTTACATATAGCTAATTCTTTTACTAGTAACAGATAATTCATGTCTTTATTAAGAACCTTCAATAATTTAATATAAATATTTTATTCATTTTATCTGAGTTATTGGAAAACTTATTATTCAAGGACTTTTCACTAATTCATGCTACTGTCAAAAAAACATTAGTGAAGGTTTATTTTATATCTATTCTATCAATGAGCATTCATGCTTTCACGGCCTCAGAAGTTTTCAACCACTTAAAGTAAGAAAAAGAAATTATACATCAGAATAGTCATCCAAAATATATACAGGTATACCTTGTGACTGGATTGTCCCTGAGACTTCAAGAGATTCCAGGGAAGGCAGGGTGAGAAGCAGTTCCTGTTCGGCTGCACTGAGTTCCAACTTGCTTATGGAGCACTTGGTGACAGAGGCCTTAGACAGCTCAAGAGCTGGGCGGATGCTTTCAATAAAGCCTCTGCTGTGGTTTAAATGGAGTTCGATGCGCTGTGAAGCTGAGAAAACTGTCATTAGAATCTCGAGCATCTCGTGGTCTACAGCATCAATATCATTCACATTGACTTTGAGACAGGGAATCTTGTACTGCTTTGGAGAAAGTTTCCAATAGCCAGTACTAAGGTCTGGTGAAGCCCTGCGCTGCATATCCATATAGCTCTTTACGTCATCCTCTTTTTCAGCTAAATTTCGCTCCCATTCATTCATAGGTTCAAAGGCAGAAGCATAGTCCTGATCTATAGTTGGTACCTGTGATTTGTCAAAACATGTTTCCAGGACTGAAAAATGTGCTCTGGGTGATGTCTTATTTCCTTGTATCGAGAAGTGGATGCTCCTCAACAATGACAAGCTTTCTGGGTGGTCGAAAAAGTACTGTAAGTTAAGTGCACCCAAAGTCAGTGTTCTCCCTTGAAGGAATTGCAAAACAAATGGAGAACACGCAGCAACAGTGTTGCTTTGATAAGCAATTTTCAGGGCAAGAACCAGTAAATGTTCTGAAACCATTGAAAAGTAAGCTTGTGGGCAAATTTGCCACAATCCCCTAAGTAACTGCATCTTCAGTGAAATTTCTGGCTGGTGCTTTAAGTAGTCATCATTTTCAGATATATTCTCCAATGACTCTTTGTTATCCACTAAATGGAGCAAATGAGACACAATTTTGGGCCCTGCTTTTGTTGAAGGGAGGCTGGAGACATAGTTCAAAAAATTGTTGTAGGCACTTACAGTCATCATGGGTGAGTTGATTTGTTTCAAATGATACAGTCCCAAATCTTGATGTTCCTGCCTATCTGATTCCAGGAGTTCAATCAGCCTCATCCCCGCAAGAAATTCTTGGAAGGCAGGACTTAAAAACCGGTAGAATGGTCTTAGTCTCTGGGCTGTAAATTTGCTCATCAAGCACATGGTTAGATCTTCGTCTTCATCAACCCCTGCTTCTGCGAGATCATCATCATTAAACTCAAAGCAACACGAAAAAAACCCTTTCAAGGCCAGCTCACCACAGGAGGACACAGTTGCTTTAAGAAGTTCAGCTGTCGCTTTGTTCCTTAAGAAAAGGCGTTCCATATAGGACTTGAAAACAGCCACATCATCAAAGGATGGGTCAAAAGGATACTGAAACCAATGAGCACAGATCGCCGCCACAAAGAGAGGAGTTTTCTGAATCTTCTGCAAACTTTGGTTCTTTCCAAAGTAAACCATAAACTTTCGCAGACGAGTCATATTATGTGAAAAGAGCTTCCGTAATATAAAGACAGTATTATAAAAGGGAAATGCTTTGATCTCTAGAATCGTCTCCAGGTATCGGCGGATGTCCCTGGCCTTGTCTGTACGGACAGCAATCAATAGGCAGGCCCGGGACAAGTGGTTTTTTTGAATCAGTTTTCCTATGACTTGAGGGATTGAACATATTTCTTTGTAGTCATCTAAAAGGAATAAGACCTGATTCTTTAACTGCTGGAGGATGTTCCTCATGCACATTTCAGTAACAGATCCTTCTTTCTCTAGGAGTTGGTCACAGATGATACTGGCCAGCCCCTGGTCTGGTCTGGTGGAACTAAAGGAGAGGTAGAAAACCAGCTGGAACCTGTTTAACAGGGGACAGCATCCAGATGCCCACAGAAAAGCTATTTTCTTCAGGAGGACCGTCTTTCCACTTCCAGCTTCACCCTCCACACACATGACAGAGTTCAAGTTGGCAAAGACCTCAGGCAGCACCAGAGGCTCTTGCACAGGTTTGCTGATGTGTTTTGAAGCAATGGACAGATCACAGCCCAGCAAGTGGTCCGTGGCCAGATCGGAAGAGATATCAAGCAAAGACATGTGGCGGAAACTGGCGCTGGTATAAGCTGCTCTCAGCTGCTCATTCAGATTCTTTGCCTCTTGAAACCACTGGGCTTCACCCTGTGCCATTTCTGTGGAGAGAAAGAAAGGGGACACAACAGGGATTCATAGTCACATCTCCCTCAGTCTGAACACCATGCCCTTTTCATTCCATGATTCTGCCTGTCTACTACGAATGGGTTAGGATTTTCCACAGCCATCCATGATTCCCACATTGCGATCATCTCATAGGTTTTGGCACAAAATCAGAATGTGGGAAGCATGTGTCCAAAGTGCCACACTTGAAGCAGGGACCTAGACATAATGTGTGCTTATCATAAGCACCATGCATCTCAGGAAAGAGGCCAGGCAAAGTGACTCATGCCTGTAATCCCAGCACTTTGGGAGGCCGAGGCAGGCGAATTGCTTGAGCCTAGGAGTTCAAGACTAGCCTGGCCAACATGGCAAAACCCTGTCTCTACAAAAAATACAAAAATTAGCCAGGTGTGGTGGCACATGCTTGTGGTCCCAGCTACTGGGGAGGCTGAGATGGGAGGATCACTTGAGCCTGGGAGGTCGAGGCTGCAGTGAGCCATGATCTTGCCAATGCGTTCCAGCCTGGGGTACAAAGTAAGACCCTGTCTCAAATAAAATAATAAAATAATAAAATAAAATACAATACAATAAAATATAAAATAAAATAAAAATCTCAGGAAAGAAGCTTGCTGATTGGTGCTTCTAAGGACTGGTTTGCTTGTACCTGAGACATGTTGCCTACTATCAGTTTGGTCCTGCCTGCACTCTGGAGAAGCCACAAGAACCTTGATTTTTGCTCATACACGACACTGTTGCAATGCTGCTCCTCTTTGGAAGCTCTTTGGACAATTATAAATACTCTTTTTTTGCAACTGCCCTGTATACAAATATATTTACAAATAATATAATCCCACATGCTACTTCAAAGTTCTTACCTGGCACTATAGGATCAACTGCTATTGAATCTTCAGGATTGCTTTCACTTGTGGTTTCCTTTGAAAAATAAAATCTTTTCTTAAATCAAAATTTGTATAGGAGGGTGGTGCATCATGTTGTAATCACTGGGGACTAAACATCTTCTAAACACAGCCCACCCTCAAATATTTATGCTGATTGAAGGGAGGGGTGCTCCAAATATAAAGCAATTAATAATCTGCAAACATCTGCAAGAGTGTGTGTTCTTCAGTGGTTCATATATGATACAATCCATAGGTGAATACTATCCAGGTAACAAGAATCATAGTGTCTTGAGCAAGAAGGATCCTCCAAAAGTCATTAGGTGCAGCCTCTGTCCTTGGTTAACTACATTTTTAATATTACACATCCAGTATTTAGAAAGGTTATGTTTCTTCCTTAAAAAATAAGCTATTTCTACACCCCCAAACTTTTTTCTTTAGTGCCATTTTTCAATTCACATAAAAAATCAAGTGAATAGCAAGTTGGTTTGTGTGTGTGTGTGTGTGATGACAAACATAACATACCTAACACACAGCCTCAAAATAAGGTGGTATGTGTGTGCATTAAATTAGTAGTGGCTTATATCCCAGAGAACTATGTAGGATTTCTCAGCTTAAAGTAGTCAGCCTGTTACCTGGGTTTATGATTTTGTTGGGCACTTGCTTTTGTTAAAGTAACATCTTCTCAACCCCTAAAAAGGCCAAGTAGCAAATCCAGCCTTATTGCCCTCCAAATGAAGATCCAGAGAGGATCCATTTAGCCTGGATGCTAATCAACGAAGTCTAAGAGAGTCTGGGCCTTAAAGTAGAAGAGACTGACTATACATTTCATGAAGCTAGGTATTGTGCCTGAGTGGTTTATTGTGATTTCCCCAATCTGTACCTAGAACATAATAGGTGTTTAGTAGATTTTTGTAGAATTTATTAACTTATTTATGATGAGACATTCCTGTTCAAAACAGTTTTCAATTACATGATCATGTACTGCTAAAACAGACAAGATGGTGGTGTTCATTACCAGTAATTCACAAAGTTCACCATGGCTCTGAAGGTCTGGAATCACTTCCGCAGAGGACTTCATATTTTGGAGAAATGGACAACTAAGTGTAAAAGTTAAAAGTTATAAAAATAGTTGTATGCATTTAAGTATTTGTGTTAGGTTTTTTTTGTTGTTGTTGTTGTTGTTTATTTTGTTTTGTTTTTTCAGAGACAGGGTGTCACTATGTTGCCCAGGCTGTTCTGGTTTCAAACTTCTGGACTTGAGCAGTCCTCCTCCCTAGGCATCGCAAAGTGCTGGGATTATAGGTGTGAGCCACCAGGCCTGGCCTTGTATTAGGTTTTTAAAAACACTATTAGAGTTTTAGTGACAAGAATTAAGTATAAAACTATCATTTCCAGTGATTCTCTCTGTCAGTGTCATCAGGTAAGGCATTTAGGTTCTGGCTCTCTGCAAGAGAAATGTAAATGGTTTATAAAGTAATGGTAAAGGGTATCAAGGGAATTTGGTGGAATGAGTGCGTATTTAACATTCCTCCATGCAACCAACAAAAATGAACTTAAAGAATCAAAAATAGGGGAAAAAATCCCTCTATTTACGAATTCTGGAACAAAAAAACAACATAGTGGAAAAACTGGTGAAATCCAAATAAACTCTGGATTTTAGTAAATAGCAATGTACAGTATAAGAATTGGTACACTGATGATTTTGACAAATATATCATGCTAGTGTAAGATGTTAGCATTAGGGTAAATTGGGTATGGCAATATATAGGAACTCTTTGTATTACTTTGCACTTTTTCTGCAAATCTAAATAATTTCAAATAAAAATTTATTAAAAAAAAAAAAACTCTGTGAGTGCGGTGGTTCACGCCCATAATCCCAGCACTTTGGGAGGCCAAGGCAGGCAGATCACTTGAGGCCAGAAGTTTGAGACCAGCCTGGCCAACATGGCAAAACCCAGTCTCTATTAAAAAATTCCAAAATTAACCAGGCAGTGGTGGCGCACGGCTGCAGTCCTAGCTACTCAGGAGGTTGGAGCACAAGAATTGCTTGAACCCGGGAGGCGGAGGTTGCAGTGAGCCGAGATTGTGCCACTGCACTCCAGTCTGGGCAATGGAGTGAGACTCTGTCTCAAAACAAAACAAAAAAAACAAGCAAGTCCAGGCATGGTGGCTCACACCTGTAATCCCAGCAGTTCGGGACGCTGAGGCTGGTGGATCACTTGAGGTCAGGAGTTTGAGACCAACCTGACCAACATGGTGAAACCTCATCTCTACTAAAAATACAAAAATTAGCTGGGCGTTGTGGCGGACGCCTGTAATCCCAGCGACTTGGGAGGCTGAGGCAGGAGAATTGCTTGAACCCAGGAGGCAGAAGTTGAAGTAAGCCAAGATCGCACCATTGCACTCTAGCCTGGGCAACAGGAGTGAAACTCTATCTCAAAAACAAACAAACAAACAAAAACCAACCAACCACAAACCACTCCATTGCCAGGTGCAATGGCTCATGCCTGTAATCCCAGCACTTTGGGAAGCCAAAGTAAGAGTTTCACTTGAGGTCAGAAGTTCAAGACCAGACCAACCTGTGCAACATAGAGAGACCTCCTCTAAAAATTAGCTAGCGGGGTGGCATGCATGTATAGTCCCAGCTACTTGGGGGTGCTGAGGCAAGAAGATCGCTTGAGGCCAGGAGGTTGGGGCTACAGTGAGCCATGACTGCATCACTGCACTCCAGCCTGGGTGACAGAGTAAGACCCTGTCTTAAACAAACAAAAAATTAAAAAAGAAACCCTCCATCAGTATCAAAACAAAAGAATGGCCACAAACATACTCTCTAACAATCTCGTGAAACTAGGACGCAAATACCCTGTAAACTCAGGTTTGATGTATGCTTGAAGAACACGAGAGAAAGTTCAAAAAGAGCTCTAGTTGCAATTATTAAAATGGACAGATGAGAACTATACATGTGAGTAAGTCAGTGGCCTATTCCATGCTGTAGAATCACTGGAGAGCAGGAGTAAAGCAAAGGGACACTTTTTTTTTTTTTGTGACAAGGTCTCACTCTTTTGCCCAGGCTTGAGGGTAGTGACACGACCAAGGATCAATGTAGCCTCCAGCTCCCAGGCTCAAGTGATCCTCCCACCTCAGCCTCCCAAGTAACTGTGACTACAGGCACGTGCCACCATGCCAGGCTAATTTTTTTTTTCCTGGGCTCAAGGTATCCTCCCACCTTGGTTTCCCAAAGTGCTGGGATTACAGGTGTGAGCCACTGCATCTGGCCCAGATACTTCATTTGTATTGCCTTCAGGTGACTTGGCGATTAGTCCAGAAATAGAAGCATAGCCTCAGGAAAACAACAAGTAGAACTTTTAATGTTTCTGTCCAAAGTCAGTCATGTGGAGGTAAATAAAAACAAACCCATAGGGAAGGGGTGAAGTGGCTTACAAAAGAAAAAAATATTTTAATAGGCCCATCAAGGAAAAGAACTATGAAGGAAGGTAAAATATAAACTTATTCATACAAACAAATGCCAAATAAAGTCAGTTGCCAGCACAACTGCACTACAAAAAATGTGAAAGGGACCCGGCATGGTGGTTCACCCCTGTAATCCCAGCACTTTGGGAGGCTGAGGCAGGCAGATCATGAGGTCAGGAGTTCAAGACCAGCCTGGCCAACATGGTGAAACTCTATCTCTACTAAAAATACAAAAATTAACCTGGCATGGTGGTGGGCACCTGTAATCCTAGCTACTCAGGAGGCTGAGGCAGGAGAACCGCTTGAACCAGGGAGGCAGAGGTTGCATTCAGCCGAGATCGTGGCACTGCACTCCAGCCTAGGAGACAGAACAAGACTCCATCTCAAAAAAAAAAAAAAAGTGAAAGGAAGCACATCAGTTAAAAGGAAAATGATAAGTACCAGGAATGATAACTAAGAGGGCAAATATGAAAGACATTTCCCCTTGTAAAAATGTACTTAAATTGTTTAAAGCAAAGATATAACATTATATTGTAAGATTTATTAAAGTACATGGAAATAAAATGTATGACAATAGCACAAAGGATGAGAGGGAAGAAATGGAAATATACTATTGTATGGTTCATACATTTTATGTCAAGTGTTATATATTTTTTTGACCCAGAGTCTCACTGTGTCACCTAGGCTGGAGTGCAGTGGCATGATCTCAGCTTTCTGCAGCTTCTGCTTGCTGGGTTCAAGCAATTCTTGTGCCTCAGCCTCCCGAGTAGCTGGGATTACAGGTGTGCGCTACCACACCCAGCTAATTTTTTTGTATTTTTAGTAGAGACGGGGTTTCACCATGTTGCCCAGGTTGCTCTGGAACTCTTGACCTCAAGTGATCTGCCTGCCTCAGCCTCCCAAATTACCGAGATTACAGGCATGAGCCACTGTGCCTGGCTGTTATAATATTTTTGAAGATGACTATGATATGTTAAATAGGCATATGGTAAACTCTAGAGCAAGTAGTAAAAAGGTAAAATAAGGATGAATAGCTAATAAGCTGACAGAAATAAAATGGAGTACTAAAAAAAAATACTCAAGGAGGGGGTAGAAAAAAGAAAAAAAAAAACCCTAAACCCTAGGAAGTCAGGAAAAGAAAAAGAAACAAAGAAGAGATGAAATAAATAGAAAGCAAATGGTAAAATAGGTTTAAATCCAGCCATATTCTTAATTGCATTAAATTTAAACGTTCTAAACATTCCAATTAGAAAGCAGTTATTGTCAGACTCTTAAAAAGCAAGACCTGGCCGGGCGTGGTGGCTCACGTCTGTAATCCCAGCACTTTGGGATGCCAAGGCGGGTGGATCACGAGGTCAGGAGATGGAGACCATCCTGGCTAACACGGTGAAACCCCATCTCTACTAAAAATACAAAAAATAAGCCGGGCATGGTGGCGGGTGCCTGTAGTCCCAGCTACTCGGGAGGCTGAGGCAGGAGAACGGCATGAACCCGGAGGCAGAGCTTGCAGTGAGCCAAGGTCACGCCACTGCACTCCAGCCTGGGCGACAGAGCAAGACTCCATCTCAAAAAACACAAAAAAGAAAGACCTGGCTGGATGTGATGGCTTACACCTCCATCTCAAAAAAAAAGCAAGACCTGCTGGGTTCAGTGGTCCACACCTGTAATCCCAGCACCCTGGGAAGACAAGGCAGGAGAACTGCTTGTGGCTAGGTGTTCGAGATCAGACTGGGCAACATAGTGAGACCTTGTCTCTACAAAAAATTAACAAATTTAGCCAGGTGTGGTGGCATGTGCCTGTAGTCCCAGCTACTCAGGAGTCTGAGGTGGGAGGATTGCTTGAGCCTGGGAGGTCCAGGCTGCAGTGAGTCAACACTGCACCACTGCACTCCAGCATAGGCAACAGAGCGAGACTCTGTCTCATAAAAAAATAAAAAAAATAAAAAATAAAATAAAAGACCCCACTGTGTTGTTGCCTATAACAATTTACTTTAAGGCTGGGTGCAGTGGCTCATGGCTATAATCTCAACACTTAGGGTGGCAGAGGTGGGAGGACAGTTTGAGCCCAGGAGTTTGAGATCTGCCTAGGCAACATAGTGAGACCCCATTACCCACAAAAAGGAAAAGGAAAAAACAAGAATTGACTTTAAATATAGTCACAGATAGATTAAAAATAAAATGATCTAAAAGATGTAACATGAAAAAACTAATAAAGGCCTAAAAAATACTATCAGGGATAAAGAGGGATATTTCTGTTTTTTAGAGACAAAGTTTTACTCTGTCACCCAGGCCAGAGTACAGTGGCACAATCATAGCTCATTGCAACCTGTACTCCTGAGCTCAAGCAATTCTCTTGCCTCTGCCTCCCAGGTAGCTGGGACTACAGATGCATGCTACCACACCCTGTTTTAAAAATTTTTTGTAGAAATAGAGTCTAGCTATGTTGCAAAGGCTAGTCCCAAACTCCTCGCCTTGTGCACTCCTCCTACCTCAGCCTCCCAAAGTGCTGGGACTATAGGTGTGAACCACCATGCCTGCTTAGGATATTTAATATATTCTCTGGAATATGAAAGACCAAAGGGCAAAAAAATAGCTAAGACACACTCTTGAAGAGAAAGAACAAGACTATTTTGCAGGAAAATATGAAAATAAGCTCAACTGCCGGGCGCGGTGGCTCACACCTGTAATCCCAGCACTTTGGGAGGCCGAGGTGGGTGGATCGCCTGAGGTTGAGAGTTCGAGACCAGCCTGACCAACATGGAGAAACCCCATCTCTACTAAAAATACAAAATTAGCTGGGCATGGTAGCACATGCCTGTAATCCCAGCTACTGGGGAGGCTGAGGCAGGAGAATCACTTGAACCTGGGAGGCGGAGGTTGCGGTGAGCCGAGATTGTGCCATTGCACTCCAGCCTGGGCAACCAAGAGTGAAACTCCCTCTCAAAAAAAAAAAAAAAGAAAAAAAGAAGAAAATAAGCTTAACATTATTAGTAATTACATTGACAAAAATTAAAATTTCAGCAATACCAAGTTAGTGAGGAAGCAAATCAATAGAAACGCATCTAGACCAGTGGGAATGTAAATCAGTGCAACCACTTTGGAAAAAGTTTTGCATTATCTAGTGGAGTTGAACACCCGCAAACTTCTATGACTCTGCAATTCTTTACTTTGTTATATATCCTAGAGAAACACACATGAACACTGGAAAATATGTACAAGAATATTCACAGGGCATTATTTGAATTTGCAACACTCTGAAAACGACCCACAAGGTTAATCAACAGTAAAATAAGTTATTATATATTCATAAAATAATACACTATTTACCAATGAAAACAAGTGAACAACTGTGTAGTACATATAAATATGGATGAATCTCAAAAACAGCATGGAGTAAAACAAGCCAATTACAAGAAGAATCATGCGGTATGCTTCTTATTTGAACTTCAAGAATAGACAAAGCTAAATATGTTTAAGGATGTATATGTAGTTGGTAAAACCACAAAGAGAAGCAAGGGAATAATTAACCCAAAACTGAGCATCACATTTACCTCTGGATTAGAGGGACAGGGATATAATCAGAATTAGGGGGTGGTTGGCATGCAGAGTTGTTTTCTGTTTTTTGTTTTTTGATTTTTTTTTGAGACGGAGTCTCGCTCTATCGCCCAGGAGTGCAATGGCGCCATCTCGGCTCACTGCAACTTCCGCCTCCCAGGTTCAAGCCATTCTTCTGCCTCAGCCTCCCTAATAGCTAGGACTACAGGCATGTGCCACCAGGCCCGGTTAATTTTTTCTATTTTTTAACAGAGATGGGGTTTCACCGTGTTTCCCAGGCTGATCTCGAACTCTGGAGCTCAAACAATCTGCCCACATCGGCCTCCCAAAGTGCTGAGATTACAGGCGTGAGCCACTGCACCTGGCTGCAGGGGTCTTTTAAGGCATTGATAATGTCCAATTTCTTGACTTTACTAGTAGGTTCATAGGTTGCTTTTTATTCATTCTTTAATGCATACATAAAAATTTTAGGTAATCATTTGGAGACATACTGGTTTGCAATTTTTTTAAAAGAGGCAAAGGAAGAGTAAAAATCCAAAAAGGAGTTGGCTGGGAGCAGTGGCTCATGCCTGTAATCCAAGTACTTTGGGAGGCTGAAGCAGAAGGATCATTTGGAGCCAGGAGTTTGAGACCAGCCTGGGCAACAAAGCAAGACCCCATCTCTACAAAAAAAAAAACTTAAAAAAATTAGTCGGGCATGGTGACACATGCTTGTAGTCCTAGCTACTTGGGAGGCTGAGGTGGGAGGATCACTTGAGCCCAGGAATTTGAGGCTACAGTCAGCTAGGATTGCACCACTACACTTGCTCCAGCCTGGATGACAGAGCTGAGACCCAGTCTCAAAAAAAAAAAAACACTAAAGGCCAGGTGTGGCGGCTCACACCTGTAATCCCAGCACTTTGGGAGGCTGAGGCAGGAGGATCACTTGAGGTCAGGAGTTCAAGACCAGCCTGGCCAACATGGTGAAACCCCGTCTCTACTAAAAGTACAAAAAATTAGCCAGGCGTGGTGGGAGGTGCCTGTAATCCCAGCTACTTGGGAGGCTGAGGCGGGAGAATTGCTTGAACCCGGGAGGCAGAGGTTGCAGTGAGCTGAGATCACACCACTGCACTCCAGCCTGGGTGACAGAGTGAGACTCCATCTCAAAAACAACAACAACAAAACACTAAAACTAATAATAATAATAATAGTACAAAAGGGAGTTGATAGATTCCAGAGTAAGTTCTAAACAAAACTAGACTGCATCCTAGCTTATCTTTCCAAGAATTAAGTAGAATGTCCCCATTGTTCTCAATAATTTATTACATACTAAGCCCAAATAAGAAAGAAAAATGAGGTAACTACTGCTGTCAAAACACCTTCAAGGCAATAAAATTAGATAGAAGTATTCATTTTATTTTATTCTTGTTTTTACCACTATGCAAATGAACAGGAAGCATTCATTTTAAAATCTGTATGTGTTCATATTCATTTCTAAAAAAAAAACTCTTACTAATTACATAGTGAAAACACAAATTTCTTTTTGCAATTAAACATTTCTAAAGAGTTTGATGGGTAAAAAAAATTAAGTTTAAAGATTCATAGAAAAGAAATATTTCGTCATAAAATTTTAGAACAGATATTTTTCTGAAAGCTTCCAGCGCAGGGGGAAAAAAAAAAAAAAGTTGTTTGCAGTCAAAGGATTGAGAATCAGAAAGGCATGGAACTTCTCGACAGCACATTAGGAGCTAGTAGAAATGTAGCAATGCCTCTACAATTTAGAATTAAAATGACTTCCAACCTATAATTCTACACCTAGCT
The DNA here is from genome assembly GCF_028885655.2 of Pongo abelii. Lineage (NCBI taxonomy): Eukaryota > Metazoa > Chordata > Mammalia > Primates > Hominidae > Pongo > Pongo abelii. Next base: position 78,825,886 of record NC_071989.2, on the reverse strand, counting down.
AAACTATCAAATAAGTGTGAGAATACAGGAAAAACATATATATAGATAGATCTATATGTCTATATATGCATAATATGCAACTAAAAGTGTGTATTTCTTATGCAGTCTTTCCCAGGGAACTCCGATGAAGTGTTCCACCAAAATGAGCGAGTGAACCAAGAAGAAGATGACATTAGATCCAGGAGATACAAAAGAGGAGATAATCTCCAGGATGCCTGTGAAGAAAGATCCCTGGATCCCAGGATGATTATAGGACAAGTTGTTCATAATCCAGCAGGCCAGAAGACTTCCGGGGAAACTCATTCAAGAAGGTGAAAATGATGGATGACTCCTTCAAGATGAAAATGGGCCAGCCACAGTGGCTCACGCCTGTAATACGAGCACTTTGGGAGGCTGAGGCAGGCGGATCACCTGAGGTCAGGAGTTTGAGACCAGCCTGGCCAACGTGGCAAAACTCCATCTCTATTAAAAATACAAAAATTAGCCAGGCATGGTGGTGCATGCCTGTAGTCCCAGCTACTCCGGATGCTGAGGCAGGGAGAATTGCTTGAACCTGGGAGGCAGAGTCTGCAGTGAGCCGAGATCATGCCACTGCAATCCAGCCTGGGTGACAGAGCGAGACTCCGTCTCAAAAAAAAAAAAGAAAAAGAAAAAAATGATGATGACTCTTTCAAGAAATGAAAATGATGAGATATCTGGTAGGTCTGAATGACTTAAGAGGAGATTTAAACATTTGGGATAATTTGAAGATGAGCTGGTGTTCGTCTTCATTTATTTAAATAAATAAATAAAATGATTAATACGTGAATTTTATCTCAAGAAACAAAAATAAGCAATGTACATAAAAATTAAGCAGATGGCTGGCCGGGCGCGGTGGCTCACACCTGTAATCAGAGCACTTTGGGAGGCTGAGGTGGGTGGATCACGAGGTCAGGAGATGGAGACCGTCCTGGCTAACACGGTGAAACCCTGTCTCTACTAAAAAAAAAATTAAAAAAAATTAGCCGGGAGTGATGGTGGGCGCCTGTAGTCCCAGCTACTTGGGAGGCTGAGGCAGGAGAATGGCATGAACCCAGGAGGCGGAGGTTGCAGTGAGTGAGATTGCGCCACTGCACTCCAGCCTGGGCGACAAAGAAACAAAACAAAACAAAACTCAAAAAAACAAAACAAAACAAAAAAAACTTAAGCAGATGGCTATAATTTTTTTAAAAACAGAAAAGTGTTGATGAGAAATTGGAAACCTCATACATTGTTGGTGGGAATTTAAAATGGTGCAAGCACTGTGGAAAACAGTTTAGCATTTCCTCAAAAAGTTAAAACAGGCCAGGTGCTGTGGCTCACACTTGTAATTCCAGCACTTTGGGAGGCCAAGGCAGGTGGATCACTTGAGGTCAGGAGTTTGAGACCAGCCTAGCCAACATGGTGAAACCCTAAAAATATAAAAAATTAGCAGGGCGTGGTGGCAGACACCTGTAATCCCAGCTACTCAGGAGACTGAGGCAGGAAAATCTCTTGAACCCGGGAGGCGGAGGTTGCAGTGAGCTGAGATCGCACCACTGCACTCCAGCCTGAGTGACAGAGTGAGACTCTGGAAAAAAAAAAAAAGTTAACACATAGAATTACTATATAGCTAGCGATTTCGTTGTTAGGTATATGCCCCAAAGAATTGAATACAGTTACATGCTCCATCAGATACCTGTACCCAAATGTTCCTATCAGTATTACTCATGGTAGCCAAAAGGTAGAAACAACCCAAATATCTACAAATAGATGAATGGATAAATAAAATGCAGTGTCTCCATATGGAATATTACTTGGTCTCAAAAGGAAGGAAGTACTTATGCAAGCTACAACATGGATAAACTTCAAAACAATATGCCAAGTGAAAGAATCCAAATGCAAAAGGTCAAACTGTATGCTTCCATTTAGAGGAAATAGTCAGAACAAATAAATCCATAGACACCAATTAAGTTGGTGTATCCCAGGGGCTGGGCATGGAGTGGGGTGGAGAGAGAAGGAGGGCCTGCTTAATGGATACAGAGTTTTCTTTGGGGGTGATGAAAGTGTTTTGGAACTAGATAGAGGGGGTGGTTGCACAACATTGTGAATGTACTATAATAAATGCCACAGAATTGTGTACTCTAAAATGGTTTAATTGCTGTGCATGGTGGCTCACGCCTATAATCCCAGAACCTTGAGAAGCCAGGATGGGAAGACTGCTTGAGCCTAGAAGTCTGAGACCAGCCTGGGCAACATAGAGAGACCCTGTCTCTTAAAAAAAAAAAATTAGCTGGGTGTGGAGACACGTGCCTGTAGTCCCAGCTACTTGGGAGGCTGAGCGAGGAAGATTGCTTGAGCCAGAGAGGTCAAGGCTGCAGTGAGCCATGATTGCACCACTGCACTCCAACCTGGGCAAGAGAGAGACCCTGTCACAAAAAATAATAAATAAATAAATAAAATGGTTACTATGTGAATTTTACCTCAGGAAAAAAAAAATAAGCAAACATACTAACAGGACCGTTATTACTTCTTAAAAAAATAAAAGGATGTACAGGAAGGGAAAATAAATAAAAATTTACCACAAGCTTTAGCTCCGCTTAGCATTTATATAGTCATGATAATGTAAACATGTAATGTGAAAATATGAATCTAGCCAAAACTATGCCATAACTATAAAGAGGCGAAGGCTAGTACAGGAAGGGGGTCATGGAGCAAAGGGATGAAAGACATGAAGACTCATCCTTCATAGCCTGAATCAGAAAAGTGGATAAAGACTCAATCTAAAGATAAAATAAGGCAGGAAATGAGGAAAAAAAAAATATTGAAGTGCATCCAAAGTCGCAGATGGTTAACATTCATTCCACTCACTTGGGAAAACATCTGGTGTGATTGTCTAATGGGTCATCACCTTCCTCTAAACACCCTCCACAGGAAAAGCACTGGACGATGTCCTTTATACCTAAAAGTAAGGAAACTTGATCAGTGCCACTGGCATGGGCATCTGTGCATTAACATGCAGATAATAACCACCAGATCTGTAATAGTGAAAGCCTATTCAGTCTCCAATTGGGTTTTGTGACAGTCAGAAGTTGGTTACCAGTGAGGCAATTTTCTATATAAGACTCTGTCCACCAATGGGGTAACCGGCAAGTAGTCATTGAATGCTCCTACACACCATGCACTTTGATGCGCACCATCCCTCTGCCCCATTCTCCTTTGATCAACAAACAGATTGGCAACCAGAATCTGGAATTGAAGCTCCATGAGGGGGCTGGGCGCAGTGGCTCATGCCTGTAATCCCAGCACTTTGGGAGGCCAAGGCCAGCAGATCTCCTGAGGTCAGGAGTCTGAGACCAACCTGGCCAACATGGTGAAACCCTGTCTCTACTAAAAATACAAAAATTAGCTGGGCGTGGTGGCACATGCCTGTAATCCCAGCTACTCGGGAGGCTGAGGCACGAGAATTGCTTGAACCCAGGAGACGGAGGTTGCAGTGAACCAAGATAGCACCATTGCACTCCAGCCTGGGTGACAAGAGTGAAACTCTGTTTCAAAAAATAAAAATAAAAATAAGCTCTATGAGGGTAGAGGTTTTTGCTCACTGATGAATGACATGAACCTAGAAGAGTGCTTGACACTCATGTGGCACTCAATTAGTATTCGTTTAATGAATGAATCAAAAGGAATATATTTAGAGCTCAAGGAAAAAAAATACCAGCAAATCTAGCAGCCCTTATGTAAGTGAATGCATGAAGAATTAATTGCCTCTTACCACATTATTGCCAGGTTTATTACACCAGAAATAGGATTATGTCTCTTTGTGAGATTATATTTCTTTGGAAAGAAATTGGTATTTAGCTCTGCAAAAGGATCAAACTAGAAACAGAGCATTTCTCATCTTCCTTCCACTCTGGGAAAGCTGGGGCAGAGGAAAGCCTCCCAGAAATATGAGATCCTAGAGCTTGCAAGATCTGAAAAGAGTCAGAGATGATTAGGATTTGTGTGGAGTGGTGGAGGATTGGAAAGGAAGAGGGGGAGCACACTGGTCAGAGGGGTCTTGCGGAAGGCTGACAAGAGGAAGACACAGTAGAGTAGGGAGAAATGGCAAACACTCTCTCCAAAAGCGTAAGATTGTGAGGCAGTCAGATTTTTTTTTTCCAATGGCACATGTCTGTTAGGTAGAGTGACAACTATATTCTGCTTCTCTGTATTGCTCTATGATATTTGTGACAGCTACTTGATCTCTCAGTTAAAGATCTGCATTAACCTCCACTGTAACTTATGCATGTGTTTGGTTTGAGCAAGACCAGCAAGTTACCTAGGAACCTTTCCCTGATCATCTTGTATTTCAGGCAGAGATTTAGCTGACAGGAACCAGCCCATCATTTATAGATTGCAGAGGTGCTTCCTAATGACCAGCAGCTAAAGAGAAAATGCCACAATCTGGTGGAAGACCCTGCATGTTTAGGAATCATGAAAATGAATTTCCTGATTTTCTCCTGCAGGCAGAATGTGGCAAAGATTGCTATCCATGTTCCTATTATCTCAAATCCTTCCATACTAATAGAAATCCCAATATTTAGCTGGGCACATTGTCACCCAGGAAAAAGATTAGGTTTCCCAGCTCCTCTTATAGCTAGGTATGGTCATCTGACTAAATTATTATTATTATTATTATTTTTGAGACAGAGTTTCACTCTTGTTGGCCAGGCTGGAGTGCAATAGCATGATTTTGACTCACCGCAACCTCCATATCCCAGGTTCAAGCGATTCTCCTGCCTTAGGCTCCCAAGTAGCTGGGATTACAGGCACCCGCCACCATGCCTGGCTAATTCTTTGTATTTTTAGTAGAGACAGAGTTTCACCATATTGGCCAGGCTGGTCTCAAACTCCTGACCTCAGGTGATCCACCCACCTCGGCCCCCAAAGTGCTGGGATTACAGGCGTGAGCCACCATGCCTGGCCCATCCAACTAAGTTCTGATTAAAGAAATATAAGCAGAAGTGTCCTGTGACAGTTTCTAGGAGCACTTTGTCAGGGGACAAGAGGTGAGGAGAGTAATGTGTAGAAAGAAAAGACATGATAATTATCACAAACAGAATACTTGTATTCATTGTTAGTCCAGACCTTAAGGTTTCAAATTTGAAGGTTTACCACCTTCAAAAAAAAGGGAGGAACAGAAAACTGGGAGAGGATTTATGATGCAGGAAAGAAAAGAGATCTATGCCAGGTGCAGTGGCTCACACCTGTAATCCCAGCATTTTGGGAGGCCAATGCAGGAGGACTACTTGAGCCCAGGAGGTTGAGGCTGCAGTGAGCCATGATCTCGCCACTGCCCTCCAGCCTGGGTGACCATGTCTCAAAAAAAATAGAAAAGAAAACGAATCTATAAGAAATGCTGAAGAGAGGCCTGGCACGATGGCTCACACCTGTAATCCCAGCATTTGGGAGGCCAAGGCGGGTGGATCACGAGATCAGGAGATCAAGAGCATTCTGACTAGCATGGTGAAACCCTGTCTCTACTAAAAATACAAAAAAGTAGCTGGGCGTGGTAGCAGGCGCCTGTGGTTCCGGCTACTCCAGAGGCTGAGGCAGGAGAATCTCTTGAACCCGGGAGTTGGAGGTTGCGGTGAGCCAAGATCTGCATTCCAGCCTGGGCAACTCTGTCTCCAAGGCGGAAAAAAAAAGAAAAGAAAAAGAAATGCTGAAGCTAGTGGACATTGCTGAGTGTAGCTAAACGCAAGCCCAGAAGCATAAAGTCTATGTGGGAATTAAAGGTCAAGCAAGCAAGTGGGCACAACCTACTGACTCACCTGTGTAGAAAAGACCTGCTTTGGCCAGTGCTGCAACTCCCACAGCTGATTCCCGGGGCCAGTCCTTAAAAGAGTCCAGCCGTAGTTCTTCGTAAGCAAAGATGCTGTCATTGCAATAAGCTTGAATAAAAAGCACAGGGTGAGACCAGCAGGCTTTAGTCTTTTTTTTTTTTCTATATCTTTATTGCTGCTGCACAAATTAAAGAGACCAGTAGGCTTTGATATTGCAAGTATCAGTGTTCCAGTTGTCTCTTCACAGTTACAGATGGAATGATGTCTAGAGTTTGCTTCAAAAAAAACGGGGAAAAAAAGACAAAAAGAGATAGGGACAAAAAAATCAAAAGAAGAAATAAACAAGCAAAGCCTTTGGAAAATGTTTGAGTTTTTACCTGATGCCATAGGTAATTCTCTCTGGACCCAGGAATTCACAAAATGTTCTCCCTGAGGGAAATTAAAATTCAAGTTGTTGATTGTCTGACTTTTTTTTTTTTTTTTTTTGACGCAGAGTCTCACTCTGTTGCCCAGGTTGAAGTGCAGTGGCACGTTCTCGTCTCACTGCAACCTCTGCCTCCTGAGTTCAAGTGATTCTCCTGCCTCAGCCTCCCGAGTAGTACAGGCATGTGCCACCACACCCAGCTAATTTTTTTTTTTTTTTTCTGTATTTTTAGTAGAGACAGACACGATGTTGGAGGTTCTTTTTTTTTTGAGACAGAATCTCGCTCTGTCATCCAGGCTGGAGTGCAGTGGCGCGACCTTGGCTCACTACAAGCTCCGCCTCCCGGGTTCACGCCATTCTCCTGCCTCAGCCTCCCGAGTAGCTGGGACCACAGGCGCCCGCCACCACGCCCGGCTAATTTTTTTTTTGTATTTTTAGTAGAGATGGGGTTTCGCCATGTTAGCCAGGATGGTCTCGATCTCCTGACCTCATGATCCGTCCGTCTCGGCCTCCCAAAGTGCTGGGATTACAGGCATGAGCCACCGCGCCCGGCCCATGTTGGAAGTCTTGAGGCTGGTCTCGAACACCTGATCTCAAGTGATCTGCCCAGCTTGGCCTCCCAAAGGGCTGGGATTACAGGCATAAGCTACTGCGCCCAGCCTGATTGTTTGATTTATGAAGTATATACCTATCTATGAACAAGAACTGAAGGAACTTTACCCCAGAATGAAGAGTTTCACTGAATGGAACGGCAGAGTCGGAGAATTATTCCTTTATTTCTGTTGATGTTGCAATTGTTTTTATGCAGTGCAAGCAAACATACGCACACACACACGTGCACATGCACGCAAGCTGTGAATGTTTATGCATACTCAGGAGGAAGCCTTCTCAGGGTCACTGTTTCCGGAAACTGACCTTGAAAACAGACTTGCATTTAAATATCAAAGATGTACTTTGACGAATGAGGAAGTAAGAGACATAGAATGGTAACTAAATTCATCAGGATATTATATATTGAGCAACTGATTCTTCTGGGAAAGCTGCACCCAATTTCTTTTTGAGGAAACACCTCTCTTCCCTCACTGTCAGGCCATGTTCTCTATAGAGTTCTGGTCTCCTGAGTCATGTTAATCAATAAATTCTCATTTTTGTTTAAGCCAGTTTGAATTCGATTTCCCATCACTCTCCACTAGGAAATTTTTACTGATTCAGGATAGTTAGCCAGCTGGGAAGAGCCAGCTCTGCGGCCCACTGTGGGTGACAGCGCCTAGGTCAGGAGATCTTAGCAAGCGTGCAGATAGGGGCAGCAGAGGGAAGCTGGGGCAAGTGGCTTCATTCATAAAAGGGAAGACTATCAGGAAGGCAAGCAGAGCCCATCAGAAGCCAGCCCTGGAAAAAGAAAAAGGCTCTAGGTCAGCAAGTGAATGTGATATTTTTCACTTTGAAGATGGGAGCCAGGGGAATGAAAGGAGAAAGGAAGAAAGAAATCAAACCCATGACTTAAAAAGAATGCCTATGCCCTTCTGAGTCAGACACTTACAGGTAATCCAAAAACTTGAGAAAAAAATTGCTGTTATACATTACCGTTACGTCAACAAATCCCTGGTAGCTTTGAATATACTGGGTAATTTCCTCTGAGGATTTCTTACTTTGAAGAAATTCACATCTGTAATTAATGAATATAATTAAAATTTACCCCAGTACTGTGATAGAGCTGTCCTATGTCACAATGAACATTTATAAAAATGTATTGAATTGTTGAATTTTATTATACTTCAATATAATTGCCCAAAAATTTACCACAAAACTTAGGAGAATTTCCATTATTCTCATATAATTAGTTGTTATTTCTATTAGTGACAACATGTGTAGTTATTTAAAATTAAATCTTCAGGTTAACTTTTTTCTTGAAATAAAATATACAATACAATCAAAGAGACTGATTTACAGTAAACATAGGATGGAGCTTTTGTTTTGTGGAATTAAGCAGTGGTGACTAAATCTAGTCCCTGGGGTTATATGAAAGCTACTGGCAGTAAAGAGAACTGTATTTAAAATAATAGGCTAGACGCAGTGGCTCACATCCAGGAGTTCAAGACTAGCCTGGGCAACATGGCAAAACCCCATCTCTACAAAAAATACGAAAATTAGCCGAGCATGGTGCCACACCTCTGTAGTCCCAGCTACTTGGGAGGCTGAAGGGGGAGGATCACCTGAGCCCGGGGAGGTAGAGGCTGCACTGAGCCATGATCAGGCTACTGCACTCCAGCCTGGGCAACAGACTGAGACCCAGTCTCAAAAGTAAATATAAAAAATCTTTTTAAGATAACAATAATAACAAAAAATTACCATGCATTAAAAAGTAATGGCTATTAGGCCAGGCGTGATGGCTCACACCTGGAATCCCAGCACTTTGGGAGGCCGAGGCAGGTGGATCACGAGGTCAGGAGTTCGAGACCAGCCTGGCCAAGGTGGTGAAACCCTGTCTCTACTAAAAGTACAAAAATTAGCTGGGTGTGGTGGCTGGCGCCTGTAATCCCAGCTACTTGGGAGGCTGAAGCACGAGAATCGCTTGAACCTGGGAGGTGGAGATTGCAGTGAGCCGAAATCATGCCACTGCACTCTAGCCTGGGCAACAGAGCAAGACTCCATCTCAAAAAAAACAAAAACAGAAAAAGTAATGGATGTTCATTTATAATTTTTGATTTTTTTAAAAAAGAGCATATTGAATACCATTTTAAAAAACACATTCATTTCCCATAAAAGAGAAGCAGTTTTAAAATCAACTTTTAAAAATTCCTCCAATTCAGCTGGGCATGGGGGATCATGTCTGTAATCCCAGCACTTTTGGAGGCTGAGGCGGGTGGATTACTTGAGGCCGGGAGTTCAAGACCAGCCTGGTCAACATGGTGAAACCCCATCTCTACTGAAAATACAAAAATTAGCCAGGCATGGTGGCGGGCGCCTGTAATCCCAGCTGCTTGGGAGGCTGAGGCGGGAGGATCACTTGAACCTGGGAAGCACAGTTTGCAGTGAGTCATGATTGTACCACTACACTCCAGCCTGGGCAACAGAGAGAGACTCTGTCTCAAACAAACAAACAAAAATCCCTCCAATTCAAATTTAAGTTTTCTTTCTATGGTGCTGTAGCAAAGAATGGGCTGGGAACCCAAAGGCTAGAGCATTAGTACCCGCTCTTCCACCAGTGGGGATGTGACCAACCTTGCCATGTTCTCTTATAATCACAGGAGAACATGATGGACGCCATCAGATGATCTGCATATTTCCCCAGGGCCATGATTCTATGTGATAGGCAGCCAGGGTCCCCAGTTTTCCAGTGTATAAATGTTTCCAAGGATTGCCCTAAGTCTGCACAAAACCTACATGGCACACAATGCACGGGGTGGTTCCCTGTCCTCATGATTTATATGGATTGAGGAGTAACTCAGTACCTTAAAAAATTACCATAAAATCATCTTACATTTATGGAGTGCCACATTTTAAAAAGTGTAAGGGTATACTAATTTTGTTGATAGTTTATAAAAAGAAGCAACAAATTGAAGTCCAAAAAGCTAAAGACAGAGTAACCCAACAAGAAACTTGGGGATTCTTGCTTTAATTCCAGCTCTTAAATTTTATTGACTGACCATGTGCTTATGATGACAAACAAATGAAAGGCAAAACAGTTGGTCATCTGTCATCCTCACATTATACATGGTAATTTTTACAAAGCATTTGATCCATATACTTTGTTTCTCATCCTTACAACCACCAGACAAGCTGTACATTATTATCTGCTGTGGAAATCGCAGATACCAAGATGAAATCACTTTTATCAGACCCACACAAAATAGGGCTGGGAAGGCACAAAGGAGTGGGGTTCAGGCTTTCATGTCCAAGATAGGAACGGTTCCAAAGACTTTCTAAGAATCCCATAAGAAATCCCTTCATGCCTGTCACGCATCTCCTGCTTTGCATTGCTTGCATGTATGCACATATTTCTGTGACAAGGTTTATCACTGCACATTCTTTTGGACTGCAGCAATTCAGATAAGATGAGATGAGATGCTGTCGAAAGAACACCTGCCCAGGAACAGCATCTCCACCAATGAACACACAACAACTCTGGCTTTGAGCCTTCAGAACCAAGGATTTCTCTTCTGCCCTCTCTCCTCTCCCCTCTCCCCTGTCTCCTGTCTTCTCTCTCCTCTCCCCTCTCTCCTGTATCCTGTCTTCTCTCTCCTCTCCCCTCTCCCGTCTCTCCTTTCTCTCTAAAGAAACTGGACCCTTGTCATATTGCCCAAGCTGGTCTCAAACTCCTGGCCTCCAACGACCCTCCCGCCTCAGCCTCCCACATAGCTGTGATTACACGTATGAGCTACCATGCCCAGCTATGAACTCTGTTTCTAAGCAGCTTATGTGAACTTCTCCCTTTTGCCAAAAAAAATTCCCTTTACTCTTCCCTCACTGCACGTGCCTGTGGTTTACCATAGTGCATTCCAAATCATAACCCTCTTTTCTTATTCCTGAATAAATTTGACATATTTGGGGATATCTTTCTCTAATTTTTTTGTTGTTGTTGACACTGCATTTTACATGTGAGATTCAGACAAGGTCAGTCACTTGCCTAGGGTCTGGTAGTCAGGTAGCAGCAGATTCAAGCCTGGCTCTATCTCCTAAGCCTCTGCACTACCCCCTGCCCTTGTTTGCTGGCCTGAGCTCCTTCCTGTTCTAGGAGTGGTTGCTGGACTGCTGTCTCCCCTCCCTGTGCTTATTACCTTACCCTCTGACTATGTTAGAGAAGGCATATGAAGGCCCCTCCAGACAGGATGTGCGGCTCTAGTAGGTGCTAGTCACATGATAATGTGATAATGTGTGAATGGTGCCACTGGTACTTGTCCAGTGTATAACCCAGCGACACTAAACACAGTGACCCTGAGGCTAAGTGAAGCCTGAGCTGAGGCCAGAGCTGAGACAGGTGCCCACGAGCAGCGGCTTGTGCTCCAGCTGGGGCTGCTGTTCCATTACATATGCATATATATGGTGCACTGTCAGCATGGACAAGGACTGCCTGGGTGGCTGTTTTGATTCGTCAGGGAGCCAGAGTGACTGTCAAATGATTTCACAATTCTAGCTTCATTCGTCCCTATAACCATCTCATCTGCTTGTCTAACTTTCTCTCTCTCCTCTTCCTGCCTTTCTCCCCTCCTCCCTTGTTTACTTCCTCCCTCCTAATCTCCTCACTTTCTTTTCAACTATGAAAGTAATATATACTTGTTTCCAAAAATTTAAACAAGACAGCAATGAACAAAATAAATGTGAAAATCCATCACTACTTCACTCCCTGACAAATCCAGATCCAGAAGTATCTACAGTTTGGTTTACATATTTTCATAAGTTTTTCTATATATTTTCAAGCAATTCCATGTATAGTTTGAGTGGTTTTAAACATTTTCAAAGTCTCACACTGCACTTATTGTGCATATTGCTTTCCCACACAACATATCAAAACATATCAAAGATATCCATTCACTTTTTTTTTCTTTTGAGATGGAGTCTCACTCACTCTGTTGCCCAGGCTGCAGTGCAGTGGAGTGATCTTGGCTCACTGCAACCTCTGCCTCCCAGGTTCAAGCAATTTCCTGCCTCAGCCTCCCGAGTAGCTGGGACTATAGGTACGTACCACCACGCTCGGCTCATTTTTGTACTTTTAGTAGAGATGGGGTTTCACCATGTTGGCCAAGGGAGAGGGCAGATAGGAGAGGAGAGAGGAGAGAGGAGAGAGGGGAGAGGGGAAAGGAGAGTTCATCACTTGAATGAGCTCCTGGCCTCAAGTGATTTGCCCGCCTTGGCCTCCCAAAGTGCTGGGATCACAGGCGTGAGCCACTGTGCCCAGCCTTTTTTTTTCTTTGAGATGGAGTCTCGCTCTGTTGACCAGGCTGGAGTGCAGTGGTGCGATCTCAGCTCACTGCAACCTCTGCCTCCCGGGCTCAAGCAATTCTCCTGCCTCAGCCTCCCAAGTAGCTGGGATTACAGGCACCTGCCACCACGCCTGGCCAATTTTTGTATTTTTAATACAGACAGGGTTTTACCATGTTAGCCAGGCTGGTCTTGAACTACTGACATCAAATGATCCGCCTGCCTTGGCCTCCCAAAGTGCTGGGATTACAGGCATGAGCCACTGTGCCCGGCCTCCATTCACTTTTGTGGGCACGGCTATCCATGTGCAAGATGACTTATAAATGTAAATAACTGTGTCCAGTTTTGTAGTTAATTTAGCATCCAACCAACAACTTTGCATGTAGTAGGTGTGTGACAAATATTTGTTAAAGAAAATAGAATCTGAGGTTGGGCACGGTGGCTCATGCCTATAATCCCAGCACTTTGGGAGGCCGAGGCAGGTGGACTGCCTGAGGTCAAGAGTTCGAGACCAGCCTCGCCAATATGGAGAAACCCCGTCTCTACTAAAAATACAAAAACTAGCCGGGTGTGGCGGTGCCCGCCTATAATCCCAGACCTGGGTGGGTGAGGCAGGAGAATCTCTTGAACCCAGGAGGCAGAGGTTGCAGTGAGCTAAGATTGCACCGCTGCACTCAAGCCTGGGCAACAGAGTGAGACTGTCCAAAAAAAAAAAAAAAAAACCAGAAAGAAAATAGAATCTGAGCCTGACCAAACTGCTAGATCCAAGTGTCAGGTTCCTGGAAATGCAGAAGGTAGAGGAACATGTTAGACTATGTCAGAGGAACACATTCTGCCAAATCTAGAGTAGAGGGAATTTTACAGGACAGATTACATGGCTTCTTTAACAAATAAATGACAAGAAAAAAGAGATGGATAAAGAGGAAATCTACAAATTAAAAATCTTAAGGGGCTGGGCACAGTGGCTTATGTCTGTAATCCCAGCACTTTGGGAGGCTGAGGTGGGAGGATCACTTGAGCCCAGGAGTTTGTAGAACCAGGAGTTCCAGACCAGCCTGGGCAACAAAGTGAAACCTTGTCGCTATAAAAGATACGAAAATTAGCTGGGCATCGTGGTAGGCACCTGTGGTCCCAGCTACTCAGGACGCTGAGTTTAGAGGATTGCTTGAGTCTGAGAGGTGGAGGTTGCAGTGAGCTGAGATTGCACCACTGAACTCCAGTCTGGGCAACAGAGCAAAACTCACTCTCAAAAAAAAAAAAAAAAAAAAAAGAAAAAGAAAAAAAGAAAAAAAAAACAACAAATCTTGGTCAGGCACAGGTGGCTCATGCTTGTAATCCTAGCACTTTGGGAATCCAAGGTGGGTGGATCACTTGAGGCCAGGAACTTCAGACCAGCCTGGGCAACATGATGAAACCGCATCTCTACTAAAATTACAAAAATTATTAGCCAAGTGTGGTGGTACATGCCTGTAATCTCAGTTACTCGGGAGGCTGAGGCACAAGAATCACTTGAACCTGAGAGGTGGAGGTTGCAGTGAGCCAAGATCGTACCACTGGGCAACAGGGCGAGACTCTGTCTCAAATAAAATAAAATAAAATAAAATAAAATAAAATAAAAATAGTTATTGTTATTATTTCCAGGAAAAAACGTGGGTAGGAGATGGATGAAATATGATTTGGCTATGTGTTGACAAGTATTTATTGCACTATTCTATCTTTGTATGAAATTTTACACAGTGAAAGTTTAAAAACTTGTTGAAGAAACGAATCTGTACTTGGTAGAAACAAAGAAAGTCGTGTAGAAAATACTAGTAAATATAGCATTAAAAATAATTAAAATGTACTTCCTTTTCTAAGCCAGGAACTAAAGACCACTGCAGTAATAAAAACTCTTTCTGAGGTTTAAAAATACAGTGTTTTCATTTGGTATATATTTAGCAGTACATGATACCATTTGTAATAATGTTTAAATATTTTTTACCTTCCAGCATACACCATTTTACACCACTCCTATGGAAATTATTATTACTTATTTCTTTAATTAGTTTTAGAGACAGGGTCTCACTCTGTCACCCAGGCTGGAGCACAGTGGCTTGATCATGGCTCAATGCAGCCTTGACTCCCTGGGCTCTAGCAATCTTCCTGCCTCAGCCTCCCAAGTAGCTAGGACGTCAGGTACACGCCACCATGCCTGGCTAATTTTTTTTTTTTTTTTTTTTTTTTGAGACAGAGTCTTGCTCTGTCGCCCAGGCCGGAGGGCAGTGGCGCTATCTCGGCTCACTGCAGCTGCACCTCCCAGGTTCACACCATTCTCCTGCCTCAGCCTCCCGAATAGCTGGGACTACAGGCGCCCGCCACCGCTCCCAGCTAATTTTTTTGTTTTTTTAGTAGAGACATGGTTTCACCGTGTTAGCCAGGATGGTCTCGATCTCCTGACCTCGGATCTGCCTGCCTCAGCCTCCCCAAGTGCTGGGATTACAGGTGTGAGCCACCGCGCCCGGCCAATTTTTTTTATTTTTGTAGAAACAGGGTCTCTACATGCCAGGCTGGTCTTGAACTCCTGATTTCAAGCAATCCTCCTGCCTTGGCCTCCCAAAGTGCTGGGGTTACAGGTGTGAGCCACCACTTCCAGCCTTACTTATTAATTAAGGCAGATCATGAAACTTCTACTGGGCAAAACCTATCTTAGTATTTGGGATAATGAAATACTTAAAAACTGTTTAAAATTCTATAATTCAAACTTTTCACAATGTAATTAGGCCTTTCCTGATTGAATAAATCCTGGAGTGGTCCAATTTTTAATAGGGAAAGATCAAAACTGAAGGTGCTACTCCAGAAAGGTGGCTCTTTTGTCTTTTATTTTGTCTTTTAAAGAACTGAAAAATTTAGCCAGGCACAGTGGCTCACGCCTGTAATCCTAGCACTTTGGGAGGCCTAGGTGGGTGGACTGCCTGAGCTCAGGAGCTCAAGACCAGCCTGGGCAACATGGCAAAACCTCATCTCTACTAAAAATACAAAAATTAGCCCATCTTGGTGGTACACACCTATAATCCCAGCTACTCAGAAGGCTGAAGCCGGAGAATCACCTGAACCTGGGAGGCAGAATTTGCACCGAGCTGAAGTCATGCCACTATACTCCAGCCTGGGTGGCACAGCAAGACTGTCTCAAAAAAAAAAAGAAAGAAAAATTTAAGCAAAAATTATCTACTTACTTGGGAAACCATTTGGCATGTTCCTTCCAAGGATCATCTCCTTCTTCCCAATTTCCTAAACATCCACCACAGGAAAAACACTGTACCGTGTCCTGTTTACCTATATATGAAGGAAAATATTTAGACTGCCTGGCAGTGGCACCAGGGGGTATGTACACAGAGTTGATTGTTTTGTTCAGGAGCAAGACATGCTCCAGCATGCCTGTGCACTCCCGATCTCATTGGCCTGAGTCTCCATCCTCAATCCCACCACCCAAAATGGGCCCCTCCACCACAGCCGTGCTCCAGGTACAGAACCCTAAGCTGTGTAACACAATATCCTGCCCCAGCTGCCCCCCAGAGCTGGTATGTTGCCCTTTGAGCTCTCAGGGTCAAAGTGATAGGGAAGCAGACTAACACCAGGACCAGCTGAAGTAACGTGCAATTAGAAAACCTACGTTTTAGCCTTGCTGTGACATTTTGGTAGAAACATAGGCATGTTTCTTAAAGTCTCTGAGCCTCCATGAACTCAGCTGTGAAATGGGAGAGAAAGGGGTAAATTCATTGGATAAGAATTAGTACTCACTCTATGCCTAGCATAAAGTAGGCACAGTACTCAGTAAATGATCATTGTTATTGTTAGAATTCTCATTTACATATCATAACCCCTATGGCGGGGCTAGGACAAACAAACAAAACCCTCCAACACTGCAGCAATGAGAAGAATCAAAGAAAGATCATGTAAGAGCAGTAGAAGGAGGATGGGTGAGGAGACTGGGATCAGGATGACCACATGAGTTATTTAATCTTTTCAGGGCCTTAAGAATACAGCCAGTATTTTCTAAGGTCCAAGTTTAAGGAGAAGTAACTTTCTTATTTTATATATATTTGGCAAATTAACACAGGCTGTACTAAATATTAAATGAAGCAAAAATAAAAATATTGATGTTGAATTTTAATAAACTAGACCTTATACCTAATATAACACATTTAACCAGTGAAGGAAGTTTAGCAAAATATTGCAAAAGCAATTGAAAAATGAAACCTAAACTTTAAACACCAGAGAAACACTTCAGAGAATAATTTCAAGGTACCTGTAAAGACAAAGCCGGCCTCTGAGAGCACACAAGGGGATATCCCTTGCACATAAAATGGCCAGTTCTTGAAGGATGCAAGTCTAGCCTCCTCTTCTTGGTACCTCATTTTACCTCCTCTCAGCCTGCTCTTCAGATTCTTCACCCTTATGTCGTACTTGGCAATGTTACCAACATCCTTGTTCAAAAGGAACCCACAATCTGGATGAAACCTCTTGTGGTCTTCTATGGGGAGTCTCGTGAGGCCCGCACCAAAGAGGATTAGGCTACAGCAGAAGCACTGAATACCAGATTTTACCCCAGTGAAGTAAAACCCAGCGGCCGCCATCTCCTGCGGTATCCATGAGCTGTACGGCTCATAAGTCACAAAAGTCTTTAACCTTTTTGCTTCACTGCGCATTTGAGAGTTGTAGCCTTTCTGCATTTTTGCTCGCTCCTTCTGCTCCTCTTCTTCTATTTCCTTTACGAACTGAACTGCATCTAGGCCCAGAAGAGCAGATAGCTCCGGCAGCAAATCATGATCAAACTGGGAGATCCTCTCGTCAGAGGCTTTCTGCTGGGTGGCCATTTTCTGAAAAGGGAAATAAA
The DNA here is from genome assembly GCF_028885655.2 of Pongo abelii. Classification (NCBI taxonomy): domain Eukaryota; kingdom Metazoa; phylum Chordata; class Mammalia; order Primates; family Hominidae; genus Pongo; species Pongo abelii. The sequence goes on along the minus strand of NC_071989.2, from coordinate 78,808,845 downwards.
GCAGGTTGATCCCTTACAGTAAGATTTTTCTTAGAAGAGCATTTCCCACTGTTTCTGAAGAAACCAGGAATTCAAGGAATGCCTGGAATTTCAACACAAAAGATAAATTGTTGGAAAATTATGAAACATCAGTATTCATCTACTTAATCAACAAATATTTACTAAGCACCTACTATATATCAGGTACAGTGCTAGGCATTGGGGATCTAGCAACCAACAAGACAGACACCAATCTGCCTCCATTCATGAAGCTTTCCAGACATTAGTTATGGACACAATGTGGTAACATGAGCATATACTTAACATTTATATTAAAGAAAAACATAGACAAAATTGTATAGCCTGGCAGCAACAATTTGATCAAATTACTCAGTTTTAAAAAATCATTATTTTGTGTTCATGTTTTAAGTCTCAGTGCTCTGGGTGGGCGCGGTGGCTCACGCCTGTAATCCCAGCACTTTGGGAGGCCGAGGCGGGTGGATCACGAGGTCAGGAGATCGAGAACATCCTGGCTAACAAGGTGAAACTCCGTCTCTACTAAAAATACAAAAAATTAGCCGGGCGTGGTGGCGGACACCCGTAGTCCCAGCTACTCGGGAGGCTGAGGCAGGAGAATGGCGTGAACCCAGGAGGCAGAGCTTGCAGTGAGCCGAGATCGTACCACTGCCCTCCAGCCTGGGCGACAGAGCCAGGCTCCATATCAAAAAAAAAAAAAAAGTCTCGGTGCTCTGTGCCAAAGCTGCAGATGCCCCACTATAATTATGGTTATGGGTGTCAAACGTTTTATTTTATAAACTATTTTCCTCTTAACTAAAAATTATAGCCAGGGGAGATGGCTCATGCCCGTAATCCCAGTGCTTTGGGATGCCAAAATGGGAGGATTGCTTGAGGCCAGGAGTTTGACCAGCCTGGGCAACATAGCAAGATCCCATCTCTCTATATGTGTCTGTTTATATATATGTGTATATATAAATAACCTCTCTCTCTATATATTCTCTCTATATATATAAGTAGAAGTGCTTAAAAAATAAAATAAAAAGAACAACAAAAAACAACATCCATGTTGTATTGTTTTAGTACTTCATATTCCTTTTCATTGTCAAATAATATTTCATTATGTGGATATACCACATTTTATTATCATATATACCATATTTTATTCCTCAACCCAGTTGAAGGATATGTGGATTGTTTACACGTTTTGGCTATTATAAATAATACCGCTGTGCACATTAGTGTGCAAGTTTTTATATGGACATTTTTCAGTTTTTTTTTTTCTTGAGACAGGGTCTTGCTCTGTCACCTAGGCTGGAGTGCAGTGGCTTGATCACCATCCACTGCAGCCTCAACTTCATGGGCTGAAGTGATCCTCCCACCTCAGCTTCCCAAGCAGCTGGTACTACAGGAGCACACCACCATTTTTTATGGAGACGGGGGTGTTGGAGGTGTTGGGAGGGGGTCTCCCTATGTTGCCCAGGTTGGTCTCAAACCCCTGGGCTCAAGTGATCCTCCCACCTCAGCCTCCTAAACTGCTGGGATTACAGGCCTGAGCCACCACACTTGGCCCATTTTTCACTCTTAAACTTACAGTTGCATTGTCATATTAAACTAATTAAGTTGATTGCCATTTAATTTTTTATTAGCAGGTATAACAATATATTATGCACCATGGTCCAACGATGACAATAAAGTTTTTCACCACTCTGGGCATTTTACCCACACCAATGTAAACGTCCTTAGGTCCCATAGCACCAAGAGACTCTGCCACCCTTTTCTTTACATCACACTGCTTTAAAGTGACTGTAGATTCTGCTTTCTCATCATCCTAAAGGTTTATTTGTTTAATTCATCGAGACTAGGATACATTAGAAATCTTGGCTGGGCGCAGTGGCTCACACCTGTAATCCCAGCACTTTGGGAGGCCAAGGTGGGAAGATTGCTTGAGCCCAGGAATTTGAAACCAGCCTGGGCAACAAAGTGAGATGAAGTCTTGCTCTGTCTTCCAGGCTGGAGTGCAGTGGTGCAATTTTGACTCACTGCAACCTCTGCTTCCCAGGTTCAAGCAATTCTCCTGCCTCAGCCTCCTGAGTAGCTGGGGTTACAGGCATGTGCCACCATGCCCGGCTAATTTTTTTATTTTTAGTAGAGACAGGTTTCACCATGTTGGCCAGGCTGGTCTCGAACTCCTAACCTCAGGTGATCCACCCACCTCGGCCTCCCAATGTGCTGGGATTACAGGTGTGAGCCACCATGCCCAGCCCTTACCTTTTTTTTTTTTAAATAAGAGACAAGGGCTCACTCTGTTGCCAAGGCTGTAGTACAAGTGCAGTGGCATGATTCTAGCTCACTGCAGCCTCAGATTCCTGGACTTAAGCGATCCTCTTGCCTCAGCCTCTCAAAGTGCTGGGATTACAGGCGTGAGCCATGACACCCGGCCTCCTTTCTTTTGAACGATATTAATCTGTTCATCATTCAGCACAATTTGGAGCAAAGGAGCTAGTAAGTCTTCAACAGCCTCTTACTTCTTCCTGCTCCCCCAGTAGTAGGGTCACACAAAAAGTCTACGAAGGTGAAGGCCCTCTTATCACAGCATCAATCATCACTTAAGTCAAAGACATAAAATTAAGGGATACCTTAGTTTCATCATAGAACCAGTCCAAATGTGCTTGCTTGCATTCTCAACATTTCAGTAACCTCTAGGGAGTATTTCATCTAACAATTATGGGTGGAATTGGGCAGTTCCCCTTTACAAGGTATGTTTTATGTCCTCCCACCTTTGTGTAGCTCAACCGATTTGGAATTTGCTCGGCTAACCACATTCCGGCAAAAGCTGAAGCTAATTGAAGATCTTCAACGAATTCAGCTAATTAAGACCAAGCACACCCTTTCATCTGAAGGTACATTTGACAGTACCTAATACAAGGAAAAGAGCTCCTTTGTCATTCATGTATATCCAGCCCAGCAGTGGTTCTGCAGGAAGCTCTGTCAGTCCACAGGCAACTTCACTCTTGTGTAGTTCTCTGTTTCAGTTGTCTCTTGATGCCCTCCCACTGTAGTTTCTTTGGTGATTATCTACCAGATGAGGGTCACATTCCCATCAGAAGAAATATCTGCCCAACTCCCCTTTGGCATCATGTTCCTTCCCTTTACAGAAGGAACTTGGTGGACTTGGCAACGCAGGGCTCTTTTTTAGTTACTTTCATTTTTGCCAAAGCAGCCTAACCAGCCAGGGAACTGTATTCTTGGCTGACTTCCTCTGTGTCTGGATTTCTTTTTAAATCTATTTAGTGATTTCCTCTTGCTCTGCATCAACCACCTTCAAGTTCCATTGTCATCCCTTTCTTCCCATTGAGAGTTGTAGCACTTCAGCAAATTCAAACAGGGATTCCCCAGCAACCAGCCTGGCACCAGTGGCTCTAAATCTTTCCCCACTTTTCATCTTTCTCCCAAACAAAGCCTTAGCTATCATTTAAATTATAAAGTAAAAAACTGGGGGGCCAGGAGCAGTGGCTCACACCTGTAATCTCAGAACTTTGGGAGGCTGGGACGGGCGGATCACTTGAGTTCAGGAGTTCAAGACCAGCCTGGCCAACATGGCGAAACCCCATCTCTACTAAAAATACAAAAAAATTAGCCGGGTGTGGTGGTGCATGCCTGTAATCCCAGCTACTCAGGTGGCTGAGGCACAAGAATTGTTTGAACCCAGGAGGCAGAGGTTTCAGGCTTCAGTGCCACTGCACTACAGCCTGGGCAACAGTGTGAGACCCTGTCTCGGAAAAAAAAAAAACCTGGGGCCAGGCGTAGTTGCTCACACCTGTAATCCCACCACTTTGGGAGGCCGAGGCAGGCAAATCACTTGAGCCCAGGAGTTCAAGACCAGCCTGGGCAACATGGTAAGACTCCAGCTCTACAAAATAATTTTTTTAAAAGTTAGGCAGCCGTGATGGTGTGCGCCTGTAGACCCAGCTACTTGGGAGACTGAGGTGGGAGGATCTCTTGAGCCCAGGAGGTTGAGGCTATAGTGAGCCGTGATCGAGACACTGCACTCAACTTGGGTGACAGTGAGACCATGTCTCAAAAACAAAAAAAAAGTAATGATCCTATTCACAGTACCCTCTTCATCAATTACACGGGTTTGGATCATTGAAAAGACTTAGAAGACTCCGCATAGTATCCTCACGTATCTTTTAATAAAGGTAAAGGATAGATACAAAAAAAAAAAAAAAAAAAAAAAAAACCCAACAAACCAAAAGGCAAGTGAAACACCGTGCCCAGTTCCTAGGGTCCTTTTGCAGCCACAGAGGATATGGAAGGTGTGCTTCATCTTTAAGCAATGAACCAGCTAGATGATACATGCAAGACACCTTGGTCTCAGGAGAACTGTAACCTCATCTGAGGCTCTTTTATACTCCTCTGATCAGATAGCCAACACCAGCTTGCACACCAGGGCTCAAAACCAGAAACAAGCTGGTATAGTCAAGCTAGGGCAGTGGCATGTACCTGTAATCCCAGCTACTTGGGAGGCTGAAGTGGGAGGATCACTTGAGCCCAGAAGTTCAAAGCCAATGAGATTTCATCTCCAAAAAGAAAGAAACAAGAAACAGGCTGCTCCCTGGTCTGTCTCCCACCCCAGCACAGGACTCTATTAATCACTGGCTAGTACATTTCATTTAGGTTTGGCCAAGGAACAGCACCAAGGCTTCAGGCCTCCCCAGAGATAAATGAGTACAGGGTTGCAGCAGACCAGCAGACATCGATCCTGTCTGACACATCGAAGTTTGGTGGTCAATCATGCCAGTCTAGAGGCTGTTTCTGGGGGAGAAGTAATTTCCAAGGCCCTTTCCAGGTCTAATATTCTTTGACTACAGTGCTAAGAGTGCCATTGAGGCAACTGTGCCATGGAGCTAGGATTTAAACCCAAATCTGTGTGACTCCAGTGTCTGTCCTCTTTCTTCCATACCATCCTGCCTCCAAAGAGAGAGACAATAGCAAGACAAAGAAGGGGCCATAGGTTTAGGTGTGGAAGAAAAGCACCTTTGCCAGGGATAGTAATTTACTTACCTGGGGTTTATCCACAGTTCTAGTCTAATAGAGGAGAATGCTGGCCAGCGGAAGGAAAGTATGTGGCTGAAGAACAAATGCTCTGTCCGTCCTTTAGTAGGAAGCAGTGAGAAAATATTTAAGGAACTGAAACACAAAACAAATTGCGCAGTCAGAGACTTTACCAGTAAATGCTCTAAGGTCTTGAGTCAACAGGATTTAATCAGGACCCAAAAGGAGTAATGAAACCTACGGAGTCTCACGCCAGAAGTATTTTATTCTAGTTTTTTTGTTTCTGTTGTTTTTGAGACAGTGTCTCACTCTGTCGCCCAGGCTGGAGTACAGTGGCACAATCCTAGCTCACTGCAGCCTCAAGCTCCCAGACTGAAGTGATCCTCCCATCTCGACCTCCCAAAATGCTAGGATTATAGGCATGAACCACCACACCCGGCCTTTATTCTAGTTTGTTAAGATTGGTTAATAGTTAAGGTGCTAGTGTCTTATTTCTGTTATAGTAACAGTTTCTATCTTTCTGGTAGCTTTTAGGATCTTTTCTCCTAAGTGTAGATCTCTCTACATTCATTGGGCTGGGTCAATGGGCATTTTCAGTCTGAGCTCTTGGGTGTCCCATCAAGCCTGAGAAATTACCTTCTGTTATTTCTTTGATAACTTCCTACTGTCTGTTACTCTCGTTTTACTCTTTTGGTATTCCCACTATTCAGGTGAGAAATTAATTGATCACTTTTTTTTTCATATATTCTTTTCCTACTTTCTAAGGGTCTCGGTCTGTCATCCAGGCTGGAGTGCAATGGCACAATCACAGCTCACTGCAGCCACCACCTCCTGGACTCAAGTGATCCTCCCACCTCAGCCTCCCAAGTTATGGGACTACAGACATGTGCTACCATGCACAGCTAATTTTTTATTTTACTTTGTGTAGAGATGGGGGTCTCGCCATGTTGCCCAGGCTGGTCTCAAACTCCCAGGCTCAAATGATCTGCCAGCCTCAGCCTCCCAAAATGCTGGGATGACAGGTGTGAGCCACCACACCCAGCTGTCCTCTCCTTTATATTCCAGCTCTCCAATCTAGTTTAAAATTTCAGCAATTATAATTTCCCACAGCTCTTTCTTTTCTGTTCCTTATTTTCATAGTGTCAATTTTTTTAACCAGTGCCATCGTCCTGAATCTGTTGTATGATACTAATGTTTAAGTTCCTGTTTCCTGAATTATGTTTCCTCAAAGGTTTTTACTACTTACCTTGGTGTTTACTTTTCATATTATCAACTTTCCTCAAATGTGTAGTGATCCTGGGTTTTCAACTCATGTTTAAGAATTGGGTCATTTAAAAACACATTGGTCAAACTAATCGTTAAAAAATCAAGAGTCACAGGAGTGGGACTTGAACCTGGGCCTTTCACTCTATAGAGAACAAGAATTACCTAATGTCAGAATGTCAGAGAAAGATCTCAGAAAATGATTTCAAGTTACTTGGGTTTTGTTTTGTTTTGTTTTTGGAGATAGGGTCTCACTTTGTCACCCAGACTGGAGTGCAGTGGCACAATCTCGGTTCACTGCAGCTTGGACCTCCCAGGCTCAAGTGATCCTCTCATCTCAGCCCCACAAGTAGCTGGGACTACAGGCATGCACCACTACGCCTGGCTAATTTTTGTATTTCTAGTAGAGACAGGGTTTCGCCATGTTGCCCAAGCTGGTCTCGAACTCCTGACCTCAAGCCATTTGCCCACCTCAGTCCCCCAAAATGCTGGGATTACAGTCATGAGCCACTGGGCCTGGCCCGTTATTTGTAAAGACAAAGCTAGCAGCCAAAAACTTACTTGGAACGTTCCTTGGACATAAAATCACCATTTCTTAAAAGGATTCTTAGTTTTGGGGTGCCAGTGCCCACACTGGTTCTCTAGGTCAGCTAAGAGAAAGCAATGTGTTCAATTTTGGGGGGAGCAGGGAAGACTCCTGTAATTTTTTGCCCCAGGGTAAACACTTGCGTGTCAAATATTCTGATCATGGGGTAGAGAGAGCTGACTGTCCCATGCATGGGCTTCCAATTAGTCCCTCAATTTTCAGCCCTTCATATCACTCCAGCCCTCCTTCCTATCTGTCATCCTGTGTCCGCAGTTACTCCAAGCTTCTCCATAGGGCAGATAGTCTCTCATAGGAGACTCCATATTCAGGTAGCGGTTTCCTTGGGCTGCTTCCTTCCTGACTACTACTCCATATAGTTTCTACTTTCCAAGAATGTGTTAAAATATTCTATGTGCTACTGGTCCCATTTCTGTTTTATTTTTATTTTTTGATCTTTAAGCTCTGTTGGACTTGACATTCTTGTTTTCTTAATTTTCCTGGGTTTATACTTTTAAGAATCAGTAATATTGTGTATTTATTACCAAAAACACGAACTAAAATTTACATATAGAGACTGTAAAGGAAAAACCATTTCTCTACTCACATTTCTGACATCAAATATATGGGTTTTCCACCAACCAATTCTCCAATTCTCCACAGACAGCAGCTGAGTGTCCTACAATTTTACTCAATTCTGATGCTAACTAACTAGAGTTATTGCAGACCCCACGGGTTAGGGACTCAGCCCCCAAGACTGCCCCCTACTTCGGATGCCAGCCACAACTATTAGGACCTCAGGGCACCCACACTTCTGTCCGAGTTCACTACAAATCATGGGTATCTGCAACCCCCTCAGGTTCGATAATTTCTTTCTTGAGGGTTGGGGGAGTTTAGGAGCGGAGGCTTAATAGGCAAAAGAAAGAAAAACAAGAACAGATCTCTCCCTTGTGAGGGGCTTCCGAAAGGAAAATCCGGCCTGGGGTGGACTGCACCGGATTTTATAGGCAGGCCTGAGGAGGCGGCGTCTGATTTGCGCAGAGCCCACAGGTTGGTTTGAACAGGTGTGACGTTTACATAGCACGTGGGGAAGGTTGGTCGCCCCACCCTAATCTTACTATGACAAAGGGCAGAGTGACCTTGACATGCCATGTGCTTTCCAGAGCAAGGGCAGAGAGTGACGCTCACTGTGGTGGGGGAGGAGACCCTCTTCCTAGAAAATCACGACATCATGTCCCTGTGCTATATCCCTGGTTACTACAGCATTCTTTGTTCTTGCCTAACAAGATTACTTCCCTGAACTGTAAAACCCCCTCAGTACTGCACACAGAGAGAGGATAGGAGACATGGTGGTCGTGGATAGGAAATGAGGGAATTACGATAGGAAAGTTGGAGGTCCTGTTGCCGACACCCCTTAGGGTGGTCGGAGGCTGGGGTCAGTCCAGAAGCCTTCGGATGGCACCAGGAGGTAGCCCCAGCCAGAAATCCTCAGTTGCTCCAGGACTTCTTCCAGCCCCACACGACAGCTTGGTCCTCTGTAAAAGGAAACTGGTTCAAACATGGCCAATATGCCCAGCAGCCCGTGGGTATTGGGGGGTTCTCCATGTTCTCCCCAGCAAGCCTGTCCCCCAAGACTTGTAAGGCTGGCAGCCATGCTCATAATTTTTAAACGGCTAATTAGTGAAGGCAGAGTTTTCCCATTCACAGAAGCAGAAGGGGGCCCAGTGTTTGGTTTGGTTTGATTCTAAAATGGAGGCCAAGAGCCTCGAAATCAAAGGACAGAGTTGAAGTCCGCCCCTCTACTCACGTTTCCAATGAATGCACCTCGGAATCCCAGACGAAGTCCCCAATATGAAGTGGCATTGTTGTCTGGGGTCAATACCCGGGGTTCGTCGTCTCGCACCAACAAGGTTAAGGACACGGATACACACGAGGAGTGGGTTTAGGAGCAGAGGTTTAACAGGCAAAAGAAAAAGGAGAACAGCTCTCTCCCTTGTGAGAGAGAGGGGCTTCCGAAAGGAAAATCCCAGGTTCGATCATTTCTTATAATGGCTCACAGAACTCAGAAACTTTACTTATGTTTACTGCTTTATTATAAAGGATACAGATGAACAGGCAGTTGAAGAGGTACACAGGGCAAGGTCCAGAAGGGACCCAGGTGAGCACAGGACCTTTTGTCTTCATGCAGTTTGAGGTGCATCGCCTTCTTGGTATGTGGTTGGGGTTAACCAAACCAAAAGCTCTCCAAACCTGTGGTTTATTTTTTAATGGAGGTGCCATCACTTAGGGATGATTGGTTAAATCACCGGCAATTGGTGGTTAGTCAATCTCCAGCCCTTTTACCCTCTTTGGAGGTCAAGGGGTGGGGCTGCAAATCCCAGACCTCTAATCATGCCTTAGTCTTTCAGGGGATAGCCCCCATCCTGAAGTTGTCTAAAGGATCCCAGCCACCAGTTAGCTCATTGTCATACACTCTTATCACTTGGAGTTTCCAAAGGTCTTAGAAGCTCTTGTGTCAGGAACCAAGACCAAGTATTCTAATAAAAGATGTTTCTATCACCCCTGTCACTCAGGAAATTACAAGGGTTTCTGGAGATCTGTGCCAGGAACTGGATGAAGATCAAATATATATATATTTATTATATCACAATATTGCAGGCTACTACTTGCCAGGCACAATTCTAAGCACTTTACATGTGTCCACTTAATTCCTTTAACAGTCCAAATCAGCTATTGCTGTATCTCCATATTACAGATAAGGAAACTCAAGCACATAGGGGTTAAGGTTAACCAGCGATTTGGCTAGTCTGTACTTTTACCTGATGTTGTGCTGCCATACAGACTAGACTTTTTTTTTTTTTTTTTTAGACTGAGTCTTGCTCTGTTGCCAGGCTGGAGTGCAATGGTGTGATCTCAGCTCACTGCAACCCCCGCCTCCCGGGTTCAAGTGATTCTCTTGCCTCAGCCTCCCTAGCAGCTGGGACTACAGGCACATGCCACCTTGTCCAGCTAATTTTTGTATTTTCACTAGAAACGGGGTTTCACCGTGTTGACCAGGATGGTCTCGATCTCTTGACCTCGTGATCCACCCACTTCAGCCTCCCCAAATGCTGGGATTACAGGCGTGAACCACAGCACCTGGCCAAGACTAGATTTTGAAGAAAAGGCAATCCAGATGTCCTAGAAGGTTAATTTCCTCTTTTTGGTGGTTTAGCAAATTTCTGAGTTAGTAAGGCTTCTAGCTGTTATCAGCAGCATTAGTATGTGAACCATAGCTAAGCTGTAGTCCAACAAGGCCATTTCTTCAACAGAGAAGCAAACGTTGTTAAATAATCGACCAGGTATTCATTGGCTCCCTCTTTTTGTATCAACATGCACAATTGTTACAGTGTCAAGTGTTTGTTGGAACAACTTTCCATGGTGCATCCAGCTGTGCCTAGACCAGCAGGTCTTTTTCCAGAAGTCCAGATGGCAGGGGAACCTCTTCACATTGTTGACCCTTCTCCCTGTAATTTTTTTCCCAATAAACCTTTTCATTATGTTGCTGTATTTATACCCAAATACACATTACATTTATTTTAGCACCTTGTACATTTTGTTGCCCTTATAAATTGGAGGGGTTTTAAAAACTATTTTTTATTCTCAATATTCATTGATGATGTATAGGACTCCTTCTGGCCTGTTTAATATATGATTATAAATCCCCCTGAATTTTCTTAGATGTTTGTATTATCTGATTATGACAGTTTTGTCTTTTACATTATTTACTGCCTTGTTGCATTGATTAGGTCCTCTAATATAATGTTGCTTAATAATGAAGATAGATATCCTATCTTATTCTTGACTTTTGGTATAAATTCTTCTAAAGTTTGAGCATTAAATATGATGTTTGTTGTAGATTTTTAGTGGCTACTCTTTAGCAGTTAAAGTAACTTCTCTTTTACTTCCAGTGACACTACTACCTAATTTGAAGAGAGGATTTGGAGTTCTGAGTTTTAAAATAATATTGTTTTCAAACACATTTTTAGCTAAAAAATACACACACATAGGGCAGTGTTTTAAAGTTTGGCTACTTCACGGCATATGTGTATACTCACTGAGGTTTTAATTTAATGGCTTATTGGTCATTCATGTATCTTCTTTGGTAAGGTAATTAAATTCTATTTTTTTTATTTTAAAGACAGAGTCTCACTTTGTCACCCAGGTTGGAGTGCAGTGGCACAATCTCAGCTCATTGCAACCTCTGCCTCCCGAGTTCAAACGATTCCCCCTGCCTCAGCTTCCCGAGTAGCTGGGATTACAGGCGCCCGCCACCATGCCCAGCTAATTTTTGTATTTTTAGTAGAGACAGGGTTTCACCATGTTAGCCAGGCTGGTCTTGAAGTCCTGACCTCGTGATCCACCCACCTCGGCCTCCCAAAGCGCTGAGATTACAGGTGTGAGCCACTGCACCTGGCCGTAATTAAATCCTTGACCCATTTTAAAATTGCGTGTTTTCCTTTTTATTATTATAAGAATTATTTATATATTTTACATACTAGTCCTTTGTTAGATATTTACATTGCACATATATTCTCTCAGTGTGTTAACCATCTTTTCATTTTTTTAATGGTGTCTTTCAAAAAGAAGTTTTTAATTTTGATGGAGTCCAATTTTAATTTTTGTTATGATTGATAGTTTTTGTGTCCTAAGAAATCACTATCTAAAGTTGTGAAGATATTCTGAAAGTTAACATTTGTATTGTACAATATCAACTGTTAGTTGAGGATGTGGAGCAACTGGAAGCTCATACATTAGTTGTGGGAATTTAAAATGGTATTAATACAATGTCTTCGGAAAAACAGTTCACTGGTGTCATGGAAAGCTAAGTATACTCTTGCCATGCAATCTAGCAATTCCATTCCTACATATTTACTCAAGAAAAATGAAAACACATGAACACACAAAGATTTATACAATAACGCTCATAGCAACTTTATTCATAATAACCAAAAAAATCAGAAACAACCCAATGTCCACTGGGGATAAACACATGGATAAACTATGTATCCATAAATGAAGTACAGGTGGTAAAAAGAAGCAAAGTATTGATATATGCAACAAATGAATAAGCTCAAAAACATTGTGCTAAGCAAAAAAAGCCATACATATCATTTAATTTTTAAAAATTGTATATAACAGACAAATCTCATCTACAGTAACAGAAAACAGATCAATGTCACCGGCGGGTGGAATTCCTAGGCGGTACTGACTGCAAAGGAGCCCTTCTGGAGTGATGAAGATGTTCTCTCTTAATTGTGGTGGTCGTGGCATGGGTACAGAACACTTGTCAAAAGGCATGGAATTACTAAAGATGGGAGCATGTTTATTGGATGTTAATTATAACTCAATAAAATTGATTTTTAAAAATTCTAAGTACTTATATAAATACATTAATGTTTACAGAGCATTAAGAGTAGTGAAAAAGGTTGGGCGCAGTGGCTCATGCCTGTAATCCCAGCACTTTGGGAGGCCGAGGCGGGTGGATCACGAGGTCAGGAGATCTAGACCATCCTGACTAACACGGTGAAACCCCGTCTCTACTAAAAATACAAAAAAAAATTAGCCGGGCGTGGTGGCAGGCGCCTGTAGTCCCAGCTACTCGGGAGGCTGAGGCAGCAGAATGGTGTGAACCCGGGAAGCAGAAATTGCAGTGAGCCGAGATGGCGCCACTGCACTCCAGCCTGGGTGACAGAGCGAGACTCTGTCTCAAAAAAAAAAAAAAAAAAAAAGAGAGAAGAGAAAAAAAAATTCCATGTTTGAGGTTTGGTTTTTTTTTTTTTTTTTTTTTTTTTTGAGACGGAGTCTCGCTCTGTCGCCCAGGCTGGAGTGCAGTGGCGCCATCTCTGCTCACTGCAAGCTCTGCCTCCCGGGTTCACGCCATTCTCCTGCATCAGCCTCCCGAGTAGCTGGGACTACAGGCGCCCGCCACCACGCCCGGCTAATTTTTTGTATTTTTAGTAGAGACGGGGTTTCACCGTGTTAGGATGGTCTCGATATCCTGACCTCGTGATCCGCCGGCCTCAGCCTCCCAAAATGCTGGAATTACAGGCCTGAGCCACCGTGCCCAGCCGAGATTTGTTTTTTTATAAAGTTACCTGAATTTGTTTTTTAAGTTTAGTAGAATTCTTTTATCAGGACCTGTTTTTAAGTTACCTATGTACCTCTCTAAATGGGATTACAGGCAGTAGCTCTCACACTTCAACATTTATTGTAACCACCTGGAGGATTTGTTAAAGCAGATAGCTAGACCCACCCTCAGAGTTTCTGATTCAACAGGCCTGTGATGGGGCTCAAGAACTTGCTTTTTTTTTTTTTGAGATGGAGTCTCACTCTGTTGCCCAGTCTGCAATGCAGTGGTGTGATCTTGGCTCACTGCAACCTCTGCCTCCCGGATTCAAGTGATTCTCCTGCCTCAGCCTCCTGAGTAGCTGGGATTACAGGTGCCCTCCACCATGCCCGGCTAATTTTTGTATTTTTAGTAGAGACAGGGTTTCACCATGTTGGTCAAGCTGGTCTCGAACTCTTGACCTCGTGATCTACCCACCTCAGCCTCCCAAAGTGCTGGGATTACAGGCGTGATGTACCGTGCCGGCCAAGAATTTGCATTTCTAATGACTTCTTGGGTGATGCTAATGCTACTTACTGGTCCAAACACTACATTTAGAGTCACTGACTGTAGAGATCCTTAAAAGATCCCTAGTCCTCCAAAGAGTCAATTCTTAATGCTTAAAACTTGAACTAGGCTGGGCACAGTGGCTAATGTCTGTAATCCCAGCACTTTGGGAGGCCTAGGAGAGAGGACCGTTTGAGGCCAGGAGTTGAGACGAGCCTGGACAGCACAGCAAGAGTCCATCTCTTAAAAAAAAAAAAAAAATTCAGCCAGCCATGGTGGTGCACACCTGTAGTCCTAGCTACTTGAGAAGCTGAATTGGGAGGATCACTTGCGCCCAGGAATTCAAGGCTGCAGTGAGTTGATTGTGCCATTGCACTCCAGCCCGAGAGACAGAGTGATACTGCCTCAAAAAAATAAAAATTTAAATTTAAAACAGAAGCACAAAAAACCTAAATTATCCCCTAAGGCTGGCCACGGTGGCTCACGCCTGTAATCCCAGCACTCTGGAAGGCCAGGGTGGGTGGATCACTTGAGGTCAGGAGTTCCGAGACCAGCCTGGCCAACATGGTAAAACCCCGTCACTACTAAAAATACAAAAATTAGCCGGCCATGGTGGCCCATGCCTGTAGTCCCAGCAACTTAGGAGGCTGAGGCAGGAGAATCACTTGAACCCAGGAGGCGGAGGTTGCAGTGAGCCAAGATCATGCCACTGCACTCTAACCTGGTTGACAGAGCAAGACTCACAAAAACAAAAACAAAAAATAAATAAATTATCCCCTAAGAGGAGTATATCCCAGGAAAGTATAACACCTGAAACTTAAAAGATTATCTGCCCTGATGATAAATGATAAAAAAGAGACAGGCCAGGCCAAAGTTTGTAAACTGGTGGCCTGAAGATAAGTTTTATTTAGCCTCTGTGTTTTTCTAAATTAGATGCCAACATCTCAAACTTGGGAGAATTCACTTTAAAAATCCAGTTTTTATGGCTGGGCACAGTGGCTCACGCTTGTGATCCCAACACTTTGGAAGACTGAGGTGTGCAGATTACTTGAGCTCAGGAGTTCAAGACCAGCCTGGGCAACATAGGAAGACACTGTCTCTACAAAAAGAAACTTTTTAAAAATTAGCCAGGCACAGTGGCACACACCTGTGGTCCCAGCTACTAGGGAGTCTGAAGTGGGACCATCACTTGAGTCTGGAAGGTCGAGACTGCAGTGAGCCATGATTGCACCAATGCACTCCAGCCTGGGGAACAGAGCAAGGCCTTGTCTCAAAAAAAAAAAAAAAAAATCCAGTTTTTAGTTTCTCTTTAAGTATCATTCCCAGAAGAAAAAAATAGGCTGGGGCCAAATAATGGTTACCTCACTTTAAAAACTTTATTTTAATATTTTTTTGAATTAAGTAACAAAATTTAAAAGATACAAAAGGATGTACAGTGAAAAGTGTATCTCCTTTCTATCCCTGATCCCCAGCCTCTCAGAGGCTGCCTCCTTTAGATGGGATTGGGTGCTTTCCAGATGTCCCCACTCTGCATCAACTGGCCGCCTTTCACTTATCTGCATTAACTGCCTGACCCCTTTAGACATCTAAGCTGCCTCCCGACCCATTTTACCATGCCTCTCCTGCAACCCCATAACACTTGGCATGTCGTTAGCACTTTCACACAAGCTTCTTTGCAAGGCTGTGTCTTTTTAGATGGGGAGATTCACAGATGCATGAGGTTAGGTTTACATCTTGACTATCTACATCCCAGATAACTAGGATCGTGTCAGACTTACGGCAGATGTACAAGTTTGTTGAATGAATTAATAAATTAATGAATGGGCAAATTGTGTATTGTTTCCAGGGTCCTGAGGTGTGACGCAAATAGCAATTCAGTCAGGTGAAATCAATAATTTAGAACCCATCAGGATCCTAGCCGAGTCCCCAGTCCATCTTGTAATACTTCTCCCCAGAACAGACTTAGATTACCTGGAAATAATGAATCCTCTGCCCTTACAGAACTGGATTCAAAGCAGGTACTAGGGCACTCTAAGACTACTTCTCAGAAGTGTGACAACCTCCTGTACCCTTTTTCTCCTTACTACAGGGCCCAAGGACTGAAACTTCTTACCTTTTCTCCTAAACTCTGCCACCCACTAATGGCCTCAGGACTGGGATTCCACTAACCCACTCCCCAAGGGCTGCTTGCACCCTTTCTTTGTCACCACTCATGAAATCATTTCATGCTATGAATTTGCCAACCGTTCTAGAGATAAAGCTGAACACAGACATGACCACAAACATGAGGAAGTTATAAAGTATTGAGAAATCCTTCTAGAAGCGGATGCAATGCCACACCACTGAGCACGCGATCTGGCTTCCTGAGCAGTTACCAAAGGACGAGATGACACAGCCCTGTGGGCAAACTAGGATCAACGGGAAATGGAAGAACTTAGGAAAGTAAGTTACTTCTCCTTCCTCCCTTCAATGGACTGCTCAGAGGGGCAGTTTCTCCTTATAAACCTTCGGGAGAAGCCCCACACTCTAAGTGAACACACTTGCTGGGAGGCTCCTGTATCTCATCACAGCTTGTCATGAAGCCCAGCCACTGCAGTAACGCAATGCATCACGTTTTTCCTTGCGTTGCTTTCCCTTTTCTTCCACAATCTCCCCCCCTAGATCTGCCCCTCCCTAATAAAGTAACAACACTTTCATCTTTGCCTCAGGGTCTACTTCCCAGGGGACCTAAGTTAAGAAATTCTTGTTGGCCAGGTGTGGTGGCCACGCCTGTAATCCCAGCACTTTGGGAGGCTGAGGCAGGTGGATCACGAGGTCAGGAGATTGAGACCATCCTGGCTAACACAGTGAAACCCCATCTCCACTAAAAATACAAAAAATTAGCCAGGCGTGGTGGCGGGCGCCTGCAGTCCCAGCTACTTGGGAGGTTGAGGCAGGAGAATGGCATGAACCCGGAAGGCGGAGCTTGCAGTAAGCCGAGCTCGTGCCACTGCACTCCAGCCTGGGTGACAGAGCGAGACTCCGTCTCAAAAAAAAAAAAAAAATTCTTCTTGCTGTAATTTATTGTTGTTGTAATTTTTGTTTGTTGTAATTTCTAGGGTAACCACTAAAAGAATAAAAACAAAGTATACAATCTTCAAACTAGTAAGGAAAAACACAGAATGGTAGAAAGTAAGTAATCAAAAAGAAGGCAAGAAGGAAAAGATAGTGTCAAATATGCAGTTAAAAAATTAAAAAAAAAAAGGAAAGATGGAATTGTTGGAACCAATAACACAAAGATAATACATTTAAACCCAAATATATCAGTGGTAATCTTTTAATAAGCAAATATAAATATATTAAATATAAAATGTACACAGTAAATATAAATGAACTAAATGCTTTAGTTAAAAGACAAACAGAATAAAAATTATGAAATAAAAATGTATACACTTGAAAGTATTTAAAATAAATCTAATTTTCATAATGAATTTTAAGCATTAAGGAGTTCTGTAACCGAATAGTGGAACTCAGAAAGACATCCTATTCAGAAGGATCTCTCATGTTAATAGTTTCCTTCACTATTGTAGTATACTGTAGAGTTTCAAGAAAAAAATGAAAAGCCAAAACTGTCTTATATTACCATTTCTATTTCTGCAATCTTCAACAAACCAAAATTTTCTCTATAATTGTGAAAAAAGAACTCCTCCTTAAGCATAACTAAAATTTTGCCTTAACCTTATCAAATACCCACAACTGTAGAAAGAGATAAAGCTGTTAACAGAGACATGGATATCCCTTTTTATCAGGTCAAGAGGGTAAATCTCTAATAGAGAATTCTGGTAACTTTTCAATAGGTAACTAATGAAGGCCTTCCTTCTAAACCAGATAGGAGGAGATAGAATGCTCTGAGTATTAAAGGCATCTCCTGCAAGTCACTGATACCTTTTTTGACAGAGCAGATGAAGAAAATAGCAGTTACCAGGTTACCTATAGCTGACATCTGTTTCCACATAAAGAACCACTGGGTCCAGGCTCATGTAGTATGACTCCTGAGAGAAACTCCTGTTACTCTGATCAGTGTGTGTGTGTGTGTGTGCGCACGCGCGCGCGCACGTATTAAAAATGCATATTCCTCTGTGTGTGTGTGTGTGTGTGTGTGTGTGCGTGCACGGGCGCACGTATTAAAAATGCATATTCCTGGGCTCCCCTCAAGATTTATTGAATAGACTCTCCAGGGTGGGATTACGTTGTCTTTACTGATAATGTTCTTAACTGAAAATTCTTAGTTATAAAATCACAAATTTCGGCCAGGCACTGTGGCCGAGGTGGGTGAATGACCTGAGGTCAGGAGTTGGAGACCAGCCTGATCAACAAGGTGAAACCCCGTCTCTAGCAAAAATACAAAAATTAGCCAGGCATAGTGGCAGGCGCCTGTAGTCCCAGCTACTCGGGAGGCTGAGACAGGAGAATTGCTTGAGCCCGGCGGAGGTTGCAGTGAGCCAAGATCACACCACTGCACTCCAGCCTGGGCGATGGAGCGAGACTCCGTCTCAAAAAAAAAACTAACAAATTTCGTAGTGAAACTCAATCTAGAGTACCTGAAGTTTATATACATAAAATATACATACCTTTGCTATGAAAGCCTGATATAATTTTTTTTTTTTTTTTTGAGATGGAGTCTCGGTCTGTCACCCAGGCTGGAGTGCAGTGGAGCGATCTCGGCTCACTGCAAGCTCCGCCTCCCGGGTTCATGCCATTCTGTCTCAGCCTTCAGAGTAGCTGGAGCTACAGGCGCCCGCCACCACGCCCGGCTAATTTTTCGTATTTTTAGTAGAGACGGGGTTTCACCGCGTTAGCCAGGATGGTCTCGATCTCCAGACCTCGTGATCCGCCCGTCTGGGCCGAAAGCCTGATTTACTCTTAACTGGGTATAACCAGAAAAGGGTTCTGCCTATAATGATATATCTGCATTGAATCTAAAACACAGACTTCATCATACATTCTCACCTAAATTTCTCTGATGACCCAGAGTAAAGCAAAAGGTTTAGCATATGAGAGTGAAAGGATCTGAATCTCACTTTCTGTCAAACTTTTAGAGCTCTGTTAACCATGGTTAGTATCAACTATGATTTCAGGCAACTTTGCTTATAGTAAAAATAACTCGTAATTGTTACGTAACTGGATTGGGATGCACTATAAATAATCTAATGGAGACTTCAAGCTTTAGGCTTTCCTGAGTGTAGTGACTCTTGACACATCCCTTGTGGATACCCTGGAAGCTGTGTTTATGGAATTGTTAAGAGATATTGGTTCCTTCATGCCTGTGGAGGATCTTAGCTCCTTGTGCCTAAATTGTACTAGTGGACTGCTACAAGGACTTCCACTGCTAATGAGGACTGCTTGATGCTGTGCTGGCAGGCTGTTGTTTCTGTTTAATATCCTTCTGAGTAAGCGGGTACCAAGTATGGCCATGGCAGTCTTGTGAGTTTGAATGTTTAATATAAAGTGACTTCTGTTGGTCATAGCCACAAATAATTTCAGATGTACTAACTTGATAAACATAATCCAGATGTTTGGTTAAATCTAAAAAGACCTCTTTGGTGGATGTAGCAGTACATCATTTCGTATGTATTAATTTCATAACTTTTTTTTTTTGAGATGGAGTCTCACTCTAGGGTGGAGTGCAGTGGCATGATCTTGGCTCACTGCAACCTCCACCTCCCAGGTTCAAGCGATCCTCCTGCCTCAGCCTCCCAAGTAGCTGGGACTACAGGCATGAACCACCATGCCCGGCTAATTATTTTTTGTATTTTTAGTAGTGACGGGGTTTCACCATGTTGGCCAGGCTGGTCTCGAACTCCTGACCTCAGGTGATCTTCCACCTCAGCCTCCCAAAGTGTTGGGATTACAGGCGTGAGCCACAGCGCCCAGCCTAATTTCATAACTATTGATAAATTTTCATCTTACACTGAATTTACATTTAGACAACTTTCTTCTTACACTAAATTAATAAATTAACATAAATCATAAAGATTCTGTATTTAATTATAAAAACATACAATTATCACATCAATTTAATTATTATAAGTAGTTTATACATACTGCATAATGACTTTGAAAACAGTATAACTCAAAATAATAGAAAAGAAAATTAATTGAATGAAGTATACTGAATTTCAGGTATTTCTGTGACAACACAAATTTAAAATTTAATAAGATATTACATTTTCTTAGCAAAAAGTTTCTTAAGTCAGATTATTGTTTCTTGTTTTAAATGAAGCTTCTTCTAAAGAAGTCATTTTATTCACAGTTGCACATTTCTTTTTAACACATACAATGTATACTACATGCTGGAATCAAACACCTGAAGGAGCTGGAATCTTATGAATACAGCCAGGGCAACAGTGTAGAGAATCATGAACAAAAACATCACAGTCCACACAGAAAACATTTTGGCACACAGCACAAACATAAACCTGTAGTGAAAAGAAGAAAAGTGATAAACTAGTTTCCAAAAGTTAATTACAGCACAGCTAGATGACATTCAAGGTGTGCTTTGCTCTTTTATATCTCTACCAATTTTTTCCCGCTGCCTACTTTATTACTTCCAATGTACTCTATATTCTCAAATCTAAGGCAATTAATTTTTTCCCCAAAACTGTCCCTTAGAAATGAAGGAATGATTTTGTTTTTGAGTCTTTAAAGTCTATTCTATTATAGTTCGCTCTCAATTATTTCATTCTAAGATTTAGGAAAGACATATGAGCTTCAAACCAGCGCCACTTTTGAATGCTTAGCAAGACCACCTGATTGATTCAATTAAAAAGAGAACCATAAAAATTTAACACAGATTTAATTATTCTTAGGGAATGACCTCACAATTGCAAACGTTATATTTCCCTTTCAAGTAAACCTTTAAAAAAATATGTCAAATGACACAGATAAGACAAACAGAAAGGAAAAAACTACATTTGTTCTTTCAGCATTACATATATGAGTACTTGCGCCTTGGGATAAAATTTCCAGGGCAGCTTCATACACAGATTCAAAAATCACTAAATCTCAGAAGTATTTGGCTTTGGATAAAAAAATAAATAAATAAAATGAATGAATAAATAAATCTCAAACAACACAATGACCTATTCTTAAAAACTCAAATGAGGCCGGGTGTGGTGGCTCATGACTGTAATCCCAGCACTTTGGGAGGCCAAGGCGGGCGGATTGCTTGAGCCCAGGAGTTCAAGACCAGCTGGTCAACATGGTGAAACCCAGTCTCTACTAAAAATACAAAAATTGGCTGGGCATGGTGATGCACATCTATAATCCCAGCTACTTGGGAGTCTAGGCACGAGAATCACTTGAACTCGGGAGGCAGAGGTTGCAGTGAGCCAAGATCGCATCACTGCACTACAACCTGGGTGACAGAGCAAGAGTCCGTCTCAGAAAATAAAACCAAAAAACTGTCAAATGATTCAAAAAGTGGTTCCAGTTAAGAGGAAGCTACTGATGTCAAAGAGGTATATAAAATTTAATAAAATTACTTTATAAATTGTGACCGTGGAATAGCAATACTTCTAATGATTATTTTATATATAGTTTTAAATATGAACATGTAACTAAATTAAAACTTAAAGCTAGACAGTGATCCATATTATTTACAAATATACCAGTTTATATATTAAAGTTGGTCCTCTTCAAAATTTAAAAAAATATTCTCATTGGCATAATGGAAGAATCACCTATTATCTGTGGCCACCTTAAACAACTTCAATGTGTTATCACACAGCTTAAAGTATAATATGAAGAAAATATTTTAAATACTTTAAGACTAAATGCAGTTTAGCTTGAAAGCTAAAGACAAATTACATGTTTACAAGGGTGTACCAAAGTAGACAAAACAATCAAAGAATTTTAAAAAAGAAGAAAAAAATTTTTAAAAAGATGAATTACAAAATATCTTTATAGCAAAAATTAGAATGCAGAATAACAAAACTACTATTTAAACTATTTTGTTCCCATTTTACCTTCACCTATTGTCATTATCTTTACAAGAAATAAACTGATATGAGCCTGGTCTTTAACAACCTGTTGAAAACTTATAGTACCATTTATTTCAATATTTCTTGTACATTACTTAGTATTTAGAAAGCCAAAGAACTTACATGTTGGTCTTTCAATTCCCCCTGACATCCATAACAAAATCTGAAAAAAAAAGTTTAACAATCAGTTTTTTCTTAGAATTTACTCATTAAAATAGTTCAGGAAAATCTCAATAACTAGAATCCTTTAAATAATATGTACTTGTCTTCACACATGACTTTCAGGAAAAAGAGTTAAGAATACCAATAGGCCAGGCACGGTGGCTCACGCCACTTTGTGAGGCCCACAAAGCGCTTTGTGAGGCCGAGGCGGGTGGATCACCTGAGGTCAGGAGTTCGTGACCAGCCTGGCCAACATGGCGAAACCCCGTTTCTACTAAAAATACAAAAATTAGCTGGGCGTGATGGCAGGCGGCTGTAATCCCAGCTACTAGGGAGGCTGAGGCAGGAGAATCGCTTGAACCCAGGAGGCGGAGGTTGCAGTGAGCCAAGATGGTGTCATTGCACTCCACACTGAGCAACAGGAGCGAAACTCAGTCTCAAAAAGACAATAATAATAATAATAATACCAATAATTTTTAAAAATCCCACAGTATATACAAGGTCATCTGACAGCCCAAAATTTAGTTTTTATTTTAATTAAGGTTAAATGTGAGCATGCTTTATTTTTCTTTTTTTTCGAGTCAAGGTCTTGCTTTGTCTCAAAGCCTGGAGTGCAGAGGTGCTATCACGTCTCACTACAGCCTTAACCTCCTGGGCTCAAGTGATCCTCCTGCCTCAGCCTCCTGAGTAGCTGGGACTACAGGCATGCATCTCCATGCCTGGCTAATTTTTTATTGAGACAGGGTCTTGCTATATTGCCCAGGCTGGTCTCGAATGCCTGGGCTCAAGCAATCCTCCCATCTTGGCTTCCCAAAGTGTTAGGATTACAGGCATGAGCCACCATGCCCAGCCAGAAGCACTTTCAAATTTTTGTTTGATAGTCACTTATTCTAATAAGTGCTACTTTGTGATTCGTCACAGTTATTGGCTATGAATCTCCAACTACGAAAGAAGAGAATTTAATTCTCTTTCAACCATCTTGAACCCAGTAATGCATAAATATTTAACTAGTGTCATTCTCAATTCTTTCTACATAGTTACGTCTTCCTTTTGGATACAACAATAATCAATGTTTAGTTTACTATGCCTATAAAAATATTCTCAGCTAAACCATAAGTCTTCCCCTATTTAAAACATTTTTTTCCTGGAAATACTGTGTTGCTATTCCCAAGGTTAATTTCCTATGTAATTGACACTAATTCAGGCCTAATCTTCTCTGGAATAGTCTAACTGTCCTCTCAATATGTTCAAATACATCAGGAGTTCTACAGTTTTCATCCCCTTGGTGATCTCTCTCCTGGAGCACTCTGACTGTCTCCAAACTGGACGGTTCCCCATATGTGACACACAGGTATCATTCTGGAATTTCTCCTTACCATCATCCTAGGCCGTTCTTTAGCCTGTTTTGAATTATATTCATATTACTAGATCCCATGTCATTCTCTCAGTTCCTTTGAATCACCTACCTCTTCCAGACCTTCCCCAGAAAAATCTCTTTTTGAGACCTTATAAGTCTGAAAATGTCTTTATTCTACCTACACGTAACTGATAGCTTGGCTGGGTATCTAAGTTGGTAACAATTTTCACTACAAACTTTGAAGGTGGCTGCTCCCTCTCTGCATCCAGTGTGGCTAATGAGAAGCCAAATAATTTTAATTCCAGATCCTTTGTGTGTGACCTAGTTTTTCCTCTCTGGAAATGTTTAGGGTTAATGATTTATTGTATATTCTGAAATTTCACAATTATGGGGTCTGTCTTCTTTCAATACGTTAGGCACTTGGCAGTCCCTTTCTTTTATCTTCGTTGTAGAGATGAGGTCTTGCTGTGTGACTCAAGCTGGCCTGGAACTCCTGGCCTCAAGTGACCCCCCAGTCTTGGCCTCCCAAAGTGCAAGGATTACAGCTATGAGCCACCCTTCCCAGCCAACAGGCCCTTTCAATCTAGAAAGTTCTGTCCTTCAATAGAAAATTTCTTTGAACTATGTCTTCGATGATTTTCTATCCTACTTTTTTTCTTTTTTTCTCATATCATTCTCATATTGGACCTTCTGGATAAATCCACCAGTATTCTTATCTTTACTGTCCTATTTGAACCTCCTTATTTTACTCCTTTTATTGTACTTCCTGGAATATTTCTTCACCTCTATCTTTTACAGTACTGGGTTTTTCATTTCTACTATATTTAACCTCAACCATAAGCAAATAAATACCAAGCTAAAACAATGAGACTTTTTTTTTCTTTTGCCTGTTTTGGCCAATATAAAAAAGTTTCATAATACCTAATGTTGGCTACATGTGGGAAAACAATAAATGAAACTTCTTTGAAGAACAACTTTACGATATCTATCAAAATTCACAAAACATGTAAAACTCTTGACTCAGTAATTTTACCTCTAGGAATTTACCATGCATTTATACTTGTACAAATGTTCAAAAATATAGATATAAGCATTATTTGTTAATAGCAAAAAAAAAAAATCTTAAATATCCAACAGGAAGCAATTGGTTATATAAACCATAATTATCCCTGAAATATGCAACAATTTCAAAAACAACATTGATCTAGATATGGTGATATTAAATGACTTCCAAATGATTTAAGTGTGAAAAGCAAGATGGATGCATAATTGTCTTCTGCTAGCCAGTAAATGTTTAATGTGATTCCTAAATCCTGGATTTCTTTTTTTTTTTGATGGAGTTTCGCTCTTGTCGCCCAGCTGGAGTGCAATGGTGTGATCTTGGCTCACTGCAACCTCCGCCTCCCAGGTTCAAGCAGGATTCTCCTGCCTCAGCCTCCGGAGTAGTTGGGGATTACAGGCACCTCCCACCACACCCAGCTAATTTTTGTATTTTTAGCAGAGACGGTGTTTCACCATGTTGACCAGGCTGGTCTCAAACTGCTGACTTCAGGTGATCCACCTCCCTCGGTCTCCCAAAGTGCTGGGATTACAGGCGTGAGCCACTGTGCCCAGCCAATCCTGGATGTTCTTAAAAGTAGTAAATCTTTATTTTCTGAAAACTATTCTATAAAAGATTGACTACCTCTATTTCAGACCTTATTTGTTGTATTTCACACAAATAGCATTCATAAAAATACTTAAAGATTTTAGATAAATTATGTTATGCCAGATTTTTTTTTTTTTTTGAGATGGAGTTTCGCTCTTGTTGCCCAGGCTGGAGTGCAATGGCACGATCTTGGCTCAGTGCAACCTCTGCCTCTTGAGTTCAAGCGATTCTCCTGCCTTAGCCTCCCAAGTAGCTGGGATTACAGGTATGCGCCACCACACTGGGCTAATTTTGTATTTTTAGTAGAGATGGGGTTTCTCCATGTTGTTCAGGCTGGTGTTGAACTCCTGACCTCAGGTGATCCGCCTGCCTTGACCTCCAAAAGTGCTGGGATTACAGGCATGAGCCACCGTGCCCAGCTTTTTTTTTTTTTTTAAGAGATGGTGTCTCACTATGTTGCCCAGGCTAGTCTTCAACTCCTGGCCTCAAATGATCCTCCCACCTCAGCCTCCCAAAGTGCTGAATGAACCTCTTATTTTCAGTAGTGTGCTAGGACTGGATTGTACTGGCTCGAAAGGATATATTGTTAAATATGTATTCAAGAGAGCTGGTTGTTAATTGGTAGCTAAAAACTGGCCGTGGTGAGAGTATTCAAACCATGGAAATCAGCAAATACTACCAATCAGGGCTTTTGTTCTTTTCCTTCTGGAAAACTGATTTAGTAGTACAATCATCACCCTTATTTATACATAGGTGGGTTTAGTGAAATTATTTGGTTTCTGGAGATTCAGATCTATTTAGCAATGAGTCATTTCAATCATAACCATGGCATTCTTTATCTCATCTTCCATATTAGAAGTACTCTTGTCCAAGTTAATCGGATTATTTTTTAAGGTAGTAACAATCTATTCAAACATTAGCTTACCACTTATAACAGATATAAATTAGTCCAAACTGAAATACCTTTCTCCATTATATTCTTCTAGGGGAATTTCTTGAAAAGCATCCAAAGGAAACAAATGATGGTAAGACCGTGCCAAGTGCGGAGCAGAAACCAAAGTAAGACCTAACACATTAAGCAGAGAGACATGTTGAGTAGTCCAAACCTCATGAAGACAACGGCTGAAAAGCCAAAAGATGTAACTTCAGCAGAATATTTTCAGTTTCTTTTAGGATGGCAGTTATTAATTTTACCTGTGGCTATAACAGAAGATTGTAGAATGGAGTCTTAGTTCTGTCACAAAGTGTGTAACCAACCTGTCTTGGTCTATTTGCTTACTTATATTATAAATGAAATAAAATTTGACAATTCTATTAGTTTAATTCTTCATTCTTATATATATTTACTTTATAAAGGTAAGAGATGGAAAAATGTCTACTACATCTACTGCACTGCCTTTAAAGAATATACTTTTTTCAGAAAGAGGATCAGGAAACTAGAATGCTACATTTATACCTGGAAGTGGAGTACTGGGCACACAATTTAAAAAGTAATCTATTTTTCTTTGCACAAATTAAATCCAGGAACATATCAATAACTTAACATTTACATTAATTTTAGCAGCAATACAGATAAGAAGTCATTCAAGATTTACTGAATAATGAATAGTTGGTTTCTTACCACAGATTTTACATTCAACAGGTAGCTCACAGTACTTTGCCCGACACTGTGGGCAGAAATAGCCTCCTAATGTAAGCCCTGGCTCAGTATTGCCATCCAAATGCCTGTAGGGGGAAAAAAGGTAATATATAATGATCTGAAAAGTTAGAGCAGGAAAGCACACTATCGTGACCTTAAAATCTTGACATTATTTAAAAATCTATTTAAAAGTCTGTATTTTTGGCCAGGTGCAGTGGCTCACACCTGTAATCCCAGCACTTTGGGAGGCCAAGGTGGGTGGATCACCTGAGGTCAAGAGTTCAAGACCAGCCTGGCCAACATGGTGAAGCCCCATCTCTACTAAAAAAATACAAAAATTAGCCAGGCACCTGTAATCCCAGCTACCTGGGAGGCTGAAGCAGAATTGCTTGAACTCAGGAGGCAGAGGTCGCAGTGAGCTGAGATTGCACCACTGCACTCCAGCCTGGGTGACAAGAATGAAACTCCATCTCAAAAAAAAAAAGAGTCTATATTTTAAAAAAATTTATAACTTTTTGTAGAGATGGGGGTCTTACTATGTTGCTGGTCTTGAATTCCTAGCCTCAAGTGATCCACCTGCCTCAGCTTCCCAAAGTGCTGGGATTATAGGTGTGAGCCACCGTGCCTGGCCTAAAAGTCTATTTTTAAATCTGTGAGTATGTCTTATAGCTCAATTATGCTACATTCATTATTTTCCCCCCTTCAGTTTTTTTATTTTATTTTTTTTGGAGACAGAGTCTCACTCTATTGCCCAAGCTGGAGTGCAGTGGCGCAATCTCAACTCACTGCAACCTCTGCCTCCCAGGTTCAAGCAATTCTTGTGCCTTGGCTTCCTGAGTAGCTAGGATTACAGGCACGTGCTATCACACCCAGCTAATTTCTGTATTTTTAGTAGAGCTGGGGTTTCATCATGTTGGCCAGGCTGGTCTCAAACTCCTGGTCTCAAGTGATCCACCTGCCTCGGCCTCCCAAAGTGCTGCGATTACAGATGTGGGCCACTACACCCGGACCTTCTCTTCATTTTTAAAGTTTCTATTACTATCTTTGAATTCACTAATTTTTTCTTCTGCAGTGTCTAATCTGCTGTTAATCCCAGCCAATACATTTTTCATCTAAAACGCTGTATTCTTCATCACTAGAAGTTTGATTTGGGTCTTTTTTATACCTTCCCTATCTCTTCTTACCATTCTCATGTTCTCTAATATCCTGAACATACAGAGTGCATTTATAATTGCTGTTCTAACATCTCTGTCTACTAATTCTTTTTTTTTTCTTTTCTTTTTTTTTTAGATAAGAGTCTCGCTCTGTCACCCAGGCTGGAGTGCAATGGCACGATCTCAGCTCACTGCAACCTCTACCTCCTGGGTTCAAGTGATTCTTGTACCTCAGCCTCCCAAGTAGCTGGGATTACCGGCGTGCGCCACCAGGCCTGGCTAATTTTTGTGTTTTTAGTAGAGATGGGTTTCGCCATGTTGGCTATGCTGATCTAGAACTCCTGGGCTCAAGTGATCCGCCCACCTGAGCCTCCCAAAGTGCTAGGATTACAGGCATGAGCTACTGCACCCAACCCTTTGTCTATTAATTCTACCAACTGGGTTATTTCTGGGTATGTTTCCATTCTGTGATTTTTCTCCATTTTATGGGTCATATTTTCCTTTGCATCCCTGGTAATTTCTGCCAGGGATTGTGAATTTTGCTTTCCCAGACATTGTGAAGTTTGCTTTGTTTTGGGTGCTGGATTTTTTCTTTTTTTTGTATTCCCTTAAATATTTAAGGGTTTGTTCTAGAATATACTTCATTAACTTGGAAATAGTTTAATCTCTTCAAAACTTGCTTTTAAGCTTTGTTAGGCTGGTCCAGAACAGTTGTTAGTCTAGATTTTTCCTTTCTTTTTTTTTCTCCCCTCTGGTTCCAGTTCTTGTGATAGAATTAACTCGATCCCATTACTGTGGACTCTATTCAATGCCCGTCATGTTAAGAGGTATTTTCATACAGACTGGTGAGAACATGAAAGTTCTCTGTGTGAGCTCTGGGAATTGTTCTGTCTGCTGCTTTCCAGTGATTCTTTCCCTGACTTCCAGTAGTCTCCTCACACAAAAGTGCTGATCAACACTCAGCTGCTGACTCATGAGCAAGTCTCTGCAACTCCCCAGAGAGTTCTCTCTGTACAGATCTTTCCTCTCCAGTACTCTGACCTGCAAAATTATCGCCATCTCAGCCTCCTTGAAAGATGAACTTTGTTTCTTCAACTCAACAACATCTCCAGCCTCTGTCTGCAGCCTGGAAATTCCATCCAGGCAGTAAGCTGGAGTGCTCTTAGGGCCCATCTCATTTGTTTCCCTTCTTTCAGGGATCATTATCAGCAAGGCTTGCTGTCTAATGTCTGAAAACCACTGTTTTATATATTTTGTCTGCTTTTTTTTGACAGGAGGGTAAATCTAGTCCCTGTTACACCTTTTTGGCTGGAGGCAGAAATCTTGTTTGTGATTTTTAAGAATTACTCTCCTAAATTTAATTTTGTTTTATAATTATGTAAAATACAAAGCTCTGAAGTTAAAACAAGGTACAGTAATATTCTATATAACATTTTGGTCAATGATGGACCACATATATGACAGTGGTCCCATAAGATAATACCACATTTTAGTTGCACCTTTTCTGTGTTTAGTTACACAAACACTAAGTGTTACATTACAACTGCCTACATTATTCAGCACACAATATGCTGTACAGGTGTGCAGCCTAGGAGCAATAGGCTATACCATATAACTGCGATGTTAGTAGGCTACACTATCTAGGTTTGTGTAAGTGCACTCTGTGATGTTTGCACAATGATGGTATCACCTAATGACGCATTTCTTAGAACGTATCCCTATCATTAAGTGATGCATTCAGAAAAGTCTAGGGTCTATCCCTTTGCTTTTCCCTACACACTCACTGAGGTAAACATCAAAAAAAAAAATTTCGCCCTCCACCCCTTTTAAGTTTTTATTATTTCCATACTATTGTTTTTATTATTAACATAAACAAGTATATATATCCACTTACATCTCTACTTTCTTCTTAGGTGATTAGTAGCATACTACAAAATTCTCTCAAACTTACTATTTTACTTAGTAATATATCCTGAAGATCACTCCATACAAGTATATAGAGATAGTCTTCATTGCCTATCTTTTGAATTTATAACTTAAAAGAAGGAATTAAAAATGTAAAAACATGATCACTGATATTTTCAAGGTCTTTACTTACGCCATGCTGAAAGAGGGTTTTGCATCCTGGTCAGATAAAGAAGCAATGGTGTGCTGAGGAAATCCTTCATAGAAGAAAATGTATTACTTTCTTTTTCCAAGCAAACAGCAGAATTCTAGGACTAAGAACCTAAAAATGTTCTTATCAAAAAGCCAGTGAAGTTGTACAAAATATCACTTTACCACCTTTCAGACAAGCTTATGACAGCATGATGAAACTAATTCCAAGCTACAAGAAAAAGTAGAGGAAACGGGGGAAACACCTGTCTATATATGACCTCAGATTCTGAAGTTCATATATATATATTTTTCTTTTTTGAGATGGAGTCTTGTTCTGTCACCCAGGCTGGGGTGCAGTGGCATGATCTTGGCTCACTGCATCCTCCACCGCTTGGGTTCAAGCGATTCTCCCACCTCAGCTTCCCAAGTAGCTGGGATTACAGGCATCTGTCACCATGCCCAGCTATATATTTTCTAACTTAATAATGATTAACACTACTTTTTAAAGAGGTTGTAATTTTTACATCATTTCTGATACAACTGAAGACATCATAGTACACCTTCATTTTATCTAAGTTTAGACTTTTAGGTTTAAAATTTTGAAATGCTCAAATCTTTCATGTAATTTGTTTTCCATATATAATTTTAAATTCTGAAAACATGTTCAGTAAAAACAGAAACCATTTTTAAAAAGATATATTACATAAAAAATTTAAATGTATCTATATATCAAAACAAATAAATAAAAATAAAGGCAAATAACCAACAAGAAAAATATTCGCATCAGGTGACTGAGAAGGGTTAACATTCCTAAAGGACTCTAACAAATAAATTATAAATTTAAATAACTTTAAAATGAAATAAGAAAATATATCAGTAAATCAAAAAGATTGGCTAAACATAAGATCTAAAATGTATTGAATGTTTACATCAAGCATTATTCTAAATGCATCATCTGTATTAACTCAATCCTTGAAACACACAATAAGGTAGACAGTTACTGACATCATTAAACACATGAGAAGACTGTGGAAAAGAGAGGTCAACTAGTAATAGAAAAGGCCAAAAGTAGAAAAGCATTCTATTTCATTAACATTTAAAAATACATATATTAAATAAGGAGATTATTTTTCTATTTAAAAGTTATACCTTTTTTCAATATAAATGTAATAAATTTTCATTGTAACATTTTTGTAAAATAGAAGAAAATAACATTTTAAAAAAGTGATCCAAGGCCGGGCACAGTAGCTCAAGCCTGTAATCCCAGCACTTTGGGAGGCCGAGGCGGGCGGATCATGAGGTCAGATGTTCAAGACAAGCCTGGCCAACATGGTGAAACCCCGTCTCTACTAAAAATACAAAAATTAGCTGGGCGTGATGGTGCCCGCCTGTCATCCCAGCTACTCGGGAGGCTGAGGCAGGAGAAGTGCTTGAACCCGGGAAGCGGAGGTTGCAGTGAGCTGAGATCGCGCCATTGCACTCCAGGCTAGGCAACAGAATGAGACTCCGTCTCAAAAAAAAGAAAAAAGAAAAAAAAAAAAGTGATCCAAAACCAGTAATTTCCCCTCCTTTGAGCAATTTGGTGTACTTCCCTGCAAGCTTTGTCTTTGCACAGTTTATATTACACAGCTTTGATCATACAGTACAGAGAATTTTGTAGCTTATTTTATTTTTATTTTTATTTTTTTGAGACAGAGTCTTGCTCTGTCACCCAGACTGGAGTGCAGTGGCGCAATCTCAGCTCATGGCAACCTCCGCTTCCCGAGTTCAGGCGATTCTTCTGCCTCAACCTCCTGAGTAGCTGGGATTACAGACGTCTGCCACCATGCCCAGCCATTTTTTTGTAATTTTTAGTAGAGACAGGGTTTCGCCATGTTGGCTAGGGTGGTCTCAAACTCCTGACCTCAGGTGATCTGCTAGCCGCGGCCTCCCAAAGTGCTGGGATTACAGGCATAAGCCACCATGCCCGGCCTTTGTAGCTGATTTTAAAAATTTCTGAATGTAAGTATTTTTCTTTTTTTTCTTTTTTGAGACAGAGTCTTGCTCTGTCTCCCAGGCTAGAGTGCAGTGGAGCGATCTCGGCTCATTGCCAGCTCTGCCTCCCAGGTTCACGCCATTCTGCTGCCTCAGCCTCCCGAGGAGCTGGGATTACAGGCGCCTGCCACCACACCAGGCTAATTTTTTGTATTTTTAGTAGAGATGGGGTTTCACCGTGTTAGCCAGGATGGTCTCGATCTCCTGACCTCAAGATCCGCCCACCTTGGCCTCCCAAAGTGCTGGGATTACAGGCGTGAGCCACTGAGCCCGGCTTAATATAAGTATTTTTCTATAAACACAGTTTGTACCTTTCTAGCCTTAAAAATAAAGAAAGCCAACAGTATTTTCTGGGTGACAGGACTACTGGTAGTTTTAATTTTTTTTTTCCACTTCTCTGTACTTTCCAAAATTGCTTCAACAAGCATATTTTTTCTTTAAAAATTCTTAAATATTACAATAACTTGTGCAAATGAAAATAGAGAGCCTAGATATGTATTTTTTAAAAACATAAGAACACTTACCCATACGAATAAGTGAGCATTCAGAACTTGAGCTAGCAGGAGGAGGACTAACATGATGTGTGAGCAACTCTTTGTAATGGCTTTCATCTAAAATAACATGGTATGTGCCTACCAAGATGAAAAGGGGAAAAAAAACAGCTTCATAGACATAACGAACTATACGTTCTATGTAATTCTGTAAAAGTTTTATCATCTGAAAATGTACATTTTCAAAATAATGATTTTAGCTAAATTATCACTTTTAAAACCTTATTTAAATAATATATCTAAATCAACTTCTCTAGGAATAACTGTAATTACAATTATTATTATTATTATTATTTTAACATATAAATAGAGACAGGTCTCACTATGTTAACCAGACTGATCTCAAACTTCTGGCCTCAAGTGATTCTCCTGCCTTGGCCTACCAAAATGTTGGGATTACAGGCATGAGCCATCATGCCTGGACTGTAATTAGAATTTAATTAAAGACAAGTTATAAAATGTTTATAAAGAATTACATACAGTAAAATTTCCAGCTTTCCAAGAGTTATAATACTTCCTCTAAATACTGACATAAGTACTGAAAACTCTTTGCATTTTGAGATGATTTCTTATGGAATCAATGATATATTTAAGATGACCGCCCATATTTTAGACTACTTTAAGTTTAGTAGCTCAGACCAGATTAAAACATCCTAATTTAATTCATAAATTATTTCCTACACAGTAATTATGAGCAAATATTAAATAAATTATATATATACCACCAGTTTCACGAGCAAGTACAGTGCAAACGCGAACTTCTGCAGACAATCCAATAACAGATACTCTAATTTTAGCTGCCTTTAGGGTCTTCATAAAATCCAAGTAGATAGATAGTTTTAGGAAAGAAGAAAAACATTTAAGATTTAATGTATTTGAAAAATAAAGAATGCTCTGAAAACTAGTAATAAATTCACTACATCTACCACAAAGATGAATCACACATACAAAAATATATATATATAAAAATAAATTTGCTACAGAATTCTCTTTACAGTTGTAACTTTGGTTTTGATTTTTTGGTCTACCTTGATTAGATCATAAATATTAGATGGATCGCAAGTTGTAAGGCTGCTAAAGATGATTAGTACTTCTCGACTTGTATGTCCAGGCATGTGTCTTAAAAGAAAGATAAAATACACTCCAATTAGGTACAACAAATTATACTACCAAAAAATTTACCCAGAAAGAATAGTAAACATAGGATTACACATTTAGACTATAGAATACCTCATTTGTTTCAACAATGCAAGAACAGGTTGTGAGTATATTTTAAACACTTTAATGTAAATTTTTCTAAAATGAGCTACGCACTTCAAAAAATTGTTAATTGATTCATTTAATAAATATTTACTGAGTACTCTCAAGTTCTGGGTATAGAGTGATAAACAAGACTGACAATGTTCCCGACATCATTAAACTTACATTCTAGTAGGTTTGTTTCATACAAAGTCTAAAGTATAGAATAAAAAATACAACAATATATGGATAAACTTTAAACTAAAATGTGGCAATATCATATGGATCAGCTTTAAAGTGTATAGACGTGGCTTCAAAATAGTAGCACACAATTCTTTCTCAAAGACTATATAGTAGTCCCCTCTTATCTGCAGAGGATACATTCCAAGACCCCCAGTGGATACCTGAAATCAAGGATAGTACTGAACCCTATATATATAGTCGTCCTTCGGTATCCTTGGGGGATTGACTTCAGGCCCTCCTATGGATACCAAAATCTGCAGATGTTCAAGTCCCAGATACAAAATGGTGTAATATTTGCATATAACCTATGCACATCCTCCCATATATTTTGTCGTCTCTAGATTATTGATAATACCTAATACAATGTATACTATGTAAATAATTGTTATCCTCTATTATTTAGGGGATAATGACAAGAAAAAATGTCTATTTGTTCAGTACAGGTACAATTTTTTTCCAAATATTTTTGATGTGTGGTTGATCAAATTCACAGAAGCAGAACCCAGGATTTGGAGGGCTGATTATACCATGTTTTTCCCTATATACGCATACCTTGGAGATACTGCAGGGTTGGTTCCAGACCACAGCAATAAAGCAAATATCACAATAAATATTTGCAACAAAGCAAGTCACATGAACTTTCAGGGTTCCTAGTGTATATAAAAGTTCTGTTTACAGCCGGGGGTGGTGGCTCATGCCTGTATTCCCAGCACTTTGGGAGGCTGAAGTGGGCGGATCACGAGGTCAGGAGATTGAGACCATCCTGGCTAACATGGTGAAACCCCATCTCTACTAAAATACAAAAAAATTAGCTGGGCATGGTGGCAGGCGACTGTAGTCCCAGCTGCTCGGGAGGCTGAGGCAGGACAATGGTGTGAACCCGGGAGGCGGAGCTTACAGTGAGCCGAGATCGCGTCACTGCACTCCAGCCTGGGCGACAGAGCGAGACTCCGTCTCAAAAATAAATAAATAAATAAAAAGAAAAGTTCTGTTTATACCATACTGTAGTCTAATAAGTATGCAACAGCATTATATCTAAAAAAAAATGTACACATCTTTATGAAAAATACTTTATTGCTAAAAATCGACTGAGCTGTCAGTGAATAATATCTTTTTGTTGATGGAGAGTCTTGCCTTGATATCGATGGCTGCTGACTGATCAGAGAGGTGCTTTCTGAAGGGTGAGGTGGCTATGGCAATTTCTTAAAATAAGACAAAGTAGTTTGCTTCATGGGTCAACTTCTTCCTTTCATGAAAGGAATGCAAATGCTATTTGGTAGCATTTTATTCATAGTAGTACCTCTTTCAAAATGGGAGTCATTCCTTTGAAACCCCACTGATGCTTTATCAACTAAGTTTATGGGATATTCTTTTTTTTTTTGAGACTGATTCTTGCTCTGCCACCCAGGCTGGAGTGCAGTGGTGTGATCTCGGCTCACTGCAACCTCTGCCTCCTGGGTTCAAGCAATTCTCCTGCCTTAGCCTCCCCAGTAGCTGGGATTACAGGCATGCGCCACCATGTCCAGATAATTTTTGTATTTTTAGTGAGGACGGGGTTTCACCATGTTAGCTAGACTAGTCTTGAACTCCTGACCTCAAGTGATCCACCTGCCTCGGCCTCCCAATGTGCTGGGATTACAGGCATGAGCCACCATGCCCAGCCAGTGTAGATATTTTGACCTCCTTCTATGAATGGCATTTAGAATGGTGAATTCTTTCCAGAAGGTTTTCAATGTACTTTGCTCAGATCCATCTATGGCAGTCACAGCCTTATGATATGTATTTCTTAAATAATCAAGATGTGAAAGTTCAAAGTATTCCTTTATCCAAGGGTTGCAGAATGAGTGCTATGTTAGTAGACATGAAAATAACATTAATCTCCTTGTACATCTCAATTAGAGCTCTTGAGTGACTGGGTGCATTGTCAGTGAGCAATAATAATTTGAAATAAATCTTTTTTCTGAGATATATCTCAACAATGGGCTTAAAATATTCAGTAAGCCCATGCTGTAAACAGATGTGCTGTTATCCAGGCTTTGTTATTCCATTTGCAGAGCACAGACTGAATAGATTTAGCATAATTCTTAAGGACTCTAGGATTTTCAGAATGCTAAGAAACATTGGTGCCAACATCAAGTCACCAGCTGTATTAGCCCCTAACAAGAGAGGAAGCCTATACCATGAAGCTCTGAAACCAGGCATTCACTTCTTCTAGCTATGAAAATCCTAGATGGCATCTTCTTCCAACAGAGGGCTGTTTCATCTACCTTGAAAATATGAGGCCAGGTGCAGTGGCTCACACTTGTAATCCCAGCACTTTGGGAGGCAGAGGCAGGAGGACTGCTTGAGCCCAGGAGTTCAAGACCAGCTGGGCAATGTGGCAAAACCCTACCTCTACAACAACAACAACAACAACAACAATTAGCTGGGCGTGGTGGCACATGCCTGCAGTCCCTGCTACTTGGGGGGCTGGGAGAATAGCTTGAGCCTGGGAGTTTGAGGCTGCAGTGATCTATGATTGTACCACTGCACTTTAACCTGGGTGACAGAGCAAAACCCTGTCTCAAAAACAAAAAAGAAAAGAAAATTTGATATTTAGTGTAGTCACCTTCATCAATTATTTTAGCTAGATCTTCTGGATAACTTGCTGCAGCTTCTACATCAGCACTTGCTGCTTCCTCTTGCACTTTTTTTTTTTTTTTTTTCCTGAGACGGAGTCTCACAGTGTCGCCTGGGCTAAAGTGCAATGGCGCGATCTTGGCTCACTGCAACCTCTGCCTCCTGGGTTCATGTGATTCTCCTGCCTCAGCCTCCCGAGTAGCTGGGATTATAGGCACACACCACCACACCTGGCTAATTTTTTGTATTTTTAGTAGAGACAGGGTTTCACTATGTTGGCCAGACTGGTCTTGAACTCCTGACCTCATGATCCACCCACCTCAGCCTCCCAAAGTGCTGGGATTACAGGCGTTGAGCCACCACGCCCAGCCCCTCTTGCAATTTTATGTTTTGGATATGGCTTCTTTCATTAACCTCATGAGCTCACTCTGTTAGCTTCAAACTTGTCTTCTGCACCTTCCTCACTGCTCTCAGCCTTCATAGAATTGAAGAGAATTAGAGCCTTGCTTTGGATTAGGATTTGACTTAATGGACTGTTGTGGCTACTTTAATCTTCTATCTAGACCATTAAAACTTTCTCCATATCAGCAATAAAGCTGTTTCACTTTCTTATCATTCATGTATCCACTGAAGCAGCACTTTGAATTTCCATTATTTTTTTCTTTTTTTGAGACAGGATCTTGCTCTATCATACAAGCTGGAGTACAGTAGCACAGTCATAGCTCACTGCAGCCTCAAACTACTGGGCTCAATCCTCCTGCCTCAGCCTCCTGAGAAGTTAGGGACTACAGGTGCTCACCACTGTGCCTGGCTAATTTTTTTTTTTTTTGGTAGAGATGGGGGTCTTGCTATGTTACCAGGGCTGGTCTCAAACTCACGGCCTCAGGTGATCCTCCCATCTTAGCCTCCCAAAGTGTTGCAGTTACAGGTAAGAGCCACCACGCCCAGCCCAGCATTTTTAATTTCCTTCAAGAACTTTACCTTTGCATTCACAATTTGACTAAGTGTTTAGCACAAGAGACCTAGCCTTCAGCCAGCCTTGCATTTTGACATGCCTTCCTCACTAAGCTCAATCATTTCTAGCTTTTGATTTAAAGTGAGATACGTGACTCCTCCTTTCTCTTGAACACTCAGAGACCACTGGAGGGTTATTATTGGTGTAATTTGAATATTTTTGTGTCTTAGGAGATGGGGGTGCCAAACAGAGGGAGAGAGACTGGAAAACAGCCAGTTGGTGGAGCAGTCAGAACACACATAACACTTATCAATTAAGTCTGTTGTCTTATATGGGCCCAGTTTGTGGTGCCCTAAAATAATTACAATAGTAACATCAAAGATCACTGATCACAGGTCACCATAACAGATATAACAATAATTTACAAAGCTTGAAATATTGCAAGAACTACCAAAGTGTGATATAGAGGCATGAAGTGAGCACATGCTGTTAAAAAAAATGGCACCAACAGACTTGCTCAACACAGAGTTGCCATAAACTGTCAGTTTGTAAAAAAAAAAAAAGTTATCTGAAAAGTGCAATAAAAGTGCAACAAAATGAGGTGTGCCTTACATACACACTTATGATCAATAATGTATAAATTAGGCACAATAAGAGATTAACAACAATAACTAATAATAGAACAATTATAACAATGTGCCGGCATCACTACTCCTGCACTTTGGGGTCATTATTAAGTAAAATAACACAAACACTGCAACACTTTTGACAGTCAATAACAACAGTTAATCTGATGACTTAGGCCATTACATGGGTGGGCAGCATATACTGTGAGGATCTACAGACCAAGGGATGATTCACGTCCTGGGCAGGACAGAGAGGGAAGGTATAGGATTTCATCACGCTACCCAGAATTGCACACAACTTAAATCTTATGAATTATTTATTACTGAAGTTTTCAATTTAATATTTTTCAGACCAAGAGTAACTAAAACTGGAAAGTGAAACCACAGATAAGGGGGGATTATTGTAATTTAACTTCATAGTAATTCAGTCATAATAATCATGAACATTAATCTTGTATACCATTTAATTAAAATGATAGCTTGTAGAGTTTTAAGTTGTGGTGACCAGTTTTCACCTATACTAAATAGACGTTTTTATGCTTTCTGCAGCAATTTTATCAGTTAGTTATAGCTTTCCTGCTTATATTTTCATTGTTATCCTCTCAGGTCTCACTGGTAGACCCTGCTACTGTACTTACCTCTATTACATGTGTTGCCTCCTTCTCATCCATTCAAAACTAGAAAAATATCTATTATGTAAAGGTATAAGTCTGAGCCAGGGCAGACTATCCAGAGATAAAATATATAAGCTTTAGGGAGGCTGAAGTGGGCGGATCGCTTGAGGCCAGGAGTTCAAGACCAGCCTGGCTAACATGGTGAAACCCCATCTGTACTAAAAATACAAAAATTGGCTGGGCATGGTGGCACACACCTGTAATCCCAGCTACTAGGGAGGCTGAGGCACAAGAATCACTTGAACCCAGAAGGTGGAGGTTGTAGTGAGCTGAGATCACGGCACTGCACTCCAGCCTGGGTGACAGAGCAAGACTCTGTCTTGGGAAAAAAAAAAAAAAAAAAAAAAAAAAAAAAAAATATATATATATATATATATATATATATATATATATATATATATATATAAAAGCTTTATGGCTTTAACTATACCAAGTATTTCCTTTGGGGTCTTAGCTCTATTCCATATAGCTGAACTTGCCATATCTATTAATTTACAGATATATGAGGTTGGTGCAAAAGGAATTGTGGTTTTGGCCATTACTTTCAAAATAAATTAATAAATGTTAATAAAGGTACACCCAACTTACAATTATTATACTACATTAAATCTCATTTTAATAAAATATTTTTTCATCAACATATTTTTGTACCATTGATATTGCCGACAGTTTTAAATTATATTTTTATAAAACCTTTAACAATATCTTACTAAAATGTAAAATAAAA
Source organism: Pongo abelii (assembly GCF_028885655.2). NCBI lineage: Eukaryota > Metazoa > Chordata > Mammalia > Primates > Hominidae > Pongo > Pongo abelii. The sequence continues at coordinate 78,769,546 of NC_071989.2, read as the reverse complement.
ATTACTAACCAACACCACACTAAACATCATAAATGACAGTACATAATTTTCGTACTTAACAATTTTGTTATAGCTGGGTTTATGGGCCCCATATTAACATATCACTTCAACTTAACTCATTTAAAAAACTTCTAATTCAGTTATACATAATATATAATACTAACTTTAGAGTTTGCATAGCCATGCTTAGGGAATTATAAAGAGATGGCTCTCCATGGCAGGTCATATCCACAGCTTTCTTCAAAGACGTTATATGTTTTCTTGGGTTTCCTAAAATAGAAATAAGATCTTTAAATAAAGTCCTATATATTAAAAACGTTTATGTTTCTCTCAAAATTTACATATCTGTGATGTTGAACAACAGAATCCTTTCAATTTATATTTCTGTTGGAATTTTATCTGCAATATTTTGTAAACAGTCTCACTTCATACTGAAAAACAGAATACAAATAATCTCCTTATAGACTAGCATACATATTTTAAAATAATGCTAACCTACAGTGCATTTTTTTACTCTTAATATTTCCATATGTCATCATTTTTAAGACCAATACATTTTCACATTTTAACATCTCTCAAATCAGCATGTGTTTAATAATCACTGGTAGCCAGCAGCACTTGTAACATAGTCTTTGCCTGCTCATATGTGAACCTACACATAGGTCTTCATATGTTGTTGCTTCAATTGCATTATGTACATTGTCCTCTTCATGGTGAGTTTAACTGCCATTTAAAATGTTTTTAAGGCCAGGCATGGTGGCTCATGCCTGTAATCCCAGCATTCTGGGAGGCCACGGCAGGCAGATAACCTGAGGTCAGGAGTTCAAGATGCACCTGGCCAACATGGTATAAATCCCATCTGTACTAAAAATGCAAAAATTAGCTGGGTATGGTGGCACACACCTCTAATCCCAGCCACTAGGGAGGCTGAGGCACAAGAATCACTTGAACCCGGAGGGTGGAGGTTGCAGTGAGCTAAGATTGCACCACTGCACTCCAGCCTGGGCAACAACAGTGAAACTCCATCTCAAAAAACAAACAATAAAATGTTTTTAGAAATGCTGTTAATACAAAAGGCTATATTTTTATGTAGAAAGGTGTGGAACACAGCAGTGAGGCATAAATTTATTATAATGAATCAAATATTGATGGAAGAATGCATGCAATTCCGTATTTTTCTTGAGGGAAGAAATCAAGAGCTTTACAAGACCTAAGAAAGGAATATTCCCACAAATAGACAAAGCTGTGTTATCTTCTCTTACCAAATAGCATCTGAAAAGATTGTCTATCTTATGCCAAGCAATTCAAATGAAGGGGGGAGAAGCTGCCAAATCCTTTTCTTTTTAATATAAAAATTTTTTATATTATTTATAGTTAGATTATATATATATATCTGTTGCCAGGCTGGAGTGCAATGGGGCAATCTTGGCTCAATGCAACCTCCACCTCCCAGGCTCAAACCATCCTCCCACCTCAACCTCCCAAGTAGCTGGGGCTACAAGGGCCCAGCACCACAGTTGGCTAAATTTTTTTGTATATTTTTGGTAGAGACAGGGTTTCACCATGTTGTCCAGGCTAGTCCTGAACTCCTGGATTCAAGCAATCCTCCCGTCTCAGCCTCTCAAAGTGCTGGGAGTACAGGTGTAAGCCACCACGCCCGGCCCCCAAAGTGACAGACATGTCAAATTACCAAGAAGTTAGTATAGCCAACTCATATATCATTTGATACTGTGTCAAAGTTTAACTACTAGGACTTTTCCTTCTTAATGGCTTATAAAAGTATCTTGTAATTGATGGAATCTGAGTTTCAATGAAATATCGTATTCCATAAACATTTTCCATTTCAGCACTGTCTTCGTATCAATCAATAACCTAAGTATCATTAAATTGATTTTGTCATAAAATATAATCCATCAAAGTATACTATTAAACATTTCATTTTTAATCTGTCACTATTATACATAATGTTACAAAGAGTATCTTTGTAGAGTCATCATTCTCCTTCCAGAACATTCCCTAAATATAATTTCAGGAAAAATTTTTATGCTTTTCTAAAAAATATTGAACTAATTTGTAAGACTATCAGCACTATAAATAACAAGTTTCTCTGTGGTTCCACAAGCAACATATTGCTTTTGAAACTTAATTTTGCTCATTAAAAATATATTAAAAAATAAAATGTTATGGAATTCGGTGGAGTTTTTTTGGATTACTAGTTTCCCTTATTTAATTTCTGGGTTTTTTTTTTTCTGTGTGAATCATGTCTTCTTTGTCTATTCATCAACTTGGAGCTCCCTTGAGTTTTTACTCATCTAAGTTTTAAAAAATTAACCATTTGTAATATTTAATATTTACTGCAAGTATTTTAGATTCATAAATTTTAGAGATGAAAAGTACCTCACTAAGCAGTCCAAATCCCTCACTTCATAAGTGAGAAAATTAATCTAAACAAGTGAAATGACTTGCCCAAAGACATATGCCTACTTAACTGCAGGACCAGCAGCACCCAAACCTAGATCTCCTGGCTCTCTATCCACTTCTCTTCCTACCCTACAAAATTATTTTTAATCTCCCACTGTGTTATGGGTATAGGAAAAAACACACCAAAATAGTGTCAGTGTGGTTTACAGCAGTGGTCTGATTGGAGGAAAAAAAAGGTGGCTTCAAGAGGCCTGTCAGAATCTCCAGAGTATTTTTCATCTTTATACATGACTTCACTAACATCCATAGAAAACTGCTGGGGCCGGGCATGGTGGCTGACGCCTGTAATCCCAGCACTTTGGGAGGCTGAGGTGGGTGGATCACCTGAGGTCAGGAGTTCAAGATCAGCCTGGTCAGCATGGTGAAATCCCGTCTCTACTAAAAATAAAAAAATTAGCCAGGCGTGGCAGCGCACACCTGTGATCCCAGCTACTCGGGACGGGGAGGCAGCAGAATCACTTGAACCCGGGAGGCGGAGGTTGCAGTGAGCCAAGACAGCACCACCTGGGCGACAGAGTGAGAGACTCCTCAAAAAAAATAAAAAATAAAACAAAAAGAAAAGAAGAAATAGAAAACTGCTGGTAATTCGGGGTGGGTAAAGTGAGAGGAAAATATTGACCTTATATCCCTACCTTGGAGGAACCATCCTTCTTCCACTATATAATAATCCTGCTTAGTTCATGTGGTGCTGACCCTACTTCTATCCTGCTCTGGGCAACGGCAGGCAATCGAAGCCTACAAACAAAATACTTCATTCCCTGGCCACTTTGTTCATAGATGGGCAGATTGTTAAGTCAGGCCAATCAGAGTTCTCCCTAGACGTGTGCTGAAGCTATAGGCTACAGATACAATGTAGACTGGCACAATTAAGAGACATCTTTTCAACTTCCAGAAAATCTATCAGAGAATGAAGCCAGACAAAGCCAGGACCCCAACATATGCAGCAACTATATATGGAATTGGCCCACCTTTGAACATAGCCAAAAATTTTCCTTCTGCACTTAAGCTAGTGTGACATTCTTTTGGTTACTCACAACTTAGTTTCTTGGATCACTCCAGGCCAATGTACATTTCACTCCTCATTGCATTTAATGAAAAACTACTAATGAAGAAAGTATGTCATTTAATGAAAAACTACTAATGAAGAAAGTATGTCATTTCCTTATGTGTGTTGGCAAGGATAAAAGGTTGAAAACCAGATTTAAGGGAAAGTGTATTTCACAGAAAATAAAATAGAATCAGTGATGCAAATTTGTAACAGCATATATACCAAAGCAAATAAAAAATGCCATTACTACGTTTTGAAACTAAAATTCAGTTAGGTATGTCATGAAAGCAGAAAAATTGATTCATTAGCAATAGCTACAGTTTAATTTTTATACTTTTTCCCTTTTAAATTAGATGCTTAACTTTTTAAGAATTTAATTTTAAGATTAACTGGATTTTATAAATCATTACAATAACTGTATTTTAATATTTTCAGGATAAGGCCTGGTGCAGTGGCTCAAGCCTATAATCCCAGCACTTTGAGAGGCTGAGGCGGGCTGATCACAAGGTCAAGAGATCGAGACCATACTGGCCAACATGGTGAAACCCCTTATCTACTAAAATACAAAAAATTATCAGGGCGTGGTGGTGGGCGCCTGTAGTTCCAGCTACTCAGGAGGCTGAGGCAGGGAATCACTTGAACCCGTGAGGCAGACTTTGCAGTGAGCCGAAATCGCGCCACTGCACTCCAGCCTGGCGACAGAGCAAGACTCCATCTCCAAAAAAAAAAAAAGGGAAAAAAAAATTTTTCAGGATAAGCACATATAGATTTTTAAATAAAAACATTTATATTCAATGTAGTATTATTTACCACTATGCAGAACGCAGAACTCAATTTAGAATAGTTAACCTTGTATCCTAAGAATATAATGGTGGGGGAGATGTTATTAAATTGTTTCACCTAGAGAAGACAGAGGAACCACCCTTCATGTTACTTATTAAGCAGCCATATAAACAGGGCTATGAGGTTGGGTAAATAAAGCAAAGTCCTTGAGTCATGTAAAGGTAATTTTATGCATACCTGAGAGTTCAGTCAATTTTTCAGCTCTTTTACTTTTAGTTACAATTATTCCAATCTTGAAATAAAAACAAAAATTATTATTAATATAACAAGTTATTTCCTCCCATTAAGAATATATATAACTATTCCTGTAGATGATATTGGGGCAGAAAAAAAAATAATTTATATAGCTAAAATAAACTAGTAATTACAAAAGAAAGAAGCAACAGGTGAGAAACTTTTTCTCATGGTGTTTTCGGCAAATAAATTTAGCTATGAGTTCACTGTACATTGTTTAACTTTTAGAGTTATTACGCTTTTCATTTTTAAGTATACCGGAAACTGGTTAAACAATTTGGGTAATTCACAAAATACACATCCAATTTTTAAAAATAAATTACATTTGGAAGCAAAATAGGAATCTAATTCTGAATTTTATCACTTATATACGTACCTGACTAATAGGATTTTGATCAAAATATTCCTCTACGAAGTATTCCAACAACTGTTTAAACAAAAAAAGACATACTAGATAAAGGCAAAATAACAATCGTAAAGAACATGTCCAACTGATGTTTGTGAAACCTGTTTATCAAGCGTCACTTCTCATGACTTTTAAACTTACAGATTTTCAAAAAATGTTAAATAATAAAAATATTAAACAGTAAAAACCTTAATTTGAAATGGTGGTTGATGAGATAGGTTTGAGCTAGGTTTTAAAAGATGAAACCATTTGGATGTATCAGAAAAAATTTCAACGAGGAAAAGATCCAATGAAGAGAGATGGGAGAACGAGCAGAATTGAGAATAGGTTTTGATAAATTAGGAATATGAACATATTTGTAATCTGAGGAGACAGATTTAAGTAAGGCAAAGGAGAATGAAGATTCAATAAAGAAAAGGGATAACTGACAAACCAAGATCCTGATGTGGGGTGGGAGGATAGAAATTAAAAACACAAATAATTAGCTATGTTGGTTTAAAATTTCCCTAAATGACCTGGCAGTACTTCTACTTAGCTATCATTAGCATTAACTAAAAATACAAGGCAAAAAATAAAAAATATTGCATTCTTTAAAAATACCCTTTAGAATCCAGTGTTCTTCCCCACTTTTTTAGTAAAAGTTTAAGTGATTTTGGTACAAATTTAAATGATTTAGTATAAATTTAAATTTTACCTTTAAAGTACACGTCAGTCTATTAGGCTTTAAATCTTGGTCTTCCATTGTTCTTGATCCATCTACTACCACATAAAGGTGGCGCATCTACCAGAAAAAAGAAAGGGCCAATTTCAAGTACTTATTTTGTTTTGTAGAAACTGGGTGTCGTTCTGTTGCCCAGGTTGGTCTCAAACTCCTGGGCTCAAGCAATCCTCCCACCTTGGCCTCCCAAAGTGCTGGGATTATAGGCATGAGCCACTGTGCCCAGCCTCAAGTGCCATTTTGACTAGTAAAAATGGCATTTAATAATTACATATTCTATGCACAGATTTTTAACGTATTCTTTTAAAAACTTTGTTGTTTTGCTATTGTTTTTTCTAGCAAGACAGAATGTTTCTCTAACCTAAACTAGTTCTGTACTAGTAAAAGAAAAAATAATGACATACCATTCCAAGTCGAACTTGTCCATGGTGCTCAAATACTCTGTTAAAATTATATGAACATTTTAATGGAATTCCATATACTATCCCCCCACAAAAAAAAAATACAACTCTCCAATTGACCTGCTTTGTTTTTCTTTTTTTCTAATTCTGATTAAGAATGTCATAATGTGCATTTTTAGTGGAGTAAATAATTAACTTATGGAATACAAAACACATAATTATAGGTATTGTAGATAGTCTCTAAAGACCATTTCCTGCTGAGGCAAGGGTAGGTGGCTAGTTCTTTCCCCATAGTCAGAAGGCAATAGGTCAGTTTCCCTGAAACACAGCTAAAATGAAGTACTGAGGAGTGTTTATAGATAGAAACGCTTAAAATGAATATATTTTACCTTTTTAACATACGTAAGAAGGTTACATACCTTTTTCTCTTTGCCTTGAATAGAATGTCTTCTATTGTAGCTTTAAGTGATCCAGATTCATCTTCTTTAAGAATCTCCCTATAAGTCATAATTATTTGTTTGAAAAGACAAGCTAAAATGATTACTACCCCAAATGAAATGAAAATATATGTCCACACAAAGATTTGCATGTAAGTGTTCATGGCTGCATTTTCCTAACAGCCAAAAACTGTAAAGAACCTAAATATCCACAGACTAGTGAATGGATAAACAATACTGTGGCATAACCATAGATGGGAATACTATTCAGCAATAAAAAAGGAATGAAGTATTAATACACACTGCAACATGGATGAGTCTTGAAAATAAGTGAAAGCCAGCCACAACAGACCAACTATTATAGTCATGCATCACTTACTGACAGGGATACATTCTGAGAAATGCATTGTTAGGCAATTTCATTATTGTGTGAATATCACAGGGTATACTTACACAAACCTAGATGGTATAGCCTACCCCATGCCTAGGTTACAAACCTGTACAGCATATTACTATACTGAATATCTTAGACAACTGTAACACAATGGTCAGTATTTGTATATATAAACATACATAGAAAAGGTACAGTAAAAATACAGTATTATAATATTATGGGACCACTGTCATATATGCAGTCTGTCTTTGACCAAAACATCATTATGTGGCACATGATTGTATATGATCACATTTTTGTGAAATGTCCAGAAAAGGTTAAAATTTGGAGACAAAAAGTAGACTAATGATTGCCTACAGGTGGAATTAAATTAAGAATTAAATTATTTGTAAATGAACGTGAAGGATCTTACTGGAGTGGTTACAATGTTCTAAAACTGGTTTATGATAATGGCTGCACAGCTCAGTAAATTATTAATAAAACATCACTGAATTGTACATTGGAAATGGGTGAATTTTAACATATGTAAAATATACTTTAATAAAGTTGTAAAGAAAAAAAAACACATTGTCTAAAAGAAAAGACAGGGCAATAATGCTCTCCTTACCATGTTCTTTCATAGCCTCCTTCCCATCGCTTAGTTCTTTCAGGTTCTTCATCCATTTTTTAAAAACTGTATTTTATTATTCAATAATCTGTAAAAACCATTAAAATGTAAGTTATCTAAAGATGTTTGTTACAAAATTCATCCAATTAAATTTGAAAATTAGACACATATATAAAGTAAAAAAAATCGAATGCCAGGTCATCTTATTCTTTGCATTTTACTCAATAATCATCTTAAAAATCTTCATAGAACTCCATTTCTCATTTCCAAGAAATAATATGAACATTTATACACAAACTTGGTACCAATAAAAATAAGCATCTTTTTATGATTTGTAAAAGAACAAAAATGCTTTATAGATGTGTCACATGACAAACTGTAGAACTGTGAGGAGTCAGTATGGGTATAGTTGAACTACTATAGCTGAGTGACATATGATTCACTGTGTTATCTCTCTTTGTGTATGTCTCAATTTTCTCATAATCAAAAGTTTTTAAATCACATTTATTATTTATAAATGGGTAAATGCTATAGCTCATCATTCAAAAACAAGGACATAAAATTAAACATAGTTCTTTGAGACATCTCCAAATTGCTTTCCATAGTGGCTGAACTAATTTACATTCCTACCAACAGTGGATAAGTATTCCCTTTTCTCCACAACCTTGCCAACATCTGTTATTTTTTGACTTTTTAATAATATCCATTCTAACTGGTGGTGAGATGGTTTTGTGGTTTTGATTTACATTGTGGTTTTGGTTTGCATTCTCTAATGATCAGTGATGTTGAACATTTTTTCATATATTTATTGGACATATGTATGTCGATCCAACAATCCCAATACTGGGTATATACCCAAAGGAAAATAATTCTACCAAAAGCACACGTGCACTCATGTTAATCACAGCACTATCCAAAATAGCAAAGACATCTAATCAACTTAGATGCTCATAAATGGTGGACTGGATAAAGAAAATGTGGTACGTAATATATCATGGAATACTAGCAGCCAAAAAAACAACAACAAAAAACCACAGTGAAATCCTGTCTTTTGCAGCAACATGGATACAGCTGGAGGCCATTATCCTCATCGAATTAACAGAAACAGAGGCCCAACGCAGTAGCTCACGCCTGTAATCCTAGCACTTGGGAGGCCAAGGCAAGTGGATCACCTGAGGTCAGGAGTTCGAAACCAGCCTGGCCAACATAGTGAAACCCCGTCTCTACTAAAAATAGAAAAAAATTAGCCAGGTGTGGTGGCAAGCACCTGTAATCCCATCTACTCAGGAGGCTGAGGCAGGTGAATCACTTGAACCTGGAAGGCAGAGAGGTTGCAGTGAGCCGAGATCGTGCCACTGCACTCCGGCCTAAAAAAAAAAACAGCAACAGAAAACCAAATACGGCATGTTCTCATTTACGAGTGGGAACTAAACACTGAGTACACATGGACATAACAATGAGAACAACAGACACTGGAGACTACTAGACAGGAAAGGATGGGAGAGAGTGAGGGTTGAAAAACTGCCTATCAGGTACTATGTTTACTACCAGGGTGACGGGATCATTTGTATACCAAACCTCAACAACAAGCAATTTATCCATGTAACGAACATGCACACGTACTCCCTGAAAATAAAAGTTGAAAACAAAACAAAACAAAACAAAGCAAACACAGGCCAGGGCCAGGTGCGGTGGCTCCATCCCTGTAATCCCCGCACTTTGAGAGGACAAGGTGCAGATCACCTGAGGTCAGGAGTTCGAGACCAGCCAGGCCAACATGGCAACACCCGTCTCTACTAAAAATACATAAATTAGTTGGGCATGGAGGCAGGTGCCTGTAATCCCAGCTACTAGGGAGGCTGAGGCAGGAGAATTGCTTGAACCTGGAGGGCGGAAGTTGCAGTGAGCCAAGGTCGCACCACTTCACTCCAGCCTGGGTGACAGAGCAAGACTCCGTCTCAAAAAAAAAAAAAAAAAAACAAAACAACCCAGGCCGGGTATGATGGCTCACACCTGTAATTCCAGCACTTTGGGAGACTAAGGCAGGTGATCACTTGAGGTCAGGAGTTTGAAAATTAGCTAGGAGGTTGGTGGGGGCGGGTGCCTGTAATCCCAGCTACTGGGGAGGCTGAGACAGGACTGCTTGAACCCAGGAGGCACGGAGGCTGCAGTGAGCCGAGATCATGTCACTGCACTCCAGCCTGGGCGACAGAATGAGACCCTGCCTCAAAAAAGAAAGAAAAGAAAGGAAAGAAAGAAAGAGAGAGAGAGAAACGGGCACGGTGGCTCATGCCTGTAATCCCAGCACTTTGGGAGGCCGAGGCCAGCAGATCATTTCAGGTCAGGAGTTCAAGACCAGGCTGGCCAACATAGTGAAACCCTGTCTCTACTAGAAATACAAACATTAGCAGGGCGTGGTGGTGCACACCTGTAATCCCAGCTACTCGGGAGGCTGAGGCAGGAGAATCGCTTGAACCTGGGAGGTAGACACTGCAGTGAGCTAAGGTCATGCCACTGCACTCCAGCCTGGGTGAGAGAGCAAGACTCTGTCATTCATTCATTCATTCATTCATAAATAAATGTCCTCATCACACCTCCATCCTCCCCAATGCAATCTCCCTCCCAACTCCACCACCTCGTGGCTCACTGCAACCTCCACCTCCCAGGTTCAAGTGATTCTCCTGTCTCAGCCTCCCGAGGAGCTGGGATAGCAGGCACGTGCCACCACACCCAGGTAATTTTTGTATTTTTAGTACAGTCAGGGTTTTGCCATGTTTTGTATTTTTGTAGAGCCAGGGTTTTGCCTGACTTGCCAGGCTGATCTCGAACTCCTGACCTCAAGTGATCTGCCTGTAAATGGAACATTTTTGTTTCTTTGTTTTTTGTTTTAAGACGGAGTTTCACTCACCACCCAGGCTGGAGTGCAATGGCATGATCTCAGCTCACTGCAATCTCCACCTCCGGGTTCAAGTGATCCTCCTGCCTCAGCCTCCCGAGTAGCTGGGATTACAAGATCCCGCCACCACACCTGGCTAATTTTTGTGTTTTTAGTAGAAATGGGGTTTTGCCATGGTGGCCAGGCTGTTCTCGAACTCCTGACCACAGGTGATCCACTCACCTCGGCCTCCCAAAGTGCTGGGATTACAGGCGTGAGTCACCACACCCAGCCTAAACTGAACATTTTGCTCCTCCCTGTTTTCTGTTACGTATTGGGAACTTCAAAAATGAAAAACTCGCATAACATTCTCAACGTTTTTAAACTCAAATTACTGGGAGGGCACAGTGGCTCAAACCTGTAATCCCAGACTTTGGGAGGCCAAGGCAAAAGGATCGCTTGAGTTCAGGAGCTCAGATCAGCATGGGCAATACCCTTGTCTCTACAAAACATCAAAAAATTAGCTGGGCGAGGTGGCGAGTACTTGAGTCCCAGCTACTTGGGAAGCAAAAGTGGGAGGATGGCTTGAGCCCAGGAGAGCCGAGGCTACAGTGAGTCATGTTCACTACTGCACTCCAGACTGGGTGACAGAGTGAGATCCTATCTCAAAATAAATAATTATAAATATATAATAAATATTACAAATATAAAAATAAATAGCAACTGAGAGACTTTTGGCTGATCATATCAAAGGAATTCTTTTTTTTCCTTTTTTTTCTGAGACAAGAGTCTTGCTCTGTCGCCCAAGCTTGGAGTGCAGTGACACAATCTCGGCTCACTACAACCTCCGCCTCCAGGGTTCAAGCGATTCTACTGCCTCTTCTGTCTCCCAAATAGCTGAGATTAAGGCGCACGCCACCAAAGCTAACTTTTTTATTTTTAGTAGAGACGGGGTTTCACCAGCCTGTTGGCCAGGCCTGGTCTCGAATTCCTGACCACAACTGGTCCGCCCACCTCGGCCCTCCAAAGTGTTGGGATTACAGGCATGAGTCACCACGCCCGGCTAAAAGGACTTCTTAATTAGAGCTGCCTGCAATGGAAAATCAGAGACTGGACAGGAGGTATTAAGGTCCCTAAAACTGCAGACGTTCAATGGGAAGTCTGATTGTAAACATGCATGCTGTTTAAAGGATTCATGCATCCTGAAGATGGACTTTGTAAAGATCTCCAATGGCCTATCACTTCCCAACAGTCCATTTTCTTAAAAATATCAGCGAGGCCGGGCGGGTGGCTCACACCTGTAATCCCACCACTGTGGGAGGCCGAGGCGGGAGGATCACGAGGTCAAGAAATCAAGACCATCATGGCCAACATGGTGAAACCCCGTCTCTACTGAAAATACAAAAATTAGCTGGGCGTGGTGGCACGCGCCTGTAGTTCCAGCTACTCGGGAGGCTGAGGAAGGAGAATCGCTTGAACCCGGGAGGCGGAGGTTGCAGTGAGCCGAGATCGCGCCGCTGCACTCCAGCCTGGCGACAGGGCGAGACTCCGTCTCGAAGACAAAAAAAAAAAAATTTAAGTGATCTGTTTCCTGAAATCCAACCCCAAACAATCCACATTCCTCAGCATAAGCCTAATGGGAATCATGTGATTCCCGTTACATGAGCTCGGAATGCTATCTGCAAACAAATGAGAGCACGAAACATCCCAATTTAAGAAGCTTTTCTTCACACCTTACCCTACCAAGCTATGTGAAACTGGCAAGGGTGATTACTATCCTTGTTTTTCAGGTATGGGATTCAGGCTCAGAGGTTGGTCACTTTCTCAAGCGGGTCACACACTCGAACCCTGAACCATCATTTCTAAAAGTCGCGCTTTTACTTAGGGAGGGACGGCCTGCAGCTTCCCTCCCTACTCTGCGGCTCCCCAGACGAAAGTTACCTTCCTCTGCCTTCACAAGCTCCTTCACATCCTCCTTCCCTATGAGCCCAGGCAGAGCAATTCAGCCTTCATTCCCCGCCACGAAAACCCTCCCAGCCGCCTAGCTAGCCAGACGGGCTGCCCCACCTCTGCGCCTCACAGACTTCCACACGCGGACTCACCAGCCCCGCTAGCAGGACTCTCAGCCGGAAACTCCGCCCGACACTCCTCCCCGCCGCTTTAGGGGCACCCCGGAAGTCATTCCGCCGCGCTCTGCGGCCACGCCGAAACGTTCCGGATGCTGCAGGCTGCAGCTGCCGGAGCGGGGCGCTCGGGTGCAGGGCATGGCCGCCGCTGAGTTGGGGCGCGGAAAGGGACGGTCTTCCAGCTGGAATTCTCAGAGAACTGGAAAGAGTGATCGCCATTCGCTCTCGGAAGGTTGAAGGCTCTGCAGCCATCGACCTGGGTTCTGAGGAGCTCGATCTTGTTTTTCTACTTCTAAAAGGTTGGGATGAAGGACCCTGGCCACAGAAGGAAGGCCAGAGTTATCCTTGCTTCTTGCTGTGTATTTCAGGACTCTTCCGTTGCTCTTGCTGTTCCTTCAGCAAACATTGAGCATCTACTTTGAGCCTGATGCATGTCTAAGCACTGAGGAAATAGCAATAAAAAACTGACAAAAATCCTTGCTCTCGTGGAGTTTTCCTTCTCCAAGGGGAGTCAGTATGAAGAAAAACATATACTATATGAAATGGTGATAGTGCTGTGGACAAAAACTAAGCATTGAAGGGGAAAAGTTTGCAGTTTAAAATAGGGTAGCCAGGCCCGGTGCGATGGTTCACGTCTATAATCCCAGGCATGGTGATTTGGGAGGCCGAGAGGGGGTGGATCACCGGAGGGCAGGAGTTCGAGACCAGCTTGGCCAACATAAATACAAAAACATTAGCTTGGCGTGCTGACAGGCGCCTGTAATCCCAGCTACTCGGGAGGCTGAGGCAGGAGAATCGCTTGAATCCAGGAGGCAGAGGTTGCAGTGAGCCAACCTTGCACTCCAGCCTGAGTGACAGAGACTTCATCTCAAAAAATAAAATAGGGTGGCCAGAGGAGTCCTCGCTGGGAAGACAGTTAAGCCATGACCTGAATGAGGAAGGGTATTAACCCTGCTGATACCTAAGGGAAAAGCTCTTCAGAGAGCTGCAAGTGCAAAGTCCCTGAGGTAGAAGTGCATTGGGGTCTTTGACGACTGCAAGAGTGAGCAGGGGATGAGTGGTGGCAGCTGCAATCAGAAGAGTAAGGTGGGAAGGAGAGGCTGTGAGCACTGTTAAGAACTTTGGGGGGATTGTGATGGCTTGGACCAGCAGCTAGTGAGAAGTGACTGAATTCTAAATCTTACCGATACACTGGATGTGTGTTATGAGAAAAGAATCAAGGATACCTCGGTAGTCTTTAGCTGAGCAACTGAAAGGTTGGGGTTGCAATTATTGAAATGTTGGCGGGGTGGGTAAGATCAATTCAGTTTTGGACAAGTTGTCTGACTGCCAATTAACACAAGTGGAATTATTGGCATTTCCCATACTTGAGAAATGGAGAGGCAGTGCACCCCCAGATGAGAAAAGGACTAGGAATAACAGAAAGGAACTGCAGAAGCTGGGGCCTCTTTCCTTCCCCATCAGCATATTCATCCCCTCCATTGCCTTTATTTTATTGTTAAAAATTCTTCCCATCTCTGTTGTCTCCCTCAAAAATATGAACAGAAGGTATCTTGCATAGCAGTGGAAAGAACAGCCCTGGATTTAAAATCAGGCTCTGACACACTGGCTGGGTGACCTCAAGCAAGTCACAACCCAAGTCTATGAACTAATGTGTAAAATGGGGTTGTCTCCACCAACCCTACAGGGCTTAGTGGGAACTCCGTAATCAGTCTCATTTCCTCCCAGAACACAAGATTTTAAAAGGGAGAGGAGGGGAAATTAGTATCGCAGTGCCAGGAAGCTTCCATGCTTGCCTCTCTCCCACCTTTGACCTCAATAGAGGACTCACACACAAATTCCACACTTTTCCTTTTGTGCCCTACCTTCCTATCTACAATTTTGCTTCCTTCCATCTTAATTGACCATCCTATTTGCAAGATGGGACGCATTCCTCTAGGATAAACAGCCTAGAGGAATCCCAAGCTCCAAGTTTCTTGCATATGTTTGTTATCTATCAGCCTGGGAAGACTTTAAGGAAAACCAGGAAAAGGATAGAGGACTCCCCAATAAATATAAAGCATATTTGTGAAGAGAGGAGACTGAAACAGTTTTCCCAACTGTAATATTTGCTCTGTATAGATTTTAGACATGGATGTTAAGATTCAACTAGGAATGGTACTAAAGCAAAACAAAATATTCATAAATCCATAATCTCTGGGCATGATTATGACTGACATATTCTAATCATGTACAAAGTGGTAGAATAAATTATCTAACCTACTCAGATGTTTTTTCAACTTGTAAAACTAAAAGACAACTATAAAGAATGGAATAATCTGTTCTTTGCCCATGAGTGGCCAGACACAATCAACAGGGTTAGGACATTCACAATCAGCTCAGCCAGTGGGATCAAACAGATATAAAAAGCATGCAACTTGAAAGACTGGGAGAGGTGAACCTGTCTATTCCAATAGACAGGGAAACTAAATCATTCCAGAAAGCCTCAACTAAGACCTCTGTAATTGACAACAGTATCTAACAATCGTGATCTTGATATGTAAACTATTTGCTCTAACCTAAAGAAGCATTTATCATGTACAAATATTTAGAATGCAATCCTGCATTCTCTGCCTAGAATTCAAAAGAATTTACATTCTAAGGCTGCACCCAGCACAGATCAATCATATGGGATTGGATGATATATGCACTTTAAAAAACACAATTTGCTTTTAGAAAACTTGTTAAAGTTTCACCTTCTGGCTTTGGAAGATAGGGGTAGCTAGGCATATTTACTTTTAGACAAGGACTGAGTCACACATTAACTACCTTCTTAACTATGAGATTATTACAAATATATTTTACAGATACAAAAAACTGAAGTACAGAAAGGCTAAATTAATTTCTCCAAGGTCCCACAGCAAGTAACTGCAGAAGGGCAAAGCAAAAATAGGACAACACATGTAGGCAATACCAAGCAGGTCTTGTGGCAGCAACTGGAATCCTTTTGGAGACACCATTCTGCATTTCGTTGTAGTCATACACAAAACCCTAGTTATGTATCCATTCTTCTTTCTCATAATGCCAAAGTGGCACTATTCTAATTTACTAACACAAAGTTTTCTAAAAACTACCCAAATTATTGAGATGTTTTTGCTCATTTCTTCCCATTAGAATAAATGTAGACAATAAGAAACGCATGAGGGATGACATAGTCCTCCATCAAATTTGTCCTTTCACACGAGATGGCATGGTGTAGTGTAGCAGAATCATGAGCTGCCAGGAAATTATGAATTCTGATTCCTCCAGCTGAGTCTTTGAAAAAGTCCAGATGGGAAACACTTCCATCCTGATGCTGAAGCAAGGAAATGTCCTTGTGTGAGGAATTCTCACAACACTAACTGAAGCTAAAGTCCCTGGAGCCATGATAAAAGCACTTTTCTGCCCTGATTCTTCTTTACACACATGTACCCATTCAGGTCTTTACAGATATTTCACAGGAAGCATTTATGTTACAAGTACTTAAAATGCACTCAAAATTAATATAGGATACTTTATTTACATCAGAGTGATCTCACATTATCCAATCCATTAACAAAGTCAACACAGGATGGACGTATAGAATCTAACAGTTGAAGAGACCAAGATCCTAATCCCTTGTTTTGCCACTTGCTAGTGTGACAATGGCCAGTTAATCTTTCATATCATTAGTTCCTTGTCTATAAAAGAAGAATAAGGAATGGTCACATGTCAAAAGATCGTTGTGAGGATTAAATATCATATATGTACTTATGTGTATATAACTTATTTACTATAAATACTAGTTGACTTCACTTTATTTCAAAAAAAATAAAGCACATATGACAAAACATTAACACATGTTATTTCTGGGCAGATGGTACTTATACTTTTCTGTATTTAAATTTTTCAAAATAAAATAATGATCCTATATACTTTTAATACAAAATCACATATGTAGGGCATCACTTTATATGCAGAGAATCTTTACAAAATGAACTATGTGCTATCACAACAAACTCCTTAGAACAATAGTTTATAACAAAGCAGAATTCCAGACAAGAACTATAGGTCAGAAATGGAAGGGATATCGGAAATCTAATCTAAACCTCTGACTTTCTAGACTAGGAAACTGCTTGAGTGGCTTTTCAAATTTACATCCAGCTAGTTAATGCCAACACCAACAGAAACACTCTGATCCTGGTTTCCTAAAATGGTATTTAGTATAAATACACATGAAAATTTTTCTTATTTTTGAAATTTCAAAGTCCAATTTTATAACACAATTTTACAATGCAAATTCTTGCTGTTTCACTTTCTGGATTCAGCTGAATAGTTCTGTGAAAATACTGACAAACTTGCCTTCGTGAACTGACTTCCAAGAACAAATTGTTAAAAATTTAACACAGAAAAATCAGTTAAAGGTGCTCATCAAGAGAGTCCTTTTTATTTGGTATAAATCCAAAAGCTATGAAAATACCTTTTGTATTAACGTGCATGCAGAAAATTAAGAACTTATTCAATTTGAAGGAATAAATCAGTGATATAATGGAAACATTTAAAATTTTATCTCTGGAAAATAATTCAAAATCATCTATCAAAAATTATACGCCAGGCGCAGTGGCTCACGCCTCTAATCCCAGCACTTTGGGAGGCCGAGGTAGGCGGATCACCTGAGGTCAGGAGTTCAAGACCAGCCTGACCAACATGGAGAAACCCCATCTCTACTAAAAATACAAAAAAAAATTAGCCAGGTGTGGTGGCGCATGCCTGTAATCCCAGCTACTCGGGAGGCTGAGGCAGGAGAATTTTTTGAACCTGGGAGGCAGAGGTTGCAGTGAGCTGAGATCGCACCACTGCACTCCAGCCTGTTCAACAAGAGCAAAACTCCATCTCAAAAAAAAAAAAAATATATACACACACACACACACACACAGACACACACACACACACTTAGGCCAGGTGTGGTGGCTCACGCCTGTAATCCCAGCACTTTAGGAGTCCGAGGCAGGCGGACCACAAGGTCAGGAGTTCAAGACCAACCTGGCCAATATGATAAAACCCCATCTCTATTAAAAATACAAAAATTAGCCGGGCATGGTGACAGGCACCTGTAGTCCCAGCTACTCGGGAGGCTGAGGCAGGAGAATCACTTGAACCTGGCAGGTGGAGGTTGCAGTGAGCCAAGATAGCGCTACTGCACTCCAGCCTGGGTGAGAGTGAGACTGTCTCAAAAAAAAAAAAAAAAAAAAAATTATATACCTAAATATCTGAAATGCATACTAAAGGTCAGTTTATAGATTATTATAAAAAAAAGTTTTTAGAAAAGTCTAAGCTGGGATGATCACAATCAACTTGGTTAGCACAGTGCTATCAACTAATTTTACTAACAAGAATCTGAATTTTTAAAAAAGTGATACAATTTAAGGGCACCATTTGAAATTATTTGGTATTTCGTGGTATAGCATTCTATTTCCAGACATATCAGCATTCTTACAGCCAAAGGAATGGGAAACGACTAACCAGCACAGCACCCAAAGGAGTATAAACAACAACAGATACAACTCCTGAGTGTGGTTTTCCACAGCTGTATGTTAACAGCACTAATGACATCAAACAGGTTATTATAGAAAGAAAACACCAGGTTTAATACCTTATAAAATATGTATAGAAATTGAACATTCCTGTAAGATACAGTTCAAGTCACAATTGAATTATAAATGTAATCAGATATTCTGATATAATGAAAAGGTCTAGTTGGTTTTTTAAAAAATGCATGTAAACCATAAAAGATAAAAAGTATTTAAAAATACACAAAATTCTAACCACCAGGTTTAAACTTTGATCTTAAAAAAGTAAATATATATTTACAATCTTTAAATTTCACACATTTGTTACTTTTACATGATCTTTATTATTTAAGAAAAACCTCTTTTAACCATTTATATAACAGAAAAAAAATAGGGAGGCTGGTAGATCATCACATATATAGTAGCTAAAATATGAAAGGCCAGGGAATTTATTATTAATGGAGTCATAACACAGATTTAACCAAAAGTGTGTGCTAGGAAACAAGCAGTTTCACTTCAAAGACTTCATTGCAGGAACCCAGTTTCCTTATGCGGAAAAAAGTGATTATAAATAACAGTTATGTGAAAGGTGGTTGAGAGGATTAAATGAGATCACCTATGCAGACAAATACATGTAAGTATTAAGACATCGTCTGGGGTGTGAAAGTTTAGTTCACACCAGAACCTTCCTTTAAGGCTTAAAAACCTCAAACAGTATTTCATTCTTAATACAAGAACCAATGTTTAAAGCATAAAATCCTTAATTGGAGTGTTCAGCCCAGTTGATTACCAAAAGCTATTTATAAAATGCTTCAATACTGATGATATTAAAGCAACCAAAACTTTGTGATGCTCACAGAGGTTTGGCTTCCTGGGTTATGGTCCAAAGTCATTTGCCTTCTGAGAAGATTGCAGAGATGTCAGATACTTAATTTCTCAAACAACTTGGCATCAGCCTTTTATGTTTTCTGTCTATCATAGTCTCCAACCATCTTCTTGATGTGTGACAATTTGCTCTTTAACTGCTTGCAATGATTCTTCTTACTTTTGTAATCTGCAGACTAAAAAGGGAGAAAATGAATCACATAAATTCAACAAAATGAAAACAGGTCTGCTGGGAAGGCAGAGGTGAACAAAAAAATGGAATATTTAGTCAAGAGAATTGTTGGGAGTGTTAATTGAAGTAAAATACTCAAGGTGCCTGGCAGTATCACTAATCACACAGGCAGCTGATTCTATTTGCTCAGTTCTGTCTTCTAACCTGGATTTTTCCAAAGGATACCCTCATTTCTAAAAATCTGTAAAATGACCAAGAAAACTTACCGGCCTTTTTGCTAACACGTAAGTAAAAATCTAAAACTGTAAGTAAAACAAGAGACTGGTGATCTCAGTTGACTGGGGAAAGGTAAGCTGAATAGGGGATAAGAGAGATGGGAAATTTTACTGTATACCCTTTAAACTCTTATTTCAAATCACGATGCCTGTAATTTATAATTTTTTTTTTTTTTTTTAGAAAGGGTCTCATCCTATTGCCCAGGCTGGAATGAAGTGGTACAATAATAGCTCCCTGCAGCTTTGAACTCCTGGGTTCAAGGGATCCTTTTGCCTCAGTCTCCCTAGTAGCTAGGACTACAGGCACGTAACCACAGCACCTGGATAAGTAATTTACAAAAATTTTAATATAATTTTTTTTAATGTGTTAAGTCAATAATGACTGTCATGCCAAGTGTTAGCAAGGATATAGGGCAACAGGAGTCTGTAGTGCTTGGTGAGAATGTAAACTGGTACAACTACTTTGGAAGGCCATTTGACAGTATCTACTAAGGCTGGATAGACAAATGCCCATCACTTCTATGTTCAAACATTTACAAATATGTATGAAGCTGCAATATTTTTAAATGCCAAAAATTGGGGACAACCCAAACGTTCATTAACAATAGAATGGATGAATAAAGTTGCATTTTATATACAACACTACAAAGCAATAAAAATTAATCAACCGGCCAGGCGTGGTGGCTCACGCCTGTAATCCCAGCACTTTCGGAGGCCGAGGCAGGTGGATCACTTGAGGCCAGGAATTTGAGTCCTGCCTGGCCAACATGGTAAAACCCCATCTCTACTAAAAATAGGAAAATTAGCCAGGTGTGGTGGTGCTTGCCTGTAATCCCAGCGGCTCGGGAGGCTGAGGCAGGAGAATTGCTTGAACCCAGGAGGCAGAGGTTGCAGTGAGCCGAGATTGTGCCACTGCACTCCAGCCTGGGCGACAGAACGAGACACTGTCTCAGAAAAACAAAAAAAATTAATGAACCATGGCCGGGCATGGTGGCTCATGAATGTAATCCCAGCACTTTGTGAGGCCAACGCAGGGGATCACCTGAAGTTGGGAGTTCAAGACCAGCCTGGCCAACATGGTGAAACCATGTCTCTACTAAAAATACAAAAATTAGCCAGGCATGGTGGTGCGTGCCTGCAATCCCAGCTAGGCTGAGGCAGGAGAATTGCTTGAACCTGGGAGGCGGAAGTTGCAGTGAGCCGAGACTGCGCCACTGCACTCCATCCTGGGCAACAGAGCAAGACTCCATCTAAAAAAAAAAAAATAGTCATGAACCACAAGTGGACCCTTACAAACACTATACTGAGCAAAAGAAATCACACACAAAATACATACTGTATGGTTCCATTTATGTAATGTGCAAGACAGACAAAACTCTATGATGTTAGAAGTGAGCATGATGGACCCCTCTGGAGAGAGTGTAAACACTGGAAAGGAGTACAAGTGAGGGTGGCGGTGCTGGGGGTGGGGAGGTACTGGGAAATATATTTCTTGATCTGCATACGCAGGTATGTGGTCGCATTGTGAAAATTCACCATGTTATACACTTTGACTTATACACTTTTCTGTATGTATACTTCAACTTTTAAAAAATATATAAAATAAAAAATGAAAAACATGTAATAGAAAAGCTCTTCCTCCAGATGAGTAGGTATGGGAATTAAAAGAAAAGAAGAAAGAAAGTTCTTCCTGAAAGAACAATCTTGGATACTTACTCCCTTCACTTGCTTCAATCTATTGTATTCATCAGCAGCAGCCTATTAATGACAGACACAAAGGAATATGTTTACTGGGGCATTTTCTCTTTTAAAAGTAACATTCCTGATGTTATACTTTGGAGCTAAAAATGACAGCTTATGACAAAAATATAAGCAATTAAAAGAACGAAGTCGTAAAGCTCTTAAAACTCATGATCAGCAGGAAGGTCTGAAGGAATTCAGTGAAGAGACATTTATGATACTGTATCTTTCACATTCCACTCACATAGGCAGGTAACTGTCTGTTCTGCTACTTCTCATCTCTCCTCATGCTAGTCCCCATGCTACACTGATACCAGGAAGATCTTTTATAACACAGAGCAGTGATCAGGTAATATTCCACTACACAACTGGTCTGAACTTCCCATTAACTTCTCCCCTCATCCAGTTGCCTACCTTTCCAGTCTCAGCACCCATCATCAGCAACTCCTTTAAAAACTGAGACATGTTAAATGCTTCAGGATTTCAATCATGTTTTCCTTATGGCTGTAATCATGCTCCTCCCCGCACCCTTCTGTCTGGAAAACTCTTAACGACTGCCTCACTCTGAAGCCTCCAAAGACTTTATTTCTTCTATGAGCAGTTAGTTATAGTGCTTTCTACATGACGCAAATACAGCATTAATCATATTGTCTAAATTGTTTAGATGTCAGTTTCTTTTCTTAAAATATGAGCTCTTTTAGGGTGGGGACAAGATTTTATGTCTCTAGCCCCAGCATTTCCACATCATCAAAGAAAAGTAAGTGTTCAATAAATGTTCACTAAATTAAGAAAGATCTATAACACCCTATAGAAACCATAAAAGAAATACATAAATCTAACTATATAAAGATGTGAATACGTCAAAACTAAAAAGTAGATCACCTCAACTGAAAAATGGCAGAATATTTAATGAGATGTGCATCAGATGAGTCCTGTATTGTATCAGGAGGGAGACACAGTTGGTGCAGTCTCTCTGGAGGGCAATTTTGCAACTTTGCAAAGGTACGGTAGTACCCTCTGACTCTCAGCAATTTCACATTCTGGAATTAGTTTTAGTTAGATAAGCAGGCTGGGCGCTGTGGCTCACACCCGTAATTCCAGCACTTTGGGAGGCCGAGGTAGGCAGATCACCTGAGGTCAGGAGTTTGAGGCTAGCCTGACCAACATGGCAAAACCCCATCTCTACTAAAAATACAAAAATTAGTCAGGTGTGGTGCCACATGCCTGTAATCCTAGCTACTTGGGAGGCTGAGGCAGGAGAATCACTTGAACCTGGGAGGCGAAGGTTGCAGTGAGCCAAGATAGCGCCACTGCACTCCAGCCTGGGCGACGGAGCAAGACGCCGTCTCAAAAAAAAAAAAAAAACTAGATAAGCAGACAAGAGTGCAAAAACAGAGAGGTTCACCAGTATATACTGGTACTACTGGAGTAGGGGGAGACATACTTAAATGTCTATCCATAGAAAATGACTCTTAAATTATGATACAACCATAAAATTGAAAGTTGTTTACCTAATTTTACACATAAAAAACTTAAAACTAAGCAGGTCTTCATTATTGATATAAAAAAAAACTTGCTGTTAAGAAAAGCCAGAAATAAGCAGTACAAGAAAGTTTTCTTTTTGCTTGTTTTTTTTTAAAGATAAAACCCCACAATAAGAGTAAGTCAAAGGGACACGGGAAGCAACTGAAAGTTCCCAACGGTCAAAGCGAGAACAATTAGAGTTACAAAATAAAGCAGCCTTGGATTATAATTCACAGTATAAAACAGATATCTGTGAGTCCATACTTATGTAAGTGATTGACTGATCAATGAAGGAACAAATAAACAAGAAGAGACTAATCTCCCTCTAAAAGGTGGTGTAACTACATTAATTTCAGTATGTATACAAAATACAGTATGAAAAGGATGGATTGAAAAAAAAAAAAAAAAAACCCAGTAACTTTACATGGACAAATTCTATCTCAGCCAGGTGATCAAGGGAGGAAAAAAAGATAACCATAAACTGTTGATTTAAAAGACAGGAAGAAAATAAGTGAAACATGGAAAATGATGTTTCCTTAAAGAAAGTTATATGTGCCTTGGTGACTCCTGCTTGGAGAGATTGTTTTAACAACTAATATTTTGGTGATAAGGATTTCTTGATGGTAGGATTTAAGATGATTTCTTTTTCTGTATACAGTTCTGTGTTACTTAAGTTCTTTTCTTTTCTTTTTTTTTTTTTTTTTGAGACGGAGTCTCACTCTGTCACTCAGGCTGGAGTGCAGTGGTGTGATCTTGGCTCACTGCAAGCTCCGCCTCCCGGGTTCACGCCATTCTCCTGCCTCAGCCTCCCGAGTAGCTGGGACTACAAGTACCCGCCACCACGCCCAGCTAATTTTTTGTATTTTTTTTTTTTTTGTAGAGACGGGGTTTCACTGTGTTAGCCAGGATGGTCTCGATCTCCTGACCTCATGATCCACCCACCTCGGCCTCCCAAAGTGCTGGGATTACAGGCATGAGCAACCGTGCCAGGCCGCTTAAGTTCTTTTCTACAGAAGGAATGAATGGCTTTATAAATAGAAAAGATAATAGGGCTATTTTATTAGTATTATTAATTTTTGAAATGGAGTCTCACTCTGTCGCCCAGGCTGGAGTGCAATGGCACAATCTTGGCTCACTGCAACCTCCCCCATCCCGGGTTCAAGCAATTCTCCTGTCTCAGCCTCCCAAGTAGCTGGGATTACAGGTGTCTGCCACCATGCCCTGCTATTTTTTGTATTTTTAGTAGAGACGGGGTTTCACCATGTTGGGCACGCTATTCTCAAACTACTGACCTCAGGTGATCCACCCGCCTTGGCCTCCCAAAGTGTGGGGATTATAGCCATGAGCCACCATGCCCAGCCTGGCTATTTTATTTTAAATAGGAAAGGATAGATGTACATAGAATAGTGCTTTGTAGCGGCTGGGCGTGGAGGCTCACGCCTGTAATCCCAGCACTTTGGGAGGCCGAGACGGGAAGATCAAGAGGTCAGGAGACCGAGACCATCCTGGCTAACATGGTAAAACCCTGTCTCTACTAAAAAAAAATAAATAAAATAAATTAGCCAGGTGTGGTGGCAGGTGCCTGTAATCCCAGCTACTCGGGAGGCTGAGGCAGGAGAATGGCGTGAACCCGGGAGGCAGAGCTTGCAGTGAGCTGACATCATGCCACTGCACTCCAGTCTGGGCGACAGAGCGAGACTCCACCTCAAAAAAAAAAAAAAGCAGAATAGTGCTTTGTAATTATTAACTATTATACATTAGTACAGTCTTCTATTAGAAAAGAATTTCATCCAAAACCCAATCTCAACTATTCTTCAATGAAACTGCAGTTTGATAATTACTAGCACATTTTTATCAACATTAATATAAAGGATGCTGTACCTCCACAGATTAGATTCAAATTCTGTTTAATATACAAATATCAGGTTGAATTTACCATGTACTCTTCACTTTCTTCTCTATAGTCATCCAATTCTTTATCCAAACGGGAGAGTTCTTTATTGATCTCATCAAGTTCTGATTGTAAGCTCTTGTATTCCTGTAGGCCAGTGTCAAAATTTCTCTTGTACAGTTGTCTTTGTTGATCTGAAGTGATAGGTGGATATTCCCTAAAAGGTGAGAGAGAAAATGACTACATATGTATCCTTAGCAGACATAAAATTCAATGCTCCTTCCTCAAAGATAATAAAGCTGGCTGGGTATGGAGAATGACGTTTTCTTGTTTCCTTTTTGTTTCTTATGGGGAAAGAGAGAATACAAATAAGTTCTATTAAGAGGGACTATATATTACTGCTCATTTTTAAAAAAATAAAAACTATGCCTACATAATTTGCAGAAATAATTTTGAAAATCTTTTACAAAATTGAAGGTACAAGTCATAGGAACTCATTTATTTTCCATACACAATATCAATAATGGACTACTTATGTTTATAAAGTTTTTCTTTCTTTCTTTTTTTTTTTTTTTTTTTTTTTTTTGAGACAAAGCCCGCTCTTGTCACCGAGGCTGGAGTGCAGTGGCACAATCTCGGCTCACTGTAACCTCCACCTCCCGGGTTCAAGAGATTTTCGTGCCTCAGTCTCCACAGTAGCTGGGATTACAGGTGCCTGCCACCATGCTTGGCTAATTTTTGTATTTTAGTAGAGACAGGGTTTCACCATGTTGGCCAGGCTAGTCTCAAACTCCTGACCTCAGGTGATCCACCTGCCTCCGCCTCCCAAAGTGCTGGGATTACAGGAGTGAGCCACCATGCCTGGCCTGTTTAAAGTCTTAAAACTGGAATTCTGGAACACAAAGTCCGCTTTGATCACCACAGTGGCAGCACAGCTGACTGGAAGTGGCTGTTTCCTGCTACCACCCATAGTTTTCAGACTGGTTTATTTATTTTTTGCTCTTGTTTTTCCGAAGTGGAAATAGCTTATATACTTCTCTCACAATAAAAATAGACATTAAAAATGTACATGTATAAAAACATGTGCTCACTATTAAAATAATCTGGCAATTCATTAAAGTATAAAGAAGAAAAACTGAAATTTTGTATCACATCTATTTCTCAATATACCAGCTACTCCTTACATAGGAAGATGACGCCATTAACCCATAATCCATAGAAAAAATACTCTGAATCCTTTCACAGGACTGGAGTTTCACAATGATGTGGAATTTCAAATTTTAGATCTAACAATCTAATATCTTCATTTTACAGAGGGGAGAAATTTAAATGATTTTATCAAAAGGAAAACAAGAATTTCGGGTTTTGAAAATTTTCAGGCTGGGCGTGGTAGCTCACCCCTGTAATCCCAGCACTTTGGGAGGCCGAGGTGGGTGGATCACCTGAGGTCAGAAGTTTGAGACCAGCCCAGCCAACACGGTGAAACCCTGTCTCTATTAAAACTACAAAAATTAGCCGGGTGTGGTGGCACATGCCTGTAATCCCAGCTCTTCGGGAGGCTGAGGCAGGAGGATTGCTTGAACCTGGGAGGCGGAAGTTGCAGTGAGCCGAGATTGTGCCACTGCACTCCAGCCTGGGCAACAGAGTGAGGCTCTATCTCAAAAAAAAAAAAAAAAAAAAAAAAAAAAAAGTTTTCAGTTAAATCTTCCATGATACAAGTTAGGTGAATATTTTACAGATAGATGGCTAAGCCAGGCCAAAAACTCTTGAGGGGAGAGGGGAAGATAAAGTATCAGAATCATCAGTGAATAGGGGATCTCAAGCTACTCATGCCCCGCCTATCCTTCCTCACTCTCTGAGAAGCAATGTTTTGATTACCATTCACATTGCAAATGTTTCTGATGTGCGTCTTAGTCCTCAGAATACTTGGGCATAGGAAGGCTACACATCATACACAAATACATTTGGTGATGGTGGATGGATTGTAACAAAACCACCAAAACACAAAGAAACTTAACCACAACTGTGGCTGAACACTAAATTGTTACCTCAATTGTTTATGAAACTGTTTGGATTAAACTTTAAAAGAAACTCTGGTCTTATCATTTTAAACTTAATTTAAAAAATAATTGCTGGCCAGGAGCGGTGGCTCACTCCTGTAATCCAAGCACTTTGGGAGGCCAAGGCAGGCAGATCACCTGAGGTCAGGATTTTCAAGATCAGCCTGGCTAACATGGTGAAACCCGTCTCTACTAAAAATACAATAATTAGCTGGGCATCGTGGTGGGCGCCTGTAATCCCAGCTACTTGGTAGGCTGAGGCAGGAATCGCTTGAACCCGGAAGGCAGAGGTTGCACCGAGCCGAGATCGTGCCATTGCACTCCAGCCTGGGCAACAGAGCAAGACTGTCTCAAAAAAAAAAAAGTAACGCCAAAGGAAAACCATAGCACTGGTCTGGGAATTTTATAATCAGTAAAACAAAGTTCCTCTATACCTGGATTTTATTTATTTGAAAGGCCTTTCTTTGGTTGTTTTTTGAGACAGGGTCTAGCTCTATCGCCCAGCCTGGGGTGCAATGATGCAATTATAGCTCACTACAGCCTTGAACTCCTGGGCTTAAGCAATCCTCCTGCCTCAGCCTCAGCCTCCCGAGTAGCTGCAACTACAGGCCCACACCACTATGCCTGGCTGGTCTTGAACTCTTAGCCTTAGCCTCCCAAAGTGCTAGGAGACCTTTCTTCCGTGACTATTGGTATAAGAAAGAGCACTGGTGAAGTTCACCAGCCACACTGTGGAAAGTTCAAAGTGGTTACTGCCAAAGTTCAAAGACATGGTTACTGCCAAATATTCTCTCCACTTCAAACTTTATCACAAAAGGATGCTAAGGAAAAAACCAACCAACACCACACAAAAAACTGTCTCCAGTCCTCGTTGGCAAAGAATGAAATTACACCAGTGACCTCAATTTGGGTGGCAATAACTCTAACACCTGGTTGGTCTCCTTTAATTATCAGAAGGTGCACGCGGCCCAGGAAAAGGAGAGCTGAGTCGGTACCTGATCCAGTCCTCCTCCAGCTCATCACAGGACTCGCCGCCAGTTGTGTAGTCTGTTTCATAATGATCTTGCTCTGTTCTCTTTGACTTTGCTGCTCTTCCCTTTGCAGGTGCTCTTTTTGAAGGTGTCTCAAAGTTACCACTGCTGCTGTAACGAGGCTGCCTGAAGTCATCCACAGGCGAAGTCAATGGAAGTTCCTGAACCACTTCAGGAACCCTAATAAAAACAGGCATCATTGTTCAGTACACTACAGCCCTTTGCCAGTGCACTGTAATCACAGAGCACAGCCATAATAAACACCAGGAGACATCTGCACACAGGTGCACTCACGCGAGGACTTCAGATGCTCAACACTGAGCAGATGCCTCATTTTCTGCACGCAATTTGACAGCAGTTCAGAGTCCTCTAATACACACAAGTAGTAGGTTCCAATTTAAAGGGGAGTCGCCATTTTTATACCTTCTAAGTACAACGGATCTCAAATTTCATTTTAAGAAGTTCAGGCTGATCTATAAGAGGTGTTTACTTGACCTGTGCCAGGGACTTACTCTACAAAGGCTGTCAGGAAAATAGTGATCATTCTTTTCTACAGGCTCTTCTAGTTCCCTGGAATGCTGCATGGGGAAGAATGCACACATGCTCTTTGTAATATTAATCTTATACGACCATATATCAATTATCATATACCATATATCAATTATCATATTAAGATAAAATCTTGCAAAATAAACTAAATATCTAAACTAAAAAATTAAAAAGCTTTACATTGCAATAAATTAAAGAGTTCCTTTAGGATTCTTTTTAAAATTGCTGTTAATCCTGAAGCCATGTAAAATGAATAGAAGGGTTACCATTACACACTTATTATTTTTTTCTAATACAATTATTTAAAGTTGCATCACAACTGCATAATGTTTTGGACACAAACATGAAAATAACCCTAACTGAGGAATAAAATACCAAAGTTTAAAGTGGGAACTACTTCTGAGTAAAAGAAATACGAAGTTTCATTTTCTTGTAGAAAAGGGCAAGAACAGAAATGAAAACACCAAAGAATGGGCCTAAGACTTTCCAAGCATCAGCCTTGCCATTCCAATCAACTATTTAAAACGTCTGAAGCATTTCTTTTTGCTGCCAATTTACATAAACTATCATACTGAGCTTTATCTTCCAGGTTTAGTCCCTTTTCTAGGTGATCCACATGTGCTTTGCTCTAACTGTTGTCAGAGTCTTAGATTTCTAAGCACACAATTTCTTGCCAACTCTAAACTTTGGGCTATGTGTGTGTAGGTGCAGGTGGGGGTAGTATTTATTTCTTCTTTCAAGATTTATGGCCGGGGGCGGTGGCTCACACCTGTAATCTCAGCACTTTGGGAGGCCGAGGTGGGCGAATCACTTGAGGCCAGGAGTTCAAGATCAACCTGGCCAACGTGGTGAAACCCCATCTCTACAAAAAATACAAAAATTAGTGCATTGTGGCAGGCGTCTGTAATCCCAGCTACTCAGGAGGCTGAGGCAGAAGAACTGCTTGAACCCAGGAGGCAGAGAATGCAGTGAGCTGAGATCGCACCACTGCACTCCACCCTGGGTAACAGAATGAGATTCTGTCTCAAAAAAAAAAAAAAAAATTTATTCAGGTAATATGGCTTTGTGTGCTATGCTAATGTTACTTCTAATGGAGGGAAAATGTGACTTTCTCCATGAGTCAATGATTAACAAGTTCCTAGACACTCTGCCAAAACTGCAAGGTACTATGCTTCTTCTTTGAGGTAGAAAAACAAAACCTTTAGAATGCAGCGGATTTATTTTAGGGGTGGGGCCAAAGAGGGAGGAAACTAAAGGGAAAAGAAATTAGAAAAAAACATAAAAACAAAAAGTAAAACATCAAAGTAGGCCTCCTGCCAGAATTTTTATGATATTAGATATTGATATATCTTTACCTTCGAAGTTTTCCTCCCCTCCTCCTACACCCCTTTAAAATATTAACATACTTGATCTAGCATGAAAGCTAAAAGCAAAATGTTTCACAAGAAAAGTATTGACTACAGGTGTGAGCAACACCACACTGGGCTAATTTTTAATTTTTTTGTAGAGACAGGGTCTCATTCTGTTGCCCAGGCTGGGCCTTCCACATTTCCCGAGCTGCATTGATCTTTCTAGCCCAGCATGAAGTTTTCTTTCCCAAAGCTTACAAAGCAAAAAGATTCTGATTGGCCCTTTTCAGGTCACTGTCATCCTTGAAGCCAGGAGAATGTTCTCTGATTAGCAAGACTTAGATATGCCTCCCAATAATGGTGGCAGCTCTAAAATACAGTGTGTATAACAAACGTCATTCTAATAGTCATGGCATTGTTGATCATGGGTTGTTTCTCTGCCTTCACTGATTCTGTGTGTAATCAGAAAAGAAGGATTCTTACGCATGTGTTTTCAATTCAGTAATTGTCCTGAACACCTGACATGCATAGAGTACTGAGCCAGGTGACCCTGGGAAGACCAGGTCCATGTTCTCACCGAGGCTGCAAAACAGGGGTGGAGGAAAGTGCACAATTCCGCTGAGAGTCAGGGCAAGGTAGGAGCAATAAAGGCAGCGTGAAGGAGTGTGAGAGAGAATAAAACAAATGACTGAAGAATAAAAAGAACAAGCCGGCCAGGTGCGGTAGCTCACACCTGTATAATCCCAGCACTTTGGGAGGCCGAGGCAGGGGGATCACTTGAGGTTAGGAGTTTGAGACCGGTCTGGCCAACATGGTGAAACCCGTCTCTACTAAAAATACAAAAATTAGCTGGGCATGGTGGTGCAAGCCTGTGATCCCAGCTACTCAGGAGGCTGAGGTGGGAGGATCGATTGAACCCGGGAGGCAGAGGTTGCAATGAGCCAAGATTGCACCAACACATTCCAGCCTGGGTGACAGAGCAAGACTCCATTTCAAAAAAACCAAAAACAACAAAAAAACCCCAGGCATGGTTGCATGCACCTGTAGTACTAGCTACTCAGGAGGCTGAGGCAGAAGGATCACTTGAGTGCAGGAATTTGAGGATTCAGTGAGCTATGATCACACCACTGGACTCCAGCCTGTGTGAAACAGTGAGACCCTATTGCTAAAAAGTAAAAATAAATAAATAAATAAATGTAGATGGCTATCCTGTCACAACAGAAGCTGAACTGAGAATAAAGCCAACATACCGACAGATGAAAGAGAGCACATAAGAGCCCTGCTATCTTCTGAATCCTTCGATTATGCCATGACTAAAGCTAGAGACATCCTTGGGCCTCATGTGACTCAGATAATTCCTCCTTTCACTTAACGTACTTTTTTTCATGATTTTTTTTTTTTTAATTGAGACAGGGTCTCTGTGTTGCCCAGGCTGGTCTCAAACTCCTGGCCTCAAGCAATCTTCCCACCTCATTGGCCTCCCAAAGTACTGGGATTATCAGCCTGAACAACCATGCCCCATCTTAAACTAGTTTAAACTGGGCTTCTATAATTCCTCTAACTTGCATAAAAGTCCTAACATCATCCTACCAGCCTATTGCTACCAAACAATGGTCTCATTTGGCAATGCAAGGAGTCAGCCTTCTTTGAAAGCTTTGCATTGCAGCAACATTCAACTTCCTTGATTTATGAAGGGTAATTCAAACTGGGTGTGGACACGATAGTGGAGAGTGTACCTAATAGGGCTCTCCCAAGTTCATTTAGTAGGTTTGGAGAGGCAACCATCTTCAGCTAAATTCTGGTGTCCCCTGATGCAGGATTAATTCTCACAGCCGACTGCCTTAAAATTCTAAGGTATAGGACATTATAAGCAAAAGGAACCAGACATGAGAGTAAACTGTATACTGCATGATTCCATTTTATATAAAGTCCAATAATAACACGTTCACTAACAGACATCAAAATAGCAGTTACCTTGGGGTTGGTGTGGGTAGGTATTGATGGAGAAAGGGCACATGGGAACCTTATGTAGGGCTCAAAATGTATCTTGGTGGTGGGAGTTAAGTGGTCATATATGGGAAAACTCATCAAGCTGTATACCCAAGATTAGTGCTCTTTTTATGGAATGTACATTACACGTTGGGAGAAAAAAACATCTTAATACTGAGTTACCTCATCCTTGGCATGGATGGGTGAATGGACACAATGTTCTCCATCTAATTCCTTCTCTATCCACTAGTATGGTGAGGAAGAGAGGTGCTCGTGGGTTACTAAGCACTTGCGAGAATGCCTTAGGAAAGACAGGCTATGACTTACATGTTCTTATTCCCATTCAAGTGGATGTCCTCTGAATCCTCTACAGTACTCAGCACTCTACTATGAACAACACTTTACAATTTCTATTGCCCCCCAGAGGCTGCAAAATCCTTCCATCATTACCATGCTCTGGGGGAGATATTGTGCATTCATATCTCTTAGTACCACTCCCATTCACCCATTCATCTGGGTTCTAAAATGAAGCATCATGTTTGCATTTTCCAGACCTTCAAAAAAATTCTGGGGCATAAGTTCGGAGTAGAAACTAGTACAACCCTTAAGAAATAAAACTTTTACTACATCTATCAAAATGAAAAAATGCACACTTATTTTAGCTCAGCAATTCTGCTTGTAGTATTTAGCCTCCAGATACATTCACATATGTATAAAGTGATAAATGTATAAGGTTATTCCTTATACTTTTGTGGTTTGTAATAACAAAACATTGGGGGAAAGTGTGCATCATATAGGATTAATACATTAAGTATACCAGCCGGGTGCGGTGGCTCACGCCTGTAATCCCAACACTTTGGGAGGCTGAAGCAGGCAGATCACTTGAGGTCAGGAGTTCGAGACCAGCCTGGCCAACATGACAAAACCCCATCTCTGCTAAAAATTAGCCAGGTGTGGTGGTGGGTGCCTGTAATCCCAGCTACTCGGGAGGCTAAGGCAGGAGAATCACTTGAACCTGGGAGGCAGAGGTTGCAGTGAGCCGAGATCGCACCACTGCACTCCAGCCTGGGCAACAGAGTGAGACTCCACTTCAAAAAATAATAATAATAAAATAAATAAATAAAGTATACCTATCTGGTAGAATATTATACAGCTATAAAACAGAATAGTGCTTCTTCTTGGTTATAATTAAAAAAATAAAACAGAATTGGTCAACTCATTGCATAGTGATATGGACAATATCCAAGATAAAATATATTGCTAATGATACATTCGGTATGCTAATATTTTCTTTTTCTTTTTTTTGAAACAGGGTCTCACTCTGTCACCCAGACTGAAGTGGAGTGGCACAGTCTTGGCTCACTGCAGGCTTGACCTCCTGGGCTCAATCAATCCTCCCACCTCAGCCTCCCAAGTAGCTAGGACTAGAGACATGTGCCACCATACCTGGCAAATCTTTATATTTTTTGTAGAGAGGGGATTTAGCAATAATGCCCAGGGTGTTCTTGAACTCCTAGGCTCAAGCAGTCCACCCACCTCAGCCACCCAAAGTGCTGGAATTACAGGCATGAGCCACTGTGCCCAGCTCTGGTATGCTAGTATTTTAAGGGGGTGGGGGGTGAGGGAATCAATGTACTTTGGCCAGTATCTTTATGTTTTAAAATCTCTGGAGAAATATAAAAGAAAGTGATGACATTAGTTGCCTCTGGGGAGAGGAACTAGGTAGCTGGTACCTTTTGTCCCTTTTATATTTTCCACTACATAAAGTATTCAAGAATAAGAAAGATTAATACTTAAGGACTAAGACTTTCAAATTCATTTCAAATGAATTTGTGAAACCATCCTGGTTTTCGTGAAAAGGGACAACACCTGGGAATGCTGTGTAACCATGCAGGCCTTACAATTTAGAGGCACAGCTGGTGCCAAGATGCAGTATAGATATACATTTTGTATGTATGAAAGTTCTGCAAATTGGTCCTTTTATAGTTGATGAGCATGATGATCGGGTGTTCACACGCATGTGTGAAATGTGCCACCCTCAAATCTTGTTACAATATTGGCACATTACCCATCTGACATGAAAAAGGAGAGAAAAAAAAAAGTCCTGCAAATCATAGCTTAAAAATGTTAGAGGCTGAGGCAGGAGGATCACTTAAGGCCAGGAGTTCAAGACTATCCTGGGCAACAAAGCAAGACCCCTTCTCTACAAAAATAAAAATAAAAAATTAGCCAGGCATAGTGGCACATACCTGTGGTCCTGGCTAAAGTGAGCTATGAAGCAAGAGGACTGCTTGAGCCCAGGAGTTCAAGGTCACAGTGAGCTATGATCACACCACTGCACTACAGGTCTGGGTGACAGAGTGAAACAGCATCTCAAACAAATGATGAAAAAAAAGACTTAGAAGGACTGCATCTCTCTTGTGTACCCTTGTCCCTAACAGACTCAAGTGCTTTAGTTTTTGTCAAAATCCAAAGAGAAGAACAGAGAAAATGTGCTTTCTCCAAATCATTCACAATTGAAATCAACAGCAAGATCAAGTCTGAATACCAAAACAACTATGCACTCAGAGTAAATCTCATATATCATGGTCCACTAATCAGGAATCAGGCATTGGGGATAAAACTTCGAAGTAGGCCAGGCGCGGTGGCTCACGCCTGTAATGCCCGCACTTTGGGAGGCCAAGACAGGTAGATCACCTGAGGTCACGAGTTCGAGACCAACCTGGCCAACATCGTGAAACCCCGTCTCTACTGAAAATACAAAAATTAGCCAGGCGTGGTGGCACGCACCTGTAATCACAGCTACTAGGAGGAGGCTGAGGCAGAAGAATCACTTGAACCCAGGAGACGGAGGTTGCAGTGAACTGAGATCGCACTACTGCACTCCAGCCTGGGCAACGGAGTGAGACCCGTCTCAAAAAAAAAAAAAAAAACTTCGAAGTAACAAAAAAGTTATTTCCAGTAGATACACCTTTAACATAGACATTCAAACTAGCTGAAAGGAAATGTTTTGGGCTTTTTCAGTCTCCAAAGGAACTTGGGAGTTCTAGAATTACAGTCACAAAGTCATAAAGACATTTCAGTCAATGAAGGACTAATAAAAGTATACGGCAAATGCAATTACATACAGTATATAATACTTGACAATAAACGACTATGCTACTGGTTTATGTATTTACACTTTATTTTTTATTAGATTCCTTCAACTTATTAAAAAAAAAAGTTGAAAGAGAAAAAAAAGTTAAAAGAGCCTCAGGCAGGTGCTTCAGGAGGTATTTCAGAAGAAGGCACTGTCACCATGGAAGATGACAGCTCTGGGTGTTATTGGCCCTGATGACCTTCCAGTGCAACAAGATGTGGAAATGGAAGACAGTGATATTGATGTAGGCCTAGGCAAATGTGTATGTTTGTATCTTAGTTTTGGGTTTGTGTGTGTGTGTGTGTTTATTTTTATTTTTTTTGAGATAGGGTCTCTGTTGCCCAGGCTGGAGGGCAGTGGTGCAATCGCAGCTCACTGCAGCCTCCCAAAGTGGTGGGATTACAGGCATAAGCCACTGCACCCAGTCTGTATCCTAGTTTTTAACAATAAAGTGTAGAAACTAAAATAAAATTTACATGGTAAAAATAGAAAACAGCACTTTGGGAGGCCAAAGTGGGAGGATCACTTGAGGTCAGGAGTCTAAGAACAGCCTGGTGGCAGGGTATGGTGGCTCATGCCTGTAATCCCAGCAGTTTGGGAAGCTGAGGCAGGCAGATCGCTTGAGCCCAGGAGTTCGAGACCAGCCTGGTCAACATAGCGAGACCCTGTCTCTAAAAAAAAAAAAAAAAAATAGAAAAAAATAGCTGGGCATGGTGGAGCACATGTGTAGTCCCAGCTACTGAGGTGACTAAGCAGTCCCAGCTACTGAGGTGACTA
The DNA here is from genome assembly GCF_028885655.2 of Pongo abelii. Classification (NCBI taxonomy): domain Eukaryota; kingdom Metazoa; phylum Chordata; class Mammalia; order Primates; family Hominidae; genus Pongo; species Pongo abelii. Next base: position 78,734,028 of record NC_071989.2, on the reverse strand, counting down.
AGTAGTCCCAGCTACTTAGGTGACTAAAGTGGGAGGATCACTTGGGCCTGGGAGGTCAAGGCTACAGTGAGCTGTGATCATACCACTGCACCCCAGGCTGGGTGACAGATTGAGACCATGTCTCTACCAAAAAAAAAAAAAAAAACTTATAGAATAAGGAAAATACCTCTCTATATCTATACAATGTAGGTATGGGTTTTTTGGCTGGATTTGAGCTCCCGGGCTCAAGTATGATCCCTCCCACCTCAGCCTCCCAATTAGCTGGGACTGCTGGTGTGCACCACTGTGCCAGGCTTTGTGATTGTGTTTTTTGTTCTTGTTCTTTTGTTTGTTTTTGAGACGGAGTCTCGCTTTGTCGCCCAGGCTAGAGTGCAGTGGCGCAATCTCGGCTCACTGCAAGCTCTGCCTCCTGGGTTCATGCCATTCTCCTGCCTCAGCCTCCCGAGTAGCTGGGACTACAGCTGCCCACCACCATGCCCAACTAATTTTTCGTATTTTTAGTAGACACGGGGTTTCACCGTGTTAGCCAGGATGGTCTTGATTTCCTGACCTCGTGATCCACCTGCCTTGGCCTCCCAAAGTGCTGGGATTACAGGTGTGAGCCACCCTGCCCGGCCTTTTGTTTTTTTTTTTTTGAGACAGAGTTTCACTTTGTCACCCAGGCTGGAGTGCACTGGTGTGATCTCAGCTCACTGCAACCTCTGCCTCCCAGGTTCAAGTGATTCTCCTGCCTCAGCCTTCCGAGTAGCTGAGATTACAGGTGGAGCCACCATGCCTGGCTAATTTTTGTATTTTTAGTAGAGACGGGGTTTCGCCATTTTGGCCAGGCTGGTCTCGAACCCCTGACCTCAGGTGATCCATCCGCCTGGGCCTCCCAAAGTGTGGGGATTATGGGCGTGAACCACTGCACCCAGCCATGTGATTGTGTTTTAAGTGTTATTACAAAAGAGTCAAAAAAATTAAAGTTACAGAAAGCTAAGATTTATTATAGAAGAAAAATGTTTAGTAAATTTAGTGTAGCCTAAGTATAGTATTTATAAAGTGTACAGTAAAGTCCTAGGCCTTCACATTCACTCACCACTTACTCCCTGACTCACCCAGAGCAACTTCCAGTCCTGCAAGTTCTATTCATGGTAAGTGCCTTACAAAGATGTACTATTTATTTATTTATTTATTTATTTAGATGGAGCTTCACTCTTGTTGCCCAGGCTGGAGTGCAATGGCACGATCTCCACTTACAACAACCTCCGCCTCCCGAGTTAAACCAATTCTCCTGCCTCAGCCTTCCCAAGTAGCTGGGACTACAGGCATGCGCCACCACACCTGGCTAATTTTGTATTTTTAGTAGAGATGGGGTTTCTCCATGTTGGTCAGGCTGGTCTTGAACTCCTGACCTCAGGTGATCCGCCTGCCTTGGCCTCCCAAAGTGCCGGGATTATAGGCGTGAGCCACCACCCCGGCCAAGATGTACTATTTTTTATCTTTTATATTTACTGTACCTTTTTTGTGTTTAGATATACGAATACCACTGTATTACCGCTGCCTAGAGTATTTGGTATATTAACATGCTGTCTGCATTTGTAGCGTAAAAGCAAGAAGCTATACCACATAGCCTAGGCTCATAGCAGGCTATCCATCTAGGTTTGTGTTAAGTACACTGTGATGTTCACTCAAGGATGAAACTGCCTAAAGACACACTTCTCAGTATTCCCATCGTTAAACAATGCATGACTATATATGTAAAAATACCAACCTTATCAACCTTAGGCCAAAATTACATCCCCGTCCATACCAACTATCTCCAATATTCTTCTCTCACTAGTCATTAGGTGGAATTAGAATTGAGCTTTAGGGTAAGTGTTTCCACCACAGAGATACCATTTCAATAATCATATAGCACCTTCCCTAAGCCAGACGTTCACTGAGGTTTCACCTCTCCCAGCAATACTGAGGACCTAGCACAGCAAATGAAATGCCACAATTCCTGGATTCAAATGAAGTCTTCTAGTTTAACAGAAATGTATGTGGGCAGGGTTGATCAATGTGAAATGTCCTCCCTTCTGTTTATGAGATCCAACAATTACAGGCAAAAGGAGAGGCTGAGCACAGCACTGATCTCTGCTCAGTAACTTCCTCTCACCCTCACCTAAACTTTAAAACCACAAACAGCAGAACCACATTCCTAGAGTGAAAGAACCCAACCCAGCCTTTCAATTAAACAAGTGAGTGAAAAGAAGCATTTTCAACTTAGAAGGGAAATAGAACCCCACCCTCCTCATCCTGGTCTTCCAAGTAGCCGTAGGCCTCTGTACCAACAAAGCAAAGATTGTTGTAATACCAAGATCCAGATCCAGCTTTTGTGTGCACTGCTGGATACTTTTTTAAGCAGAAAGGCACAAAAACAACAAAAACCAATTATGTGCAAATACTCATTTTTACACTCAGTCTATCAAACTAAGAGAGATGCTACTTACGGCGTGGATTTATAGGAAGACTCTGGATAAAACCGCTTGTCATTCACTTTGCCATTGGAAGAGTATGCCATGGGACTGTCAACTCTTTCCACATAGTCAGATGGGGGTGAAGGCACATCCTGTGTGCCTGCAGACACATTTTTAACCTTAAAAAACCCCAAGAGATAGTTATTATTTATCTTGTAATGAAAAGGGGGAAGACACTGAAGAAAATTATCTTACATACATTATCTAATATTTATGTGGCCCATTAAATGCTATTAACACTAATAATAAAAAGGCAATCATTACAGGTTAATAGTTAAATCCACATTTTAATAGACATATAAACAGTGCTGCTGCTAGTTTAAACAAGCATATTACCAAGAAGAAAAATCTGATCACCTAGTTCTCATCCTAATGTGATTAAGTTTAATAATTATCTATGGCAATTTTCCACCTCCATATTAGGAAGACTGGTCTCATTATCTCACGCCCACATTACAAAGACCATTCTCATTTAACCTAAGCTAGGTCTCGGTTAGGAGAATTTTCATTTCTAACAAGCTCTCAGGTAATGCTATGTTGCTGTCTGTGCACCACACTTGGAAAAGCACTAATCTAGAACACTGGTAGTTCTTAATCCATTCACCTCTCAACATGGAATGTTAAAACCACAGAAGAAATTAAGAAGTTCGAGCTGACTTCTACTCTTTTAATAAGAGATTTGTTTATTCTCCCTTAATGTACATTCTCAATGGCTCTATTACTAATAACCTACACAATATATCACACAACATCAGTGCCTTCCCTTTTCACTTTCCTTATTTCATTCTGATGCGTAAGTGAATTCATCCTACAAAAGTAACATGCATTAGAAATTATGCCTTAATAGGCCGGGCGCGGTGGCTCACGCCTGTAATCCCAGCACTTTTGGGAGGCTGAGGCGGGTGGATCACGAGGTCAGGAGATCAAGACCATCCTGGCTAACATAGCGAAACCCCGTTTCTACTAAAAATACACACACAAAAAAAATTAGCTGGTCGTGGTGGCACGCGCCTGTAGTCCCAGCTACTCGGGAGGCTGAGGCAGGAAAATCGCTTGAACCTGAGAGGCGGAGGTTGCAGTGAGCAGAGATAGTGGCACTGCACTCTAGCCTGGCCAACAGCGAGACTGTGTCAAAAAAAAAAAAAAAAAGAAATTATGCCTTAATGTGAAATACATATACAGGTTCTTCTTATCTGAGGAATGTAAGCCCTTTCTTAAAACTTATCAGGCCCAGAGAGGCATTAAAATGAAACAGCAATCAAGTCCTACTTCCCCCTTGAGCTATGTAGTTATCTCCAGAAACTGCGTAACCTAACAATGCTACACACTGGGCACCATAACCCTGCTATGGCTCGACGATGTAACAACGTTATTTCTGTAAACCAGTGAGAATTCCTGATGAACAACTTTGTTTCTGCCCACTCCTTGTGCCCCTTTTTTGCCTTTAAAAACCTGCTTATAAAAAAGGCTGAATGGAGCACTCCCCAAGGCAGCTTGGAAGCATGTCCCAGGCAGCTGTTCTCAACCTTGGCCCAAATAAATTCTCTATATTAATTTTGCCTCAGCTTCTTCCCTTAGGTCAACATTAACATGGAAGGCTTACCACAGAACCTTTGGGATAAAAAATTTAAACATAAAAAGCACAGCCAATTAGACTCCCAACACTGTTTATATATATATTTTTTTTTTCTTTTTTTTTTTTTTTGAGACGGAGTCTCACCCAGTCACCCAGGCTGGAGTGCAGTGGTGAGATCTCGGCTCACTGCAACCTCCGCCTCCTGGGTTCAAGCGATTCTCCTGCCTCAGCCTCCTGATTAGCTGGGATTATGTGCACCCACCACCATGCCCGGCTAATTTTTGTATTTTTAGTAGAGATGGGGTCTAACCATGTTGGCCAAGCTGGTCTCGAACTCCTGACCTTAAATGATCCACCCACCTCGGCCTCCCAAAGTGCTGGGATTACAGGCATGAGCCACCACACCCGGCCACTGTTAGATTTTATGTTTTATGTAACAGCTCCAACACTCTTGACATTTCACCTAATAGTCTTTAAATTATTACATATCACTCTGTAATAGAGAAAAAAAATTGGAAAAAAAATCAAAGACCTCAAACAAGTGCTAACCCTAGATGAATCTTTTAGTTGTTTTAAGGCAAAGGAATAGAAATAAAGTGTGGAAAAAAAAATCAAAATAAATCTACAGATCATTTCTGTGAAAAAGAGCTGCTATTCAAAAGGGTAGAACCACTTTAGCTTTGTGATAGGATCAATGGCATTTTAGGGTTTGGTATGTGTGCTTGTAGTGCCAGCTACTCGGGACGCTGAGATGGGAAGACCTCTTGAGCCTGAGAGGTGGAGGCTGCAGTGAGCTCTGATTGTGCCACTGCACTCCAGCCTGGGTGACAGAATGAGACCCTGTCTCAAATACTACGTACAAACACAACCAATAGCATCAGATTATCTGGGCTCACCCCAGGTCTGCCAACCACAAATTCTATAAAGCCTCAGTTTTCATCTGAAAAAAAAAAAAAAAAAAGGAGAAAACTACCTAGTACATAAAGTTATTTTGATGATTAAATGAGGTGACAAGGTATCATATTTACCACAGTGCCTTTAAACACAGGAAAAATTCAAAAGATGCTGGATTTTGGAATTAAGGCCACTGGATCTGATCAAATAATTTTTACAAGAATTTGGAGGTGGAAGAAGACCTTCATTTGGATTATTTTGCTATTATAAAGCAATTGTATAATTACAATTAGGTTCAGCTTCAATGCAGTGTATCTTCCTGCAATACATATTCCTTACATCTTAAGTTTCCCATTCTTAGTAGCATTAAAACATGAGATGTACTCTCCTGACTTATCCAGGCAGTATCACATACAGAAAGATATTTACCTACCCCTCAAAGTACATAGGGGTATTCTTGATTGTTTAACATTCAGAGTCAGAAAGGAATAGAATCATTTCCCTCTGAAAGTGGAATTTGGCAGCAACTATGAAACCAGTGGGTGGGTTGCCATAGAGTGTGCTCAGATCCTACCACAGGAGGGAAGGGAGGGAAGCACTCTTGGTTCCCACAGAATTCCTTACAACAAAAGTTTACAACAGAAGTTGTCAAGCTTCACAGGCAAATGCTTCACCAAACCAAAGCCTATTCTTAATCCAATACCTCATCAGAATTTAAAAATCCTTCCTTTGCTTAAAAACCCATTTTATACTTCTCTAGGTCCCACCTCCTCCTCACAGCGTGAGCTTTAGCAGAGTCTGTGTATCTTTTCAGAGATTTCTTACTGGCTAGAATGCCCTTCCCCTTTTGCCGGCTACTCCTTGATTGGGTTTCAATTCTCGGCTCACGTGCCACCACCTCCTCCTCATACAAGCCCCTCCTGGATGAGGCACCAACCTGTGCTATCTCCCTACACCTGTGCATACAAACCTCCCACCAAATTGCTTATGCACTGCCGAACAATGGCTTACTCCCAGTACAATGGCTTGCTCACCTATCTCACTTCAGTAGGCAGTGGACTGGGCTTAAGCCACCACTATCTGACTGCTTACAATAAGCCAAATATTGAAGTGACAGATCATTTTGTAGGCATGGCTTTACAGGCAAATATCGTTCCTTTTTCAGAAATGAGGAAGCTGTGGCTCAGGTAGTTAGATAACTTTCCCAAGAACCTAGACGTAGAAAATGGAAGGGCAGGCAGTCTCCTGCCTTCCTCTTCGAGTCTCCAAAGGACCACACAGTGTCTGGCACAAATCGGGAGCCCCAAGTTTGCTGCATAAAGGTTACCTCATCGATAACTGTTCTATTTCTACATTGTATACCCAAGTATCTTATCAATGAGGCACGCTGAGCTGACCTTTCTCTCTTAGCATCGGCAGAACTGGACTAGCTTGACCACTGACTCCACCCTCCAGCAAAGATCTCTGATTATACCTTTTCTATACACGTGCATAATAAATTCCAAGGCAGTGCTCCCTTCTGCAGCACATATATAAAGTTGAACAATACAGGAAAGGTTAGCATGGCCCTTAGGCAAGAACGGCACCCAAATTCATGAAACATTCCATTTATTTTTTTTAAATCCTGAGCCAGCTGTGATGCCAGACTCCAAGAGTCTGAAGGCAAAGGCAAAATATATCTGAAAAACAAGGAGTACAATCATTTTTTTTCTCTTTACACTGCAATTTTCCTGAAAAAAGGCTAAAATATTTTTTCCTCTAACCCACTTAATGGTACCAATGCAAAGTAAGTATAAACCCAGTATCTGCAGCTTTTGAAGGACAGTAGGAAAGTAGAAGGGGGTTGGAGGGGGTAATACATAGTGAACAGGTGCTCATTTCTACAAGGAGTCCCCAACCTGTATTTCCTATTATGAGAGAAAGGACTTCTGAATTTCACTGTTATTACTGATAGAATCCCCCAGTCAGCTCATAAAACTCAATGATGTAGTTAAAGTTCTCTTAAAAAAGAAAAGAAAAAGATTTTAATTTTCACAGTAAGATTTTTTTTTCTTAAGAGATGAGGCCTTGCTATGTTGCCCAGGCTGGACTTGAACTCCTGGACTCATACAATCCTCCTACCCTAGCCTCCCAAGTAGCTGGGACTACAGGCTCACACCACTATATCTTGCTTTTAAAGAATGAGAACTTGAGAAAACCAGCTAGGCATAATTCTAAACAGCAAAGTGTCTTTGTAACAATTTTCCCTTAAGTAACTTGAGGATATCTCTAAGAAATTAGGGGCAGAAGAAAGCAGGATGAAAACACAAATTAAAGATTTCTCTAGGCCAGGCGCGGTAGCTCATGCCTGTAATCCCAGCACTTTGGGAGGCTGAGGCAGGAGGGATCACCTGAAGTCGGGAGTTCGAGACCAGCCTGGCTAACAAGGTGAAACCCCATCCCTACTAAAAATACAAAAATTAGCCAGGCATGGTGACGCACGCCTGTAATCGCAGCTACTTGGTGGCTGAGGCAGAAGAATCACTTGAACCCAGGAGGTGGAGGTTGCAGTGTGCCGAGACTGCACCACTGTACTCCAGCCTGGGTGACAGATTCCATCTCAAAAAAAAAAAAACCAAAGTAACTCAGACTTACTCTTGAAATTACATTCAAAAAGGACAAGCACTCACACTGAACATGCTTAAGGAGTATGAATTATTAATTTAGGGGATATGCAGGAAAATTTTATTAAGATTCTTATTCCAATCAAGAAAGAATTTATTTCCGAAATAGCAAAATGAACTATCATTTTAAAAGATCTTCACAAGAGGTAATTATGAGGATAAATTTTTATTCAAAGTTTAATTGTACTCATTAGAAGTGTTCTGATTATGTCACTTGTGAAAAAATTCTTTGTGACAAATAACACCTAACACTCCTTGGAAAGTCAATGAAAACATCCTAAACCCCTGCGGGATGCCAACAGGAAAACAAAGAGGGCAGCTCTCCTTTAGAGCAGCTCAGGTGCTCTTCTCCAAATACCTACCGTGATTCTTCCTCACCTGAGAGTAAGATGGGTCTACACCATCATGTTGGTCCCACCTTCCCCACCCTGACTCCCTGAAGTCAGAGAAGGAATAAAAAGGTCAAGAAGGAATGTTCTAGGTCACTTTGAAAGAAAATCTTCTCTCCTCCAAAACAAAGATTGGGGAAAACACTTATCCCCACTTAAATCAATTTCATATTTCATTTGGAGTTAGTAAAAGCAAAATATATGCAAATTATATGCAATTATAACTAATCCTCATTTTTCTCCACACCCTAATTTCATCCTAGTTCACACATGGGAGAGAGTCAGGCTAGACCTGCATCCATGTGGTCTAGCAATGTGCAAAAGCCATCTACCTCTAAGAAGGAAAGGGAAGTTCACCTGTTGAGTATCCAGCATGTGCCAGGCAAACCCGACTTTGTATATTCTCACTGCCACCCAAGGAGACACAATTATCTCTATTTTCAGATGAGGAAATTGAGTTTCTACGGTTAAATTAACTTGCTCAAAGTCACAGAGAAGGTAAAGTAGCAGAGGGGAGATTTGAACCCTGGTCCCTCTAGCTCCAAAGCCCAGCTCTTTCTGGCATAACAAACTGCCACCTCAAGAATTCAAACATGGCTTGAAGTACCCATCTTGGCTGGGTATTTTGACTGTTCTTTTTAACAAAGGAGACCATTCTCATTGTCTTAAACTCCTCCCCATTTTGAAGAGCTTTATTTGCCTATTAGTTTAACTTTGTAAGAGTAGCTATTGATGCACAATTATTATGAGTATGTTTCAGTCACCATGCGCCTTTGTTTAGGTCAGCATTTAGGAACACCTCTCTCAAAAAGGAAAGAGTAGGATTTTCCCAGCTTGGTGATTAAAGTGGAGATATACCTTAGGCATCAGAGGGAGGAGCATCTTAATCTCAAGGATCATCTCCAGGTTTACAACTTGCCCATTCCACCCTCCTCAGCCCTATGCCCTTGTACTACAGGTTCTCAACAGTAAGTGGTCTAACTCGTTTTTCCTGTTTTCTGATATTTTACACCCTCAGATACTCCCCCCAATAAAAGCTTCAAAATTGACTGGAAAGTTCTCTTAGACTTTTCTCCACCTTTGGTCACTTGAAGGCAGACGGTCCCACATCTACTAATCCCACAAAGAATGAGATCGTGGACCAGGTCTGAACGTGTCTGGTTATTTTACGTTGCTCAGATAGCATTCAGGATTTAGGAAACAAATTGCCCTTACCCAACTGCACGCTGTCCAAAGAAATAGTAATAATATAGACCAATGAGAACTACAAATAAAATCCTAAGCCCCCAACCGAGAAGACCCCCTTTTGGCCAAGAGTGCCCCAGAGAAATCTTAACTGCGTTCCTGGCCACGACAGAACGGGAGGTCAGACACAACTCATTTACACCCTCCCTTCTGCGGTTCAGACACAACTGACCAGCATTCATGTTAACATAGAGATCATCAAGACTGATAGAAATAGACTCTTTGTGGCAATAAAACACCAAATTATAAACAAGACCTAAGGCCATGCCAGACAAGGGTTAAATCCCACACCCCTACATTTGTCCTAACCATACACTATGTTCTAACCGCCATAGGTTGCTCTTTTTCTCCAGCAGCCAAACAAGCACTGGCCTCAAGATAAGCAAGATTAAAGCAATTGCATAAGCCTACTATGTACCCACAAAAATTAAAAATAAAAACTTACAAAAAAAATACAAAAAGAAAACAACTGCAGCTCATCCACCAACAGATACTGACTGACCCCTGTTCCACAAACCATATAGCTTTGACTGGGCAAGAAACTGATTTCAGTAACTTTCTCCTGGTCAGAGACTAGCAGCGGTGGAATGGTTCTGGCCAGCTTGCAGAGGCTGCACGTGAGTGCCTTGTGTTCCTGCTTCTTTTTTTTTTTTTTTTTTTTGAGACAAAGTTTCACTCTGTCACCCAGGCTGGAGTGCAGTGGCACTGTGTCGGCTCACTGCAACCGCCGTCTCCTGGGTTCAAGCAATTCCCCCGCCTCAGCCTCCAGAGTAGCTGGGATTACAGGCGCCCACCACCACACCCAACTAATTTTTATATTTTTAGAAGAGAAGGAGTTTCACCATCTTGGCCAGCTGGTCTCAAACTCCTGACCTCACGTGATCCGCCCTCCTCGGCCTCCCAAAGTGCTGCGATTACAGGTGTGAGCCACCGCGCCTGGCCCCTGCTTCACCTTTTGATGTACAGGGCCTAATTGTAACACATTTAAATGTTAAGTCTCCACCCCAAAGTGAACATAGGATGCATGTAACATGAATGTTTGTTCATTACGCATGCATCAGAACCCCATTCACGGATATTCATAGCTCCTCCTATAACCTGTTGAATAGGAACGTATGGCCAACCTGTTCAGCATTAAGCTCTTGTGCCAACTCCATCTCCTTCTAAGTGCCTTTCAGTGTCTGCCAGAAGCTACGCTTCCAAGACTGTCAAGGATGGCCACCTTGCAGGTTGTAACCCTTTATAATAAATAGTCTCCTTTCTACTTTTTTCTTTCACAGCTGGAGATCCCTTCTAAATTTATAATTGTGTCATCTTTAGGTTGACACCAGCAAAGGTAAATTCTGAAATTCCCTGAGAGTCAATGAGTTATCAGAACTCTGGAAGGGGATGAGGTAGAAAAACCTTGTACTCAGTGAGGCTTATCAATGATCTCATTCAAGGCCCCTTACTTAAACGAAAATCCCTGCGAAGCCTGTTAAATATACCTGTACCTCATGCCAGAGTTTTTCAACAGGTGTGCCAGGATGTCTTTGGTCGCCCAGCCTGCGAGCCAATCATCTGCAGTTCCAGATACCCCTCAGTTTACTCCAGTATTTTGTACTAAATTACCATTTTCCAAATATGCCATGATGTAATGATAACTTGCTTACAGTTTAATGGTTGCGGCTTGAATCTATAAAATAGTGGTTCTCGAAATATGGTCCCCAGACCAGCTACATTAATATTACCGACCTAGGCCCCACCCAGGCCTAGCGTGAACATCATAAACTCCAGGGTGGGAGTGAGTGGGCTGTTTCAATGAGCCCTCCAGGTGATTCTGTTGCCTGCAAAAGTTTGAGAACTACTGATGTAGACACAATTCTCTTCTATGTTGCAGACCACTGTACCTTGTAAAGACCTACAAGTTAAGGGTCTCTTTTGCCTACAGTGATGCACAAACCTGACAGTGCCTGGTTTTCTGGTCCAGGTGTCATAAAATAACCTAGAGCAACAGTGAGAAGGTTCACTTGGCATGAGAACAGCTGAGGGTATCTACTTTTATCACAATGGAAACATCAGTTGATTCTCGGCCTTGAGAAGGACCTCTACCATACCATCAACACAATGGAAAAGGGAAGGAACACACCTTTCCCTAAAGGAGAGAAGGCACCTTTGGCTTGTCATATCTATAAAGGGTTAGTCATTTGTGAAAAGGACACTAATGACCACGCAATAGACTATACTTCCTCAGGACTATGCCTCATAAAAAGTTGACCTTTACCCCATCAAAACTCTTATAAAAATCAAGAGTATCAGAGAAACTGGTTGAGTTTTGCCACCTCAGCAACTGCCAAAAGGTAAAAAGTAGAAGAGAAAACACATTAGGCCAATAAACACAACATGTTCAGAAGAAATATAAACCAAGACAACATTGATACACTTTTACACGTTTGACTGGAAAATATTATAAAGTCTAACACCACCAAGAGTTGCTGGTTTAGATTATATATGAAAAATAATTTGGCATTGTCTTATAGAAATGTACACTCACAGGCTGGGCACAGTGGCTCACGCCTGTAATCCCAGCACTTTGGGAGGCTGAGGCAGGTGGATCATGAGGTCAGGAGATCGAGACCATCCTGGCTAATACGGTGAAACCCCGTCTAGACTAAAAATACAAAAAATTAGCCAGGCGTAGTGGTGGGCACCTGTAGTCCCAGCTACTCAGGAGGCTGAGGCAGGAGAATGGCGTGAACCTGGGAGGCGGAGCTTGCAGTGAGCCGAGATCGCACCACTGCACTCCCGCCTGGGTAACAGAACGAGACTCTGTCTCAAAAAAAAGAAAAAGAAAAGAAAGAAATGTACACCCACAAATGCTGCATCCCAGAAGTTCCACTCTTAGGTACATAGCCAAGAGAAATGTTCACAAGTATAGGTGATTTAAAAATGTTCACGGGGCCAGGCGGGATTCATGGGATTACGCTCACACCTGTAATCCCAGCACTTTGCGAGGCCAAGGCAGGTGGATCACTTGAGGTCAGGAGTTTGAGACCAGCCTGGCCAACATGGCAAAACCCTGTCTCTACTAAAAATACAAAAATTAGCCAGGTGTGGTGGCATACGCCTATAATCCCAGCTACTTGGGAGGCTGAAGTGGGAGAATTGCTTGAGCCCGGGAGGCGGAGGTTACAGTGAGCCAAGATCATGCCACTACACCCCAGCCCAGGCAACAGAGCGAGACACTATCTTAAAAATAAATAAATAAAATATAAAAATGTTCATGGCATTTGTAATGGTCTTAATAATCCAAAACCCCATTAAAAGGAAACTGGATAAACTGCTATGAAATGTGATAAAATAGAGGACCAGACAATGGCGACATCAGATGGACTTCAGCTCCATCAACATGTATTAATCTATAACCTAACTCTGAGTAAAAAGGCAAATGCCAAGACAGCAGGTACACCTTCTACAAAGTTAAAAAACACCCACCCAAAACAAAATCATGTTGCTAAGTTATACATGTATGTAGGTAAAAACTTCTTAAAAAGCAAATTATAATAAACTCAAAATTCTAGATAGGCTACCTCTGGGGGCAGGTAAAAGCAAGTAGATGAGAGAGTAAAAAATGTACAATGTAACTTAGTAATGTATTGTAATTATTAGGTGGGATGGTACATCTGCAGGTGTTCATTATGAAACAATAAATGTACCAGGAATGCTATGCATGGACTAAAGGTGATAATGTCATAAACTAAGAATTGAATTAATCTATTTCTGTGCACCTGAAGTCCAATTTTTGTTTTTAGAGACAGAGTCTCACTTTGTCACCCAGCCTGAAGTGCAGTGGCACATCTTGGCTCACTGCAACCTCCACCTCCCAGGTTCAGGTGATTTCCCACCTCAGCCTCCAGAGTAGCTGGGACTACAGGTATGCGCCACCAGGCCCAGCTAATTTTTGTATTTTCAGTAGAGACGGGGTTTCACCATGTTGGCCAGGATGGTCTCAAACTCCTGACCTCAAGTGATCCACGCACCTTGGCCTCCCAAAGTGCTGGGATTACAAGTGTCAGCCACTGTGCCCAGCCTTAAAATCCAGTTTTTAAAAAGGTAATCATTGGCCGGGCATGGTGGCTTACACCTGTAACCCCAGCACTTTGGGAGGCTGAGGCGGGTGGATCACCTGAGGTCAGGAGTTTGAGACCAGCCTGGCGAACATGGCGAAACCCCATGTCTACTAAAAATACAAAAATTAGCCGGGTGTGGTGGCACATGCCTGTAATCCCAGCTACTCGGGAGGCTGAGGCGGGAGAATCGCTTGAACCCGGGAGGTGGAGGTTGCAGTGAGCCGAGATCATGCCACTGCACTCCTGTGTGACAGAGCAAGACTCCATCTCGAAAAATAATTAAAAAAAAAAAAGGTAATCATTAAGGTTTTTCCTAAGAATCTATTGGCATGGAAATGCTCAATTAGGGTTCTAATCCTGGTTTTGTCACCCTTATGTGACCCCAGGCATGTGGATGAAAATGCTTTCTGTTAATATAAAACCAAATTTAACTTCAACATCAATTTTGTCTATTCTCTAAAAATATTATCATATACTGTTAGAAAATGGCTTAATAGCCCCCTTTTACACAATTATGCTGGCCAAAATGTGTTCCAAAAAGGAAGAATAATCAAAAGACTCAAATTTCACCAAACATTGTAAAATTTCAGAAAACACAATTTCAGTATTATTCAAGTTGACCATTTGGGAACAAAATTAAGTTAGTGTTTATCTCATACTATAATAAAAAACAAGCATCTCAATCTGAATAAAGTTATGACATTTGGTTAATAGTAAATATCAATATTGGTCCATTAGTGGTGACAAATGTACCATACTAATGTAGGATGTTAACAATAGGGACAACTAGCTGCAATGTGGGTAGTGGCTCACACCTGTAATCCCAGCACTTTGGGAGGCCAAGGCAGGAAAACTGCATGAGTTCAGGAGTTCGAGACTAACCTGGGCAACACAGCGAACTCTGTCTCTACTTTAAAAAAAAAAAAAAAAGTCAGCCAGGCATAGTGGCACGTGTCTGTAGTCCCAGCTACTTGGGAGGCTGAGGTGGGAGGACTGCTTGAGCCCAGCAGTCAAGGCTGTAGTGAGCTATGATTGCGCCACTGCACTCCAGCCTGGGCAACAGAGCGAGACCTTGTCTCAAGAAAAAAATAAATAAAAGGGAAAACTGAGTGCCATGGTATACAGAAATCCATCGTACTATAATTGCAACTTTTCTGTAAATCTATTAATAAAACTATTCTAAAATGAAACATTTATCTTAAAAAACAAGGGGGGTGGTCCAGTGTATATCCTGGATGTTAAAAAAAAAACAAAAACACAAAAACTGGATTGAGTGCACGACACTTCTAAGTTTGCTAAAAATCACTGTAAATTTTTAATGGGTGATTACAATTTATGGTATATAAATTGTACCTCAATAAAGCTGTTTAAAAAAACATGTTTCTGGTGGTCTAAAGCTTCTGGTGATCTTAAAGGTCTAGGTTGGGCAAAAATAAAAACAAGAAACATAAGAGAGGAACATTACACCAATCAAGGATGTTAAAATGTACCAAGGACTGACATATGTTTAACTCAACCCTCTGCACACATTTAGTACACATGGGGTAAAAAAAATAAAACTTTACAATGCCAAAGAAACTATAGGAGGGTATTATTTAAACCTTGAAGGGGGTGTAAAACTCTCTAGCAACAAAGATATGTAGAAGCCATAAAGAAACAGACAGGAAATGTAAGTACATAAAAAAATAAGAAGTCTGGGCATGGTGGCAAATGCCTGCAATCCCAACACTTTGGGAGGCCAAGGCACAAGGATCACTTGAGGCCAAGAGTTCAGAACGAGTCTGGGTAACATAGTGAGACCCTCTTTCTTAAAACAAACAAAAAAACACTGTAGACAAAGGTGAAAGACTACAATAACGTGGGAGAAATTATCATCAATAAGACAAAATATTAATATCCATAATATAAAAAACTCTAGTCAGGAAAGAACGAACAATCACGGAAAACTAAGCCATGCTATGAAGATAACAAGTGATGAAGAATAGGAAATAAGCATATGCTTAATCACCAAATTTTGAAAATGAAACTTTATTTTTACTTACTGGATTAACAAAAATTAATGACAGATAATAACCAGAGCAGAAAAAAATGTTGGGAACTGAGCAATTTCATATACCATCAGGGTTAGTAGAACCTGCAGAGCTTTTAAAAACAATGCAACTTGGTAATCCCTCGTAAAGTGCTTTTTTTCAAGAGATAGGGTCTTGCTCTATTGCCTAAGCTGGAGTACAGTGACACAACCATAGCTCACTGCAGCCTCAAACTCTTGAGCTCAAGAGATCCTCCTGTCTCATCCTCCTGAGTAGCTGGGACTAGAGTCGAGCCACCGTGCCCAGCTAACCTAGTGAAATTTTAAGTGTGCACACTCAATGACTAGTTCTAGAAATTTATCTTACACAAACACTAGCAAGAGTGCATAAAGACATGTGAGAGAATGTTCACTGCAGCGTTATCTGTAATAATAAACAACTGAACACAATTAAAATGTCCATAAATAGGAGAATGAATCATCGTATACTCATACTATGAAATACCACCCAGCTGCCAAGAGCAATTAGGTCTGTGTGCTGACAGACTTGGAAAGATGTTCACAAAACAAAGTTTTTAAAAAAGCAAACTGCATACAATGTGTACAATATGATCCTATTTTTGGTTTTAAAATAACACCAAATTTTAGTGTTATTTTAGGCAGGGTGGCTCATGCCTGTAATCCCAGCACTTTGGGAGGCCGACGCGGGTGGATCGCCTGAGGTCAGGAGTTCAACCAACGTTGTGAAACCCCGTCTCTACTAAAAGTACAAAAATTAGCTAGACGTGGTGGCGTGCGCCTGTAATTCCAGCTACCCAGGAGGCTGAGGCAGGAGAATCACTAGAATCCAGGAGGTGGAGATTGTAGTGAGCTGAGATTGCGCCACTGCACTCCAGCCTGGGTGACAGAGCGAGACTCCATCTCAAAACAAAAAAACAAAAAACCCACCAAATTATTAAAAGTAACAACATTACATTATTTACCATGTGCAAGGTATTATACTAAGTATTTTACAAATATTAACCAGTTTGAGGCTGCAGTGAGCTATGACTGTACCACTGCACTCCAACACGGGTGACAGAGCTACACCCTGTCTCTAAATAAATAATAACAAAAGTAAAAAAAAAATTTAAGGGAGTACGAGCATACTTCCAATTTAGAATAAGAAGTAGGAAAGGAAAAAGATGATTAAAGAAAGTACCCCAGGCCGGGCATGGTGGCTCATGCCTGTAATCCCAGCACTTTGGGAGCCGGAGAATCACACAGTCAGAAGTTCGAGGCCAGCCTGGCCAAGATGGTGAAACACCGTCTCTACTAAAAATACAAAAATTAGCCGGGCACGGTGGCAGGCACCTGTAATCCCAGCTACTTGGGAGGCTGAGGCAGGAGAATCGCTTGAACCCAGGAGACAGAGGTTGCAGTGAGCCGAGATAGTGCCACTGCGCTCTAGCCTGGGTGACAGAGCAAGATTCCATCTCAAAAAAAAAAAAGTACCCCAAAGTGGTAACTGAAGTTGACATAATTTTCTTTATATAGGCCAGGCATGGTGACTCACGCCTATAATCCTAGCACTTCGGGAGGCCAAGGCAGGCGGATCACCTGAGGTCAGAAGTTTGAGACCAGCCTGGCCAACATGACGAAACCCCATCTCTACTAAACATACAAAAAGTAGCTGCACATGGTGGCAGGCACCTGTAATCCCAGATACTCGGGAGGCTGAGGCAGGAAAATCACTTGAATCTGGGAGTGGGAGGCTGCAATGAGCTGAGATCGTGCCATTGCACTCCAGCCTGGCAACAGAGCGAGACTGTCTCAAAAACAAAAAACAAACAAAAATTACTTTACACAGTTGGCCCTTGAACAACCAGGTTTGAACTGCATGGGTCCACATATATGTGGATTTTTTTCAACTAAACATAAATGGAAAACAGTATTGGCGGGATGCAAAACCCAGGTATCCAGAGGGCCAATTTTTCATACACATGGGTTCCACCAACTACAGGACTTGAATATGCATAGATTTGGGTATACATGGGGGTCCTGGAACCAACCACCTGAGTATACCAAGGAATGACTGCACTTCACTGTATTTTCCAAAGCATCCATACTTAATCAAATAAAGTATTTAATTTAAAAAATCAGATCTGAAATTTGAGGGCAGAACAAAACAAAGACCTGCAAAGTTTAATTAAACAAATCTTAAAACATTTAAAATACAAACTGGTATCCATCTGAGTGACTATAAAAGACCAGGTTAAAAACCAAGCAGTGTGCAAACATGAGCTGTTTATTTTACAAGCAACAAGATATCCAGAAAAAGGAAGGGGGAAAAAAAATGCCCTAAGAAGGGCAGAGAAACCACTGTGTTGAGCCAACAGGGACAGGGAATTATAAAACTCTTAAGTTTTCTCACAGATTATACAAAAGGGATAAAACCTGTTTTAAATACTGAAGGCACAGCTTTTGACTACCCTCTGCTCTGAGAGGCAGGAGGCATGTTATAATCCTGAAGATGCTAAAAATCCAAGAAGGAAATCAGTAAGATTTAGTAACATAATAAAATTCTAGACCGACCCCAATCCGTAGGGAGGGATTAAACTAATATTGAGTAGCTAATTGTTACTGTAGTTAATTTTTTGTTTTGCTTTTTTGAGACAGGGTCTCACTCTGTCACCCAGGCTGGAGTGCAGTGGCGAGATCATGCCTCAGGCTCCAGCAATCCTTCCACCTCAGCTTCCCAAGTAGCTGGGACTACAGGCAACTGTGCCCACATCCAGCTAATTTTTTAAATTTTTTGTAGAGATAGGGTCTTGCCATGTTGCCCCAGATGGTCTTAAACTCCTGGACTCAAGCGATCGTCCTCGGCCTCGCAAGTACAGGGATTACAGACATGAGTTTTTCTTTTTCCCCCCAATCAGCCATTATTAGCTACATGGGGAGTAACTTGTCTCAGCTCTTTGCAATCAATAAAACCCAAATTTTAATTCTCCTTTAGTGCAAGTAGTTAATTCTAGATTCTCGTCCATTATTTTAAGTAGGGATTGTTTTGATATTAATTTCTCATGACCAAAAGGAAGAAAACTCCCTAATCTACTCCACTGTGAACAGTTTAGATGCAGGATGACACAATTCCACAGCGATCGCCACATTACCAGGGTGAAACTAATTCAGGCAGAAATGAGAGTAACAGGCTACATCTGCCTGTTGCCATCAATTAAGGAAAGAATGAGAACGTGGTATTGAATTCCGCAACATGAACTTGGGCAGGTGACGGGAGAATAGAAAGAAAGGCAAAATACCTGTGGTTAAACCACCTCCAAATAATTTATTTTAAATAGGCTTTCTGAGGCATTTCAGTTCAGAAAACTGTAGGGGAGAGGAAAAGAAATGAGGAATTTGCCTCTGGTTAAGTACCACATAAAACATTAGTTTGTGCAAAATCATACATCTGCTATTCAACAGATAATTCTTTTACGTACAATGAAAATACTTGTTACTAGAGAGAAACAATGAAGTCCACGTGCAACAACCCACAGGCTATCAAATTTCCAGAGGTTCAAGGAGGAATTTTATTAAAATAATACCTTTTTAAAAGCTAAGTAGTTCTTTCACCTTAATCATCATCACCTCCATAAGTTACAATAGCTATCTTTTGCCAAATTATCAAAAGCAACTAGAACTGATTAAACCTTCATGACAGCAAAATCAGATGAGGCCAAAGTTCACTGGGACTCTAATATTACTGGCACTGGTCTCCCTTGAGTCGGGTTTGTTGTTTTTAAGCCTCTTGAAACCTTAAGTAAACAAATCTAACTGCCAATGAAAACTAACACACCCAGAAACTCTCAGCGAAACATTTACTTCATAGCTCATAATATATACCTGTCCTGTTCCAGCTACAAGTGGCCTTGCCTGGAGGTAAAGGTCGAAAGAAAACACTTCCTAACACCTTCACACTTTAAAGTGAGGGAAAAAAAAACAGGACTTCAAGTCAAGGGCAGGGACATAAGAACTATCATCTCAGTGGTGAATACATACCACAGCCTTCCTGGCTTTCTTAAGATTGCTTCATTTTTGCTCCTTAATTAACCAGAAAAAAATTTCATCTGTCTTCCTAGATTTCCTTAAAAATCAGACTTACAGAATGTTAGAGCTAAGCCTTCAAGGTATTAATGTCTTGCCTATAATCCCAGCACTTTGGGAGGCCAAGGCAGGCAGATCACTTGAGGTCAGGAGTTCCGAGACCAGCCTGGCCAACGTGGTGAAACCCCATCTCTTCTAAAAATACAAAAAAATTAGTCAGTCATGGTGGTATGCACCTATAGTCCTAGCTACTCGGGAGGCCGAGGCAGGAGAATCGCTTGAACCCAGGAGGCAGAGGTTGCAGTGAGCCAATATTGCACCACTGTACTCTAGCCTAAGCGACAGAGCCAGACTCTGTCTCAAAAAAAAAAAAAAGATATTAATGTCTTTACCCCAGACCTGACCAGCAGCAGCCAGCATCCATCTATAGCCAGCCCACTCCCCACATCACTACCCACCCCACTCCCAGTGGCCAAAATAAACCTCCAGGAACCAGTGGCCATACCTTCATGACAATAAATCAATCTGCTCAAAGAACCCTGTGATGTCAGTTTCTGAGGTAGCTTCTAACAGGACCCTAACAGGATTTCTTAGAAAAAGTTTCACTCCAAACATCTTTTCATTTTTATTTTTTTCCGAGACAGGGTCTCACTCTGCCATCCAGGCAAGAGTGCCAGTAGCAGAATCACAGCTCACTGCAGCTTCAACCTCCTATGCTCCAGTGATTCTCCCACCTCAGCCTCCTGAGTAGCTAGGACTACAGGCATACACCATCATGCCCAGCTAATTTTTTTTTATTTTTTGTAGAGACAGGGTCCCATTATGTTGCCCAGGTTGTTCTCAAACTCCTGGACTCAAGTGATCCTCCCACCTTGGTCTCCCTAAGTGCTGGGATTCCAAGTGTGAGCCACCACACCTGGCCTCTAAACATCTCTAAAGACAGTTTATTAACACCCATTTGGGAGGCATTTTTAAAGAGAGGAACTTTCCAGACTTTCAGCAAATCACATCATACAGGAAGCTTGGTAAGATTAACAGTATACATTTTTAAAAGGAAATTTTTCTAATCTGTCTTTGCCTCACTGAAGTATTTCATAATGTTAACTCAGAACTAGTCACTGTGGTTTGTCATGCTGTTATCTATGTCAAAAGTTTAAAAGGACTGCCACCTGCTATTCCAAAAACACCCTTGCCAATCTTGACCCAAGAAAGCACCCTTGGCAATGGTTTCTGTTTATCTCCAAAATGATAAGCAGAAAAATAAAAGGGAGTAGAGAGAAGAAGTAGTTTTTGTTTTGCAAAGGCCAAGTTCTTTCTGCATGATTTTTTTAGAAGCCATTTCTTTTCAAAACCTAGATCCACTCCTTGAAAATGGAAATCTGATTTTCAGCTTTTAGTAAAACAATTTCCACTTAGCCTACCCTCTTAAAATTCTGAGTAAAAACCAATGCAACAATTTTTGCAACACATACAAACATTAATTATAAGAATAAAGCTTAACAAAGCACTAAAAATTCAGACACAAATTTGGGGCTTTAATAAAATATTTAAAGTTATTTTTTAACACTTACCCACTCCTCGACATTGGGGGGCTGCTCATCATAAATGTGTTCCTTGTCCCACAAAATATTGGACTTGTCATACCTGTCCATCTTTCTTCGAGTTTTCACAGCAAAGAAAATTATTAAAGCAAAAGCCACAATAATCATGAACCCCAGTACAATGGCAATGGCCTAAAAAGGAGTGAAAAATATTGGCATAATTAGATTTTAATTGCTTAATCACAATTCACCCTCTACATATTATTAAAACTCTTACCTACCTAAGGCCCTACTAAATCCATGTGGTTTAACTGATAGAAAACTGAAGCAAATAGTTACATTTCAGACATGTCATAAAACCTAACCCACACTAACTGGGCTAAGGCCAGCAAATGTACACACACGTACATACTACTTGATTCAATCCTCAGAAAACATCCAATGTTAGAAACTATCAATCATCACCCTCATTTCAGAGCTGTAAAAAACTAGTTCCAAAGCTTGTGCACCTACGGGCCAAGCTTTGTGCACCTACGAGAATGGCCAATAAAGTAACTCAATCATTGGTATACTTCTAAAGGGCCTGAAAAATGCTATTCTCAAAAGTATTACAGCTTTGAAATAGCCAATCATGCTTGTAATCTTGTTCAAAACACATGCTTGGCAAGCCTTTTTACACTGAATGTAAATTTCAGTCCACAGATCTCTATCTTACCAAAAATGATGAAGACATGGACCTAATCAAGCTATAAATAGCAAATTGACTAATGATTGATTTGGTCTGGCAAGTTTCTCTGTTTTAGGAGTCTTGCATACTTACTAGAAAGGGCCCTATAACAAAGAAACTTCCTACTCTTAACAGTTCTCCCAGTGGTGATAGGATATTAAATGGTATATTGGCCTGGGAGGCACTTGAAGTTGAGGGAAGTACCAGGCCTCTGCCCTGGATGTCTGCTAATGGGAACAAGAGGCTCTCCTTCCAGCTGTCTTGACAGTGACATCATTTTTCAAAGAGTAAGTAGTAAGAGAACTAAAAGGGATAGGGGTGTGGTAGGATAGGAGTACCAACCCTCAGTCCCTATCTACCATGGACATGTCTAAACGGCAACAACGAGCATTGTGAAAACCTACATCTGCAGGGAAAACCTTCAGTCTTCTAAATAATGGTAGACAGATACTAGAGGTCTAACTCCGAAGGAGTGACTCATTCAGGAATGGGAATTCCTGAGTTAGTGTAAGAAAAAAGGAAAAACAAGGGAAAAAATATTAGTAACTCAGAAACGTTTCAGATATTAATATAATCAGGATGACTCATGGTTACTAAGGTAGGTTTCTCAACCCCAACCTGCACATTTGGATCACTTGCTTAGCTTTTAAACATACTAACTTACACTCTGAAAACTATAAAACACTATTAAAAGAAGTTTAACAAGACCTACATAAATCGAAAGAATCTTACGTTCATGAATCAGAAGACTTGTAATTGTAAAGATGACAATACATCCAAAATTGACCTACAGATTCAATATAACGCTTCAAAATCCTAGCTGGCATTTTTTTCCAAAATGGACATGCTGATCTTAAAATCCATACGGAAATGCAAGGAATCCAGAATCTAGCCAAAACAGTCTTGAAGAACAAAGTTGGAGAACTCCCACTCCACAATTTCAAAACTTACTACAAAGCTACAGTAATCAAGACAGTACGGTACTGGCATAAGGACATATGATTAATGGAACTGAATTGAGAGCCCAGAAATAAATGTCCACATTTATGATCAATTCATTTTTGACAAAGACATGAAGAAAACTTAGTGGAGGAATAGTCCTTTCAACAAGTAACACTAAGACAACTGCAAATAAACATGTGAAAGCTTTCAGAACCCTTGCTTCCATCACGCCCAAAATTAACATAACATGAATCACAGACCTATCTGTAAGAGCTAAAATTATGAAACTATAGAAAAGTTAAAAAATAGAAAACATAGGAGTAAATCCTTGTGACCCTGAATTAGGCAAAGCATTAGATATGACACCAAAAATACAAGCAACAGAAGAAAAATTAAATAAACTGGACATCATCAAAACTAAAAACTTTTTTTTTCTTGAGACAGAGTTTTGCTCTTGTTGTCTAGGCTGGAGTGCAGTGGCACAATTTCAGCTAACTGCAACCTCCACCTCCTGGGTTCAAGTGATTCTCCTGCCTCAGCCGCCTGAATAGCTGGGATTACAGGCACACGCCACCATGTCCAGCTAATTTTTCTATTTTTAGTAGAGACAGGGTTTCACCATGTTGGCCAGGCTGGTCTCGAACTCCTGACCTCAGGTGGTCCACCCACCTTGGCCTTCCAAAGTGCTGGGATTACAGGCATAAGCTACCATGCCCGGCCCAAAACTAAAAGCTTTTATGCAAAGGACACCATCAAGAAAGTGAAAAGATGACTGTAATCCCAGCGGTTTGGAAGGCCAAAGCAGGATCGCTTGAGCCCAGGAGTTCCAGCCCAGACTGGGCAACAAAGTGAGACCCTGTCTCTACAAAAAAATTTTCAAAAAATTATCCGGGTGTGGTGGCATGCCCCTGTGGTCCTAGCTACTCAGGACACTGAGGCAGGAGGGTCACTTGAGCCCAGGAGGTCAAGGCTGCAGTGAGCTGTGACTGCACCGCTGCACCCCAGCCTGGGTGACAGAGTGAGACTCTGTCTCAAAAACAAAACAACAACAAAAATAGCCCCCTTAAAAAATAGGCAAGTCTAGGCCGGACACAGTGGCTCACGCCTGTAATCCCAGCACTTTGGAGGCCGAGGCAGGTGGATCACGAGGTCAGAAGATCAAGACCATCCTGGCTAACATGGTGAAACCTCATCTCTACTAAAAATAAAAATTTAAAAAAAAAATTAGCCGGGCATGGTGGCAGGCCCCTGTAGTCCCAGCTGCTTAGGAGGCTGAGGCAGGAGAATGGTGTGAACCCGGGAGGTGGAGTGAGCAAAGATCACGCCACTGCACTCCAGCCTGGGCGACAGAGCAAGACTCTATCTCAAAAAGAAAAAAAAAAAAAAGGACAAATCTAAATAGCCATTTCTCCCATCAGCATGGCTAAAATCAAACAGACAATAACAAGTGTTGGTGAGGATGTGGAGAAATCGGAATTTTCACACATTTCTGGTGTGAATGTAAAATGATGCAAACTCTTTGGAAAAACTCTGGTAGCTCCTCAAAAGATTAAAGAGTCACCATATGACCCAGCAATTCCACCCCTAGGTATAACCCAACTCAAGAAATCATTAAAACATAGGTTCACACAAAAACATATACAAGAATGTCTATAGCATGATTCTTTTTTTTTTGAGATGGAGTCTTGCTCTGTCGCTCAGGCTGGAGTGCAGTGGCGCAATCTTGGCTCACTGCAAGCTCCACCTCCCGGGTTCACGCCATTTCTCCTGCCTGAGCCTCCCGAGTAGCTGGGAGTACAGGTGCCTGCTACCATGCCCGGCTAATTTTTTGTATTTTTAGTAGAGATGGGGTTTCACCTTATTAGCAAGGATGGTCTCGATCTCCTGACCTCATGATCCGCCCACCGTGGCCTCCCAAAGTGCTGGGATTACAAGCGTGAGCCACCGTGCCCAGCCTAGCATGATTCTTAACAGCCAATGTAGACACAGCCCAAATGTCTATCAACTGATAAATAAAATGTGATTTATCCACACACTGGAATATTAGCAATAAAAAGTAATGAGGGAATGGCACAAGCTATGACATGGGTAAACCTTAAAAACATTATGCTACGTAAAAGAAGCCCATCACAAAGACCACATTGTGTGATTCCATTTATACGAAATACCTAGAGAACAGACAAATTTATAGACGTAGGATTAGTGGTTGTCTAGGGCTAAGAACGGTTAGGGAAATGAGGAGTAACTACTAACGGGTACAAGTTTCTTTTTAGGATAGTGAAAATGTTCTAAAATTGATTGTGGTGACGGTGGCACAATTCTGTGAATATATTAAAAACCACTGAACTGTTATTTAGGTAACCAAATTACACGGTATGTTGATTATATCTTAATGACACTCAGCCCCTCTCCCAGATTTAATTAGAAGTGGAGCCTTGTCATCAATATTTTTTAAGAGTTTCCAGAGTGATTCTATTACATATCCCAAGTTGAAAGCCTCTGCTAAGGAGATGGAGAAAAAACCCAAAACACCACTCCTACCTCCTGGGGATCCACAACACAGTAGTGATACAAATACTGATCCACGTAGAGTCCAGTAGCTGCAGGTGTGTAAAATTGGTTGCAGAGGGCATATATTTGTGAACCATATAGAGATCCAGAAGACTGAGCAGTTGGGTTGACTCCCATTATATAGACAATTGTGGCAATAAACACCATGATGCCCAGGATAGCACTCACTATTATCACACTTAAGTAGTATCTTCTTGTTCTGGACATTTCAGATCTTATAACACTGGTAACAAAGATCACCAATGCAGCAATAAAACAAAAGGCAGCCATGGCCAACATGAAGCCCTTTGCTGCTCTTGGGTCTGTATAGCCTCCGTAGCCATAGCCATAACCATAGCTATAGCCATAGCCACTTCCGTAGCTACCAAAGCCACTTCCTCCATAAGGGTAGCCTATACTACCTCCTAAAAGGGAAGTTCCATAGCCTCTGTCCCAGGCAAGCGTGGAGGCCACACAGGCAAAGATGGCAATGCACATCACAATAATGAGCATAGACAGAATCCGAATCACTCCTGGAGGAGAGGTCCATTTGTAGAAGTGAAGAATTTCATCTTCTGGGTAAAAAGAGTATGCTGGCTGAGAGAGCATTGGTCGAACATGCATCTCTCCACCATATATGTCATTGCTTGGTGCATAATGATTCGGTTTGCTGAAATGAACATGAAAATAATTTCAAGTTAGCACTTTTTGGTAGTAAGCATAAAGAACACAACTTATTTGGAATAATTTAAACCATTGGGTAAATGAAACTAAAGCTTATCTGTGCATAGGAATCACCTGGAGGACTTGTTAAAACATAAGATTATTGGCCTCTGGCCACAAACCCATTCTGCTCAGACATCTGGGTTATCTCTGTTTAGTGGTATTGTAAACGGTTTAACTATAAACATCCTTGAATGTGTATTCTGGTACAGAAAAGTACTTATTTTTCTAGGGTATATACCCAGGAGAATTTCTGGATCACATATTTTTATATCTTCAACTTCACTAGACAGTATCAAACTGTTTTCCAAAGTGATTGTACCAATTACCTACAGTGGAATGGGTAACTGTAATATATCCATACAATGGAATACTCCATAGCTATACTGTCCAGTGTGGCAGCCACTAGCCACTTGGGTCTATCATATACTTGAAATGTATCTAGTCCGGCTGGGCACGGTGGCTCATGTCTGTAATCTCAGCACTTTGGGAGACCGAGGCGGGTGGATCACTTGAGGTCAGGGGTTTGAGACCAGCCTGGCCAACATGGTGAAACCCCGTCTCTACTAAAAATACAAAAATTAGCCAGACGTGGTGGCACATGCCTGTAGTCCCAGCTACTCAGGAGGCTGAGGCATGAGAATTGCTTGAACCCGGGAGGTGGAGGTTGCAGTGAGCCGAGATTGCGCCATTGCACTCTACCCTGGGTGACAGAGCAAGACTCCGTCTCAAAAAAAAAAAAGAAATGTGGCTAGTCCAAACTGAGATACGCTGTTAAAATGCACAGTGGAGAGTCTGCGGTGGGCGGATCACTTGAGGCCAGGAGTTTGAGACCAGCCTGGCAAACATGGTAAAACCCTATCTCTACTAAAAATACAAAAATTAGCCAGGCATGGTGACACATGCCTGTAATCCCACTTACTTGGGAGGCTGAGGCACGAAAATCAAGAATCACTTGAACCCAGGAGGCAGAGGTTGCAGTGAGCTGCGATCACGCCCACTGCACTCCAGCCTGGGTGACAGGGCAAAAAAATTTAAAAATGCACAGTGGATTTCAAAGACATAATATAAAGAAAGAATGTAAAGCATCTCTTGAATCATTCATTTTTTACATCAATCACATGATGAAATAATGTTTTAGATATACAAGGTTAAGTGAAATATATCAAAATTAATTTCTTCTTTTGGCCAGGCACAGTGGCTCACGCCTGTAATCCCAGCACTCTGGGAGGCCGAGGCGGGTGGATCACCTGAGGTCAGGAGTTGAAGACTGGCCTGGCTAACCTGGTGAAACCCCATCTCTACAAAAAATACAAAATTAGCTGGACATGGTGGCGGACGCCTGTAATCCCAGCTACTTGGGAGGCTGAGGCAGGAGAATCACTTGAACCCGGGAGGTGGAGGTTGCAGTGAGCCAAGACCGTGCCATTGCACTCCAGCCTGGGCAAAAAGAGCGAAACTCTGTCTTAAAAAAAAAAAAAATTTATCCTTTTATTTTTAATGAAAGTATAAAATTACATACATGGCTCATGTTATATTTCTACAGTGCTATGAAGCCAAAACTGATGAACTATGAATACATGCAGTTACAGGTAATGCTGAAAAAAATGAAAAAATACATATAGCATTATTATATTTATATAAAGTTTTAAAACAGGTAAAATTGGCCAGGCGTGGTGGTTCACACCTATAATCCCAGCACTTTAGGAGGTGGGCAGGTCACCTGAGATCAGGAATTTGAGACCAGCCTGGCCAACATGGCGAAACCCCATCCCTACTAAAAGTATAAAAATTGGTTGTGCATTGTGGTGGTTACCTGTAATCCCAGCTACTTGGGAGGCTGAGGCAGGAGAATTGCTTGAATCCAGGAAACGGAGGTTGCAGTGAGCCAAGATTGCGCCACTGCACTCCAGCCTGGGCAACAGAGTGAGACTCTGTTCTCAAAAATAAATAAATAAAACAGGTAAAACTAAACTGAAATGTTTAGGATATACAAGGTGATAAAATGATAAAAGCAGGTAATGATCATATGTCAGGACAGTGGTCTCCAAAGAAAAGGAGAGGACACAGGGAAGGACTTTGAAGTGTTCTGTTTCTTGACCTGGGTGATGAGTATGTATGTTTGCTTGGTCTTTCCTCATGATCTCCTACATATGTTGTGTGTCCTTTTCTTTATGTATGTTGCAGTTCACCATTATTTACAAAAGCAACACAAAATAAGTGTCAGATTAGTGGTGCACTATTCAATTACTATATTCTCTAGTATGTTTTAAAAACTGTATTGTCATAAACAACTTGTGTCCCCACCATGTTTTAGGCACTAGTAAGGAGGTTAAAGAACTGGAACACAACCTCCACATGATATTGTGAAATATGTATTTGGTCTTCATCTCCATTTTCTGGCATACAGCTTCTAAAATCTTTAGACTCTCCAAAGTGATAAGTATCCCTTATATGCTAATGAGATGATAGGTTCCTGGCAGCCCTAGGAAGCTTCAGGATGGGAGCTAGAATTAGAGGGTTGGAATTTTTCAGCCCCAAACCCCTCTGGACAGGAAAGGGGGGCTGAAGCTTAAACTGCTCACCAATGGCAAATGATTTAGTCAATCATGCCTATGTCATAAAGCTTCCATAAAAACCCAAACGGACCGAATTCACAGAAGTTCTAGACAGCTGAACATGTGCAAGTTCCTGGAGGGTGGCACAACCAGGGAAGGCCGCTTCCCACATACCTCGCCCTGTCTACCTCTTCATCTGGTGTTTGTTGGCATCCACTGTAATATCATCTGTTTGTTCATTCATTCATTCATTCTTAAAAGACAAGGTCTCCCTATGTTGCCCAGGCTGGCCTCGAACTCATGGGCTCAAGCAATCCTCCTGCTTCAGCCTCCCAAGTAGCTGGGATTACAGGCGTGCACCACCACACCTGGCTTTTGTAATATCCTTTATAATAAACCAGTAATGGTAAGTAGTGTTTCCCTGAGTTCTGCGAGCCACTTTAGCAAATTAATTGAACCCAAGGAGAGAACTGTGGGAATCCTGATTTACTATAGGTGGGTCAGAAACACAGGCCACAACCTGAGCTTGTGGCTGCTACATGAAGTGGGGGCAGTCTTGTGGGAATGAGCCCTGAACCTGTGATCTGATGCTATCTCCTGACAGTGTCAGGACACACAGCTACTGTTCACTGTAGAACTGATTACTTGGTTGCTGGTGGGGAAACACCCCCAAAAATTCTGGTGATCAGAGGTCACAGATGTGTTGTGACAGAACAGCAGGAGAAACTGTTTGTTTTTGCCTATATTATACTCCACTACACTTATCAGGGTTAAAGCTGCAAACTACTTAGAGGAGGAAATCCCTATCAATGTTTGATAGCAAATTTGGAATTCAAAAATTCACTGATAAGTCTTCACATGACCAAGGAGCCCAAAACCCCTCAACATTGCTTGTTTTAGATAATGGCAGTAATCACTCTTAAAACCTACAGTATGGAAAGTATTATGCTAACTGAAAGAAGCCAGTTACAAAAGGCTACATATTACATGGTTCCTCCATTTATACAAAATATACAAAATAGACAAATCTATAGAGACAGAAAGTAGACCGATAGTTGCTTAGGGCTGATGGAACTGGGAGGTGACTGCCAATCAGTAGGTTTCTTTGGAGAGTAATGAAATGTTCTAAAATTAATTGTGGTGATGGTTATACAACTCTGTGAATATACTAAAAACCATTAAACTATCCATTCTAAATGGGTAAATTGTAAAGTATGTTAATTATATCTCAATAAAGCTGTTATTTTTATTTATTTATTTATTTTTGAGACAGAGTTTCGCTCTTGTCGCCCAGGCTGGAGTGCAATGGCGCGATCTCGGCTCACCTCAACCTCTGCCTCCTGGGTTCAAGCGATTCTCCTGCCTCAGCCTCCCAAATAGCTGCGATTACAGGCATGCACCACCATGCCCGGCTAATTTTGTATTTTTAGTAGAGATGGGGGTTTCTCCACGTTGGTCAGGATGGTCTTGAACTCCCAACCTCAGGTGATCCATCTGCCTCGGCCTCCCAAAGTGATGGGATTACAGGCATGAGCCACCAGGCCTGGCCTTTTTTTTTTTTTTTTCCAGACAGAGCCTCGCTCTGTCTCTAGGCTGGAGTGCAGTGGCGTGATCTTGGCTCACTGCAACCTCCGCCTCCTGGGTTCAAGTGAATCTCCTGCCTTAGCCTCCCAAGTAGCTAGGATTACAGGCAAGTAGCTGGGATTAGAGGTGCGCGCCACCACAGCCAGCTAATTTTTGTATTTTTAGTAGAGATGGGATTTCACCATGTTGGCCAGAATGGTCTCGATCTCTTGACCTTGTGATCTGCCGGCCTTGGCCTCCCAAAGTGCTGGGATTACAGGCGTGAGCCACCGCACCCAGCCTAAAGCTGTTATTTTTAAAAACTGACAATATGTTGCCAATGGCCATCTAAACAAGGCATTTAAATGGAAGCTTCATTATCATTTGTACAAAACAAAAAGTAACATACAAATATAAACTGTGGCAATCTCTTGAAACAAACATTAGCAATAGGTGACAGCAGTTGTCCTAGCAGAGACAAACTGTCACTCTGGAAGTTAAGAGAGAAATTCAGTTTTCAGTGAAGACCCTTTGATACAATTTAAATTTACAAGTACACGTATCATTTTATTTTTAAAAGCAAACACTTAAAATTAAAGTTTCAACCATACTTATTGTTTACATGTGATAGAGACTTTTTAAAAGAGAATAACTAAAGAATTATTTACTTACAATTCATCAGGCCTGTAAGGAGGTGGACTTTCAAGAGGCCTGGATGACATGGCTGATGTCAATGGTCAGCTGATCTTCAGGATGTGCAATGCCCTTGAGCTTCCAAGATAAACCAATCTAAGCAACAAATGTAGGGTTATGGGATTACTACTAAGCTCACAGTTTCTTTCTTTTCTTCACCCCACCCCCCACCCCGAGACAGGGTCTCACCCTGTCACCCAGGCTGGAGTGCAGTGGTCCAATCACAGCTCACTGCAGCCTTGATCTCCCAGGCTCAAGTACTCCTCCTACCTCAGCCTCCCAAGTAGCTAGGACTACAGATGTGCACCCCCATGCCTAGCTAATTCCTGTATTTTTTGTATAAACATTTGAAATATACATAATTTTGTATTACTTTTGAAAGTTCATATTAAATGAGAATGCATATGAAAGTGCACATATAGCCACACTAGCACATACTAGCTCCTCAATGCAAACTAACAATCTAATGGGTTAAATGCCTTTATCAGTAAAAATGATAATAAAATGTATCTATAAATGGTGGAATTGTAGATATTTTTCCCTTATCTCCTTTTCCAAGTCTTCAAAACTGAGCACAATGTTTATACAAGGGGAGAAAAAACAATATGCATAGTATTAATTGGTCATTTTCTGAAATTTTGTCCTAAAATTCTTCAGCACAAGTTTCTAAACATCTGAGAAGCAATTTCATTCAACAAGCATTTATTAAGTGCCTACATTAGACCAGGAGAGCCTGTGGGAGTGACGTATGAGAGCCAGCGCTGGGGTCCTGGCTCTTCCAGGCTGGTGTGGTGCTGATGCACAGGTGGCTAGCTTATGGAACAGTGAGGTGGGAGCATGGTGGAATGGTGTCATCTTTTAAAATAAGGTTACAGTAAGAATATAGTGGATGGAGGATGAGTAAGAAAAGGGAGGGCTTTGAAAGTCTAGTGGGAGTGTCTTACTTCCTTCAGGTAGGAAACAGGGAGCCAGTTCATGATTCTTGGCAAGGGAGGTATAAGTTTGATTTAAACCAGATTTGAAAGACAAAGTCAACAGTAAAAAGGAGCACCTAGAGTCAGCAGCAGCAAACCTAGGTGTGAGGCGACAATGAAGGACTAGCTTAGGAGACAGAAGATAGGAAGGAAACTAACATTCATCAGACACCTACCAACATGCTGGGTGCTTTACATAAAATCCTCCTTTCATCCTCAAAACAACCCTCTGTGGTTGATTAGTCACTTTACAGATGCAAAGAGGGTCAGAAAGAGACGTGAAGTAATATGCTCAAGGTTATATGGATGCCAGTGAGTCACTCAGATGTAACTTGAACCCAGATGATTTCATGTGCTTTTCACTATGCTAGTTTGAAACCATGAGTTCCATTTGGGAAACACCAGCTTTTGTGGGGAGTGCACATCTGGTGTTAGCATCCATGAGGAAGTGAAGATGGAGATCGTCTGCCTATGTCCGTAGGTGGATCCATGGGCATTGAGAGCTCTCCAGGAAAAAGACAAGTCTCAGCAAGATGTGGTAAACACACAACCCCCAAACCTATAAAGCTTGAGGATTATTCTAGAAAACCCGGTGCTGGAGACACTGGCAAGGTACTTCCCACATCAGCTACAGAACTTCATGCCACTCCTTAGCTATGTTGAACCAACAATAAATTCTTTCCAGGTTACACCAGTGATTAGTAGAGTAGGGAACTTTGAGATCTACCAGAAGGTAAATTCCACGTGAGCAGGAATTTTTGCATGTTTTGTTCACCAATTAAAACAATGCCTGGCACATAGTAGACGTCCAGATAATTTGTTGAATGTTTACAGGAACCAGATTGGACCATGGATATCTCTGCCTGCAAAACCTCTCGTGCTTTCAAGTTGAAGGTAAAAGAAAAGTATCAGAGTAACTTTAAAAGGTATGATCCCTGAATGACACTTGAGTAACATCTATAATGAGTATATTAAAGTATCTGATTTTTTTTCCTTTTCTAATAAGGTCTGTACAATCATACATTAATATATTAACAACAGTACATCAATT
Source organism: Pongo abelii (assembly GCF_028885655.2). Taxonomy (NCBI): domain Eukaryota; kingdom Metazoa; phylum Chordata; class Mammalia; order Primates; family Hominidae; genus Pongo; species Pongo abelii. The sequence goes on along the minus strand of NC_071989.2, from coordinate 78,701,217 downwards.
CAAACTCTGAAAACTTTTTTTAAAATTAATGGCAACTCTTTTTTTTTTTGAGCTGAGTCTCGTTCTGTCACCAGGATGGAATGCAATGGCATGATCTCAGCTCACTGCAACCTCTGCCTCCCAGCTTCAAGCAATTCTCCTGCCTCAGCCTCCCAAGTAGCTGGGACTGCAGGCGCATGCCGCCACGCCCGGCTAATTGTTTGTATTTTTAGTAAAGATGGGGTTTCACCGTGTTGCACAGGCTGGTGTCGAACTCCTGAGCTCAGGCAATCTGCCCTCCTCGGCCTCCCAAAGTGCTGGGATTACAGGCATAAGCCACCACACCCGGCCCAGCAACTCTCTTCTATACCCTTTAGGACAGTGTATTTCAAATCTCTCAGAATTAAACCCTGCCCAACTATGTATTAGATAAATCCTCAAAGATGGAAATATATAGAATGTTAATAACACCAACACAATTAGCATAATTTTCCAAAGACATGACGGAAGATGACTTTTCTACATTTTTAAAAACCACTTTATTAAAGTATACCATAGAGAAAAGCGCACAAATCATAAGTGTACACAGCCCTGTAACTAGCACTCAAGTCAATTTCTCTATACTCTTATTTTTTTTCTTTTTTTTTTGAGACAAGGTCTCGTTCTGTTGCCCAGGATGAAATGCAGTGCCATCATCTCAGCTCACTGCAACCTGCCTCCCAGGCTCAAGCAATCCTCCTGCCTCAGCCTCGCAAGTAGCTGGACTACAGGCACATGCCACCATGCCTGGCTAATTTTTGTATTTTTAGTAGAGATAAGGTTTCACCATGTTGCCCAGGCTGGTCTCAAACCCCTGAGCTCAAGCTATTCACCTGCCTTGGCCTCCCAAAGTACTGGGATTACAGGCATTAGCCAACACACCTGGCCAATTTCCCTATATTCTAATAATGGTGAAACACACATACAAATGACCAATTTAGGCCAAAATGTTATGGTACTATAAAAAGGCAAAAGTCCAGATTGTCTTCCTAACTGATGTTCAGAAAAAGAACATTAAGGAAAACTGAATTTAGGCCAGGTGAGGTGGCTCACACCTGTAATCCCAGCACTTGGGAGGCGGAGGCAGGTGGATCACTTGAGGTCAGGAGTTCGAGACCAGCCTGGCCATCATGGCAAAACCCCATCTCTACTAAAAATACAAAAATTAGCTGGGCATGGTGGCGCATGCCTGTAATCCCAGCTACTTGAGAAACTGAGGCATGAGAATCGCTTGAGCCTGAGGTGGAGGTTGCAGTGAGCCAAGGTTGTGCCACTGCACTCCAACGTGGGCGACAGAGTGAGACTCCGTCTGAAAAAAAAGTAAAAAAGAAAATGTGAAGTTAAGCACTATTAAACGTGGGATCCTACTTCTGAAGCTGAATGTCAAATATCCCCAAATTCTAGGTTCAGTGGTAGTTTTTGAAAACTCTAAATTAATCCAGACTCAGTCTTAAGTTGTCAAAAATTCAAACAAGATCCCTTTTCAAGCTGCTATTTCCTGGATTCAGAGTTGTCACGTCTCCCCAAAAGCACAGACTTTAAATTGTGAACCAAATCATGTGGCTCATGCCTGTAATGCCAGCACTTTGGGAGGCCGAGGCAGGTGGATCACATGAGGTCTGGAGTTCAAGACCAGCTGACCAACATGGTGAAACCCCATCTCTACTAAAAATACAAAAAATTAGCCAGGCGTGGTGGTGCATGCCTGTAAACCCAGCTACTCTGGAGGCTGAGGTAGGAGAATCGCTTGAACCTGGGAGGCGGAGGTCGCAGTGAGCCAAGATTGCGCCATTGCACTCCAGCCTGGGCAAAAAGAGCAAAACTCCGTCTCAAGAAATAAAAAAAAAAGAAAAAGAAAGCTCGTTAAGAACAAGTCATGCCACACCAACTTCATTTCCTTTTCTGGGAAGGTTACCAGACTGGTGGATGAAGGGAATGCAGAGAGAAAGAATCCTGAAAATCTTGAGCACATCCTTGTGTGGGTGGGCAGATTCCCAAGGGGCTGAATTATGGCACCCAATTAGCACAAAAGAATGAACCATTTATGTCCACCTGGTGGGAGGTCTCCAGTGGTAACCACAGACAAAGCGGAGGAGACACGCTTATCCAGATTTGCAGCTGACCAAACACACTGGAAAGGATAACTAACCCATTGGCTAGGCCATCAACATTAAGCAAGATCTCTGTAAAGTCAGAATGATGAGTTTAAAACAACCTAGTGGTTTTAACAGCCCCCATTTACTGGCTCACAATCTGAGACAAATTCCTTATCTCCTCTAAGTGCACTCAAATGCCAGAATAATCCTGACCTCTGCACTGGGATAAGAAAAAGTCTTAAAAGAGCTGGGCGCAGTGGCTCACGCCTGTAATCCCAGCACTTTGGGAGGCCAAGGCGGGTGGATCACGAGGTCAAGAAATCGAGACCATCCTGGCCAACACAGTGAAACCCCGTCTCTACTAAAAAAAATACAAAAATTAGCTGGGCTTGGTGGCGTGCGCCTACAGCCCCAGCTACTCAGGAGGCTGAGGCAGGAGAATCGCTTGAATCCTGGAGGAGGAGGTTGCAGTGAGCTGAGATCATGCCACTGCATTCCAGCCTGGCGACAGAGTGAGACTCCGGCTCAAAAAAAAAGAAAAAAACCACAGGAAAAAGTCTTCAAGAAAATGGGCAACTGCATTCATCATAAGGTGGTTATCCTGAAAGTGAGAAATTTCAGTGCTTAGGCACTTAGGTATATAGTATCCATTTTCAAATACAGCTGACCCTCCATATCCATGGGTTTTAAATCCGGATTCAACCAACCTCAGACAGAAAATATTCAGGGGCAAAAAAATTAAAAATAACAGGGCAGGTACAGTGGTTCACACCTGTAATCCCAACACTCCAGGAAGCTGAGGCAGGAAGATCACTTGAACCCAGGGGTTCAAGACTGACCACAGCAACATAGCAAGACCCCATCTCTACAAAAAATTTTTCTTAAAATTAGCCAGGCATGGTGGCACATGCCTGTAAGTTCCAGCTACTCAAGAGACTGAGATGGGAGGATCTCTTGAGCAGAGGAAGTTGAGGCCAGAGTGACAGCCATGATCACGCCAGTATACTCCAGCCTGAGTAACAGTAATACTCTGTCTAAAAAAATAAAAAGTAAAACAAAAAATACAGATTTTTAAAACTACAATATCACAATTCTATATAGCATTTACATTGTATTCAGTATTATAACTAGAGATTATTTAAAGTCTACAAGAGGTCTGGGTGCGGTGTCTCACACCTGTAATTACAGCTCTGGGAGCCCAAGACGGGCAGATCACTTGAGGTCAGGAGTTCGAGACCAGCCTGGCCAACATGGTGAAACTCTGTCTCTACTAAAAATACAAAAATTAGCTGGGATTGTGGCGGGTGCCTGTAATCGCAGCTACTCGGGAGGCTGAGGCAGGAGAATTGCTTGAGCCCAGGAGGCAGAGTTTGCAGTGGGCCAAAATTGCATCACTGCACTCCAGCCTAGATGATGAAGTGAGATTCTGTCTCAAAAAAAAATTTTAAAAAAAAGTATACAAGAGCATTTAGGCCATATACAAATACAAAGCTAGTTTATAACAGGGACTTCAGCATCCTCAGATTTTAGTATCATGGGGGTCCTGGAAGCAATCTCTCACAGATACTGAAGGGTGACTATATTGGTGGCATAAATGAGTCATTTTTAAAATGTAAACTGATTTTTTTTTTTGAGACAGAGTCTTGCTCTGTCGTCCAGCCTGGAATGCAATGGCGTGATCTAGGCTCAATGCAACCTCCACCTCCCAGGTTCAAGCGATTCTCCCACCTCAGCCTCCTGAGTAGCTGAGATTACGGGCACATGCCACCAGGCCAGGCTAATTTTTGTATTTTTAGTAGAAACAGGGTTTCACCATGTTAACCAAGCTGGTCTCAAACTCCTGACCCCACGTGATCCACCCACCTCGGCCTCCCAAAGTGCTGGGATTACAGGCATGAGCCACCACGCCCAGCCATAAACTGAATTTTTAAAAAGTCAATTCCATAGAGTACAGTACAGAGGAGAATTAACTTAATAATCGTTCATTTTTACTTTTTTTTTTTTTTTTTTTTTGAGACTGAGTCTTGCTCTGTCACCCAGGGTGGAGTGCAGTGGCACAAACTCGGCTCACTGTAAGCTCCGCCTCCCGGGTTCAAGCCATTCTGCTGCCTCAGCCTCCTGAGTAGCTGGGACTATAGGCATGTGCCACCACGCCCGGCTAATTTTTGTATTTTTAGTAGAGACGGGGTTTCACCATGTTGGCCAGGATGGTCTCGATCTCTTGACCTCATGATCCGCCCACCTCAGCCTCCCAAAGTGCTTGGATTACAGGCATGAGCCACCGCGCCCAGCTTAATCATTCATTTTTAAAGGTGCATTTCTTTGGTAAGAATTTCAACAAAAGCTAATAAGCTATCCCAAACTTTATTCACAGAAATAGTGCTCATCTCTAGGAATAATATGCTATTAAAAAGAACAAACAAAACCTGATTTGTACATCACATTCTACACTATGTGCCTCTCCAGGAGGGTGACTAAGATCATTAGAAAAGCTGGCCAGGCACGGTGGCTCACGCCTGTAATCCCAGCACTTTGGGAGGCTGAGGCGGGTGGATCACAAGGTCAGGAGATCAAGACCATCTTGGCCAACATGGTGAAACCTCGTCTCTACTAAAAATACAAAAATTAGTTCGGCGTGGTGGTGTGTGCTTGTAATCTCAGCTACTTGGGAGGCTGAGGCAGGAGAATTGCTTGAACCCAGGAGGCAGAGGTTGCAGTGAGCCAAGATTGTGCCACTGCACCCCAGCCTGGCGACAGAGTGAGACTCCAGCTCAAAAAAAAAAAAAAAAAAATCTAGAAAAATCATGTGTTAAGACAAACGATTGGAAAAACAGGAAATGTTTGGCCTGGAGAACTGAACATCAGAAGAATCACTTTAGCAGCCCTGAAATATCTGAAGAGCTGTCTTTGTTATCCTAGAAATGGTTAAAAAAAAAAAAAATCCAAAAACCACAGGCTGATTTCATCTCAATGTTAGGAAGCCTCTCCCTCACCCTGACCCCACACCCTCTCCAAAAATAACTAACAACAATTTGAGCTCATGCAATTTATGCAAAGCTTAAGTTATTTGATATTTTTTTGGAGACCAGACCGGAGGACTTCTAAGGTCTCTTTCAAAGTCAATTTGTGACTGTGCTTTAAGGCCAGCAGCCAAAGGTGAAAGAGGACCAATGCCTGGCACAGCGATATTAACAATCTGTACATGTGTTGAGTGAAGGAAAAAATAAAATGAGAATGAAGAGGCCACTTATCACCTACATGAACTTATGTCAAGAGAGTGACAAGGACAGAAGTCAGCTAAATTAGAGTCAGGGGCAAAACGGAAGCAGCAGATAGATCCTTGTCAAATATGTTAATCTGAAAACCAGCATCTTGGGCTAATGATAAAACATAAAAAGTGTTCTCCCCTTGACAATGTTTACTGACCAAAAGCTGTCTTAATGGAAAACTAAGCTAAGATGAAAAAAACAGGCTGAGGCTGGGCGAGGTGGCTCACACTCGTAATCCCAGTACTTTGGGAGGCCAAGGCAGAGGGATTGTTTGAGCCCAGAACTTCAAGATCAGGCTGGGCAACAGAGTGAGACTCTGCCTCTATCTTAAAAAAAAGGTATAAAAAATGAAAAAAAGAAAAAATAGTCTTAAAATGCTTTGCCCTCAAATTATTCTTTAAAGAAAACTGTCAATAAGTGAAAAATAAACTTTATTATATTTAAGAGAAGTCTGTTCCTTTTAGAGCACATGCAGTAACTGTCAATTTGCCTTTAAAAAGTTTAAGTTGTGGCCGGTCGCGGTGGCTCACGCCTGTAATCCCAACACTTTGGGAGGCCGAGGCAGGTGGATCACGAGGTCAGGAAATCGAGACCATCCTGGCTAACACAGTGAAATCCCGACTCTACTAAAAATACAAAAAATTAGCTGAGCATGGTGGCAGGCGCCTGTAGTCCCAGCTACTAGGGAGGCTGAGGCAGGAGAATGGCGTGAACCTGGGAGGCAGAGCTTGCAGTGAGCCAAGATCGCGCCACTACACTCCAGCCTGGGAGACAGCGAGACTCTGTCTCAAAAAAAAAAAAAAGTTTAAGTTGTGCCTTATATTAAATGATTTAGATTATAGGCACATCTTTAGTAAATTGTCTAAAAATTTGAAGTTAGGCAGATTTTGTAATAGACTCTGTGTCAGAAATTGTATTTTTAATAAACCTTCCAGGTGATTTTTAAACACACCACATATTTTGAGAATTGCTGTCTACAATAAAGGTGTCAATCCAAAAAGGACATTGATCTTGCAATTTCTCATCTAGAAAGCCCAGATCTTTTACACAGCAGACACCCGCTGTTCAGGTCTCAGCTCAGACGTCACCTTCTGGGAGATGCCCTCCCAGTCCTTCACTCCACCACACAAAACCTGTTTTTTTCAGAGCAAACTCCTCTCTGCCCTCATACCTAAAATTATTATTTTAGGTATCATCTCCACCGCATCTGGAATGCCCGTATCCCAGGCATCAAATGTCTATTTTGACCATCATTTATATACCTGGTCGCTGGAACTAGCCCTGGCACAAAGTGATTGTCAATGAGTACTCAATTAATAAAACCAACAGTCAATTATTAGAGTTGGGATTTCAATCCAGCAGTGAATGCCTTGAAGTTCTTCACACAACACCCAATAAATGTATTTTTTCCAACTTCAGTTTGTCAAATGTAATTAAGTGCGTAGAGTCTAAGAGAAAGGGAGAAAAAGAGGACAGAACAGTCTGAGAATCACCTGTGAGTCTGTTAGAAAGGCAGAATCCCAGGCCCCACTCCTGACCTCCCAATCAGAATCTGTGTTTTAATAAGATCCCTAGGTGATTCATACCACAGCCAAGACTGGAATCACTGGGTTACGGAACAGCAGCAAGCCTAGGGGTTAAAACAAAAAGCCTAACAGAAATCTGCATGGTCTGTTTACTCTCTTATTTCCATAAATAGTAATTTGATGAAAAAGATCCATTAATATTCCAATCAATAAGCCTTAAAATGCAACTGAAGAAAACTTCCTTCTGGGAGGTTCCTGGGAAGGTGAAAGATATTACACCAGATCATTTATGTGGTTAAAAGTAATATATTATTTTGAAAAGGTAGTAATTCCAACATTACCTTTAGAAGAAAACAAGAATTTTACCTTGACATGAAGCAAAATGCAGGAAATCTTGTATCAGGCTACAGGTACCAGTCAATGGTAGAAAAGTCCAGAAAAATCCCCCAAATCTGGTTCTGGAATATCAAGGACCGCAGCTGCTGATATTCCTTCCCAGATTAGCTGAAGTAGTTTGCAAGCAAGCCCACCTGCAACGTTTCCCCCACGGCATCTGCCCACTTTTAAAATGGAGTTCTACTAAGGCCTGCCTTTTAGAGTTGTTGGGATAATTAAATGAGAAAATACAGAAAGCTTTTAGCACAGTGCCTCACATGCAGGAGGCACTGCCCACTATTTCCCGAAATGGCCTGGAAGCTGCCAAAAGGTGAAGAATCATGTCTTACCGATCTCCCTATCCTCCGCTCCGTCACCTAACAAAGGAGGCCCCTAATAACTAAATAAATTGCAAAACGACAAAAAAAAAATGTGTTGCTTTGTTTGAGGAAATATCTGTGCCTCCCACACACACTTAAGATGTCTATTTTAAAGCACCACTAAGAAAATATTCATAAAGGCTGGGTGTGGTGGCTCACGCCTGTAATCCCAGCACTTTGGGAGGCCAAGGCGGGCGGATCACCTGAGGTCAGGAGTTCGAGACCAGCCTGACCAACATGGCAAAACCCCGTCTCTACTAAAAATAACAAAAATTAGCCGTGCATACTAGTGGGTGCCTGTAATCCCAGCTACTTGGGAGGCTGAGCAGGAGAATCGCTTGAACCCGGGAGGCAGAGGTTGCAGTGAGCCCAGATCACACCACTGCACTCCAGCCTGGGGGATAGAGCCAGACTCCGTCTCAAAAACAAGCAAACAAAACAACAACAAAAAAACACATAAACAAAACACCTCATACGTACAGTGCAAAAGAACTATTGTTACTATTGTTACACTTGGGAATGCCTAGTTTTCTATCACACCAAGAATCACCAAGAAACACCGTAAGTGCCTTCATGGGAAACGTTTCTCTTTTCCAGGTATCCCAATAATACACCTGTTGCCTAAGGGCCACACACTGACCGGCCTGGAAAGCCGCCGCCTCCTCCCCGCGCGGGGTAACTCCCCAAGCGGGCAGTGTGGCCAGCGAGCCCCGGGTCCGACCTGAGGATGCCGCGGCTTTTCCCTCGGGCCCGTGGCTTCCCGAGGAGCGCGAGGGGCTCGGCGCCGCTCCCAACCCCTAGGCACAGAGGCCATCTTGGCCCTCGACCCCTGCTCCCCGCACGCTTCCTCCGACGCAGACAACATGGCTGGCGCGCGGGGCCGGCCCAGTTCCAGAGGTCCCTAAACTCCGTGGCCCGGCTGGGCGCAGGTCCCGGCTTCCGTGCGCACCGAGGCGCTCCCAGGCAGCGCGCGCCCGCGTTCGCCGGGCAGGCACCGCCGGGAGGCAGTTCCGCCCCCCTGGCGGCAGCCCTTTTGGTCACGGGTGAGAATCCGAAGCGTGAGCAGCTTCCCTCGAAGTCCAGCCTCACTCGAAGTTAACTCCCCGCCCCCCAGCTTAAATCGACGCGGTTTCACACAACTCACAACAAGTGGATTCGAAGTAGCCAGTGTGGCCCACACCGTGACTCCAGGAATATTTCACAGACTGAATCCAGCCCCCGTCTCCCCGGGATATCCAAAAGGGTGGGGTGGGAGCGGAAGGGATGAAATTTCCCCGGGATCTAAGCCGCCCGGGCCGGCGAGCAGCCCCCTCGCTGCAGCCTCAGGCTTAGGACCCCCAAGGAGCTGGGTGCAGGACCCCTCTCCATGAGTGCCGCCCCCGAAAACTGCAGCCCCAGAGCTGATGCAGGATCGTCGCTGTTCAGGAATGTCGTGCCCCATAAAAGTGAAAAGTTGCCCGCGCCGCTGAGGCACTGCTAGCTTTCAGCCTTTCCGCGGAATAAAGCTTGATCGACGGCTCCAAGCCGCCCCTCGCCCATTTGGCAGCCTCCCAAGTTGGCAGGTGCTGCTCTCTCCGCAGACCCGCGCCTCTCCGGTTCCCACGAGTCCCAGCTCGGGGACGAAACTGCCACCGAAACCAGCGCGGAGCGTCCTCCCCCCGACACCTCCCCTAACATAGGCGCCGCGGTCCCCCCACGGGGACCCTCGGGCTCCCGTGCGCCCCTGACGCCGCGCCCAACACTCACCCACTCGCCGCAACTGGGCCCGACCCTCCGGCGGCCAACGGAGACAGGGAGCGCGCTCACCTGGCGGGCGCACCTGACGCCGCGCCGACCGCCAGCGCGCAGCCTGGGACTGGGCTGGGGACGTCTCCTCCCCCTCCTCCCTCTCCTTTCCCTCCTCCCTACAACCGGCCCTGCCCCCGGGCATGCGCACCAACGTGGAGGGGGGTGCGGGAAGCCTGCGGGCTAGCGCCGCGAGTCCCACCTGCTGCGTCCCGGACTGGCTCCTCGGTGCTTTGGACCTCGCTCTCGGTTCCTGCCGCCTCCGCCAGAGGAAGCAGGGAGGGAGAGGTGGACGCGGGAGTGTAGGTGTGGTGTGTCGGCCTCCTCCCTCGGTGACCCATTCACCTGAAACTCGGATGGGAGGGGGCGGGAGGACGCAGCCCTGCTTCCCACACCCTGCCAGCGCGCTGTTAAAGGAACCGCGCGATGTTCCGGCCCGAGAGGCGGGGCGCAGAGGAGAGGCGCGGGCTCCCAGGGGGCAGCACGGATGTGGGTCCCGGACCACCTCGGGGTACGTTCGGTGCTCCGCCTGCTTCGGATGGAATCTTGGGGTGTCTGACGGAGAGAGGCCGAACGAGGTCCAGAGGGGACTGTTTCCTCCGGAAAGAGGGTCCAGGCACTCAGCACTTTGATAGAAAAAGGCACGTCCTCACAGGACACTTTTCTGCTTCCAAAATTTGATTAAACTGTTGCTGGAAAAAGGCATCTAGATGTATTGCTCCAACGAAAGACTCCTGGGAAAATTTCAAAAGTCGTGTGTAAATATTGGCGCTATTTCTGAATCTCTAGATTCAGAATAAGACAATTATTTAGAGGGGTTAAAATGAGGGTGAACTAGTGAATGTGTTAGTCAGTTGCCATCCAGCAAGCTAAAGTGCATAATACAGTTTATACATTACCACCCCAGGGTCCTCTCCTGCCCACCCGGTCCGCTCTTGGGGACGGGGAAATTTAAACTATTATGGCTCTTTGGCCTAAGTAAATGCACCTTATACGTTGTTTACCAACCTGTAGTGCTTTAAGAACACTACTTAAAAAGCAAAATAAACTTGGTTTACTTTTTTTTTTTTTTTTTTAAGAAAACGAAAAAGCACCTTGGTTCCAGGTGCTGTATTCTATTTATTGATCTGGATTCTGTTTCCAAGGGAAATTTCATAGTCTGCACTTAACACTGTGTATATTTTTATGTATGTTTGTTGTTTTTCAACATATTTTTTAATTGTATTCCAGGATGTGACAATTATAGTTCTTGGCATTTAACCCTCTGCATTGAAAGCGAACTTTTAGGTTTCTTACATCCTGCTTGGCTTCGTGTTCCAATCTGGAATGTCAGCATTGCTAATAAATTTCTGTCCAATCCCACCCACTTCTCTACCTTTAATTAAATGGTTAGAGATGTGACTCTCCCATACATTAGATCTTAAGGCAGAATTCATACTTGAGGAAGTAAAAGCACTATATAAATATGAGGTATTTCAGATGATGACAGCTTTAATGGGTAATTAATTTAATTGGTATTTTTTTCGTGGAAGTCATTGCTACAAATGCTTTAATATGACTATGTAGTTTTTGAATGATGCAGTTTAAATTGGTATTGTTAACACTGAGGAAGTCAGGTTAATCCTCTTAATGTTCCCTGTCAGATTACTGAAATCTCCAAACATTCCATTTGGTTTATAATTAAACAAGGGAACATTTCCTAATACTCTCAGATTTGTAAACACATGTCTATTATTTTATAATGTATTTTGACATGTTCTGAAGAGGAGATCTTAGTTTTTTTCCACTTTATAAAAGAGAGTTCACATACCATAAAATTCACCCTTTTAAAGGGCACGTACAATTCAATGGTTTTAGTATACTCACCAGATTGTACAACCATCACCACCATCTAATTCCATTTTAATCACCCCCAAAAGAAACCCCATACCCATTAATGGTCACTCCCCATTTCCTCTCCCCCCTCATCCCTCGGCAACCACTAGTGTACTTTCTGTCTTTATTAATTTGCCTATTCTGGACATTTTATATGAATGGATAATAGAATATGTGCCCTTTGTGTCTGTCTGCTTTCACTTAGCATAATGTTTTAAAGGTTTAAATGTATTGGTACTTCATTCCTTTTTATAACAATAATATTCCATTGTATCGATGTATCACATTTCGTTTAATCATTCATCTGTTGATGAACATTTGGGTTGTTTCTCCTTTGGGGATGTTATGAATAATGTTACTATGAACATTTGTGTACAAGTTTTTGTGTGGACATATGTTTTCGGTTCTCTTGGTAAATTAGGTTTTTAAATTAAACTTTTTATCATTTTAAGATAATAACTTATGCACATCATGTTATTTTTCTTATTCCCACCCTAAACCTAAACTCAAAGACATGTTGTGTTGGGTAGAAGGCTTTCATATTTTATTTGCTTTCCCAATTCATTCCTTCAACTATTTTCTGAGTGCCTACTCTGTACACACGAGTGAACAAAACTCAAAAATCTCTGTGAAACTTACTTTCTAGTTAGTTCTGAGTTCATCCATATGGAATAATAGGATTCATTAATTGTATGAATTCTATTTTATTCACTTGAGATTAATTTTCTAAACAACAACATCAAAAGAACGGTTAACTATTGCCCAATATTGTGTATATTTCATAGTTGAAAGTGTCTAGAAAGAAAATCCAGCCTTAAAACTTAAACACATCATTCTTCAATACCAAAACAAAATTTATTGGATGTTAAATGATGCCATGCTCGATTTAATCATGTTACATAATCATAAATTATAGCAAAATTTAATTACTATATTTTCACCAAATATTCCTTCTTGGCAACTCACAGTAATATTGAGTAGTATCCACTATTGAATATTATTTGATGAAAATCCCCGTGACTCAGAGCAATGTAAATATTATTTTCAGAACCCCATGATTAGAAACTTGTTGACTTTACCTGCAGTCAAATGGATAAGATGAAAAGACAATTTTTTTCTCCTTTTCTATGTGTAAAAGAGAAACAAGAGCTCAGATTATGGTGTCAGAAATCTCAGTTCAAATTCCAGTGTTGCTACTTGGTAGCTGGGTAGGACTAAAGGAAATTAAACTACATAAGATTCATTTTTTTCCACCGTAAATTTGAGATGATAATGAACAATACTATCTTTATAAGTCTGTTGGTGGGAATGTGGAACATTCACCAAGACAGACTATATGCTGAGCCACGAAACAAGTCTCAATAAATTAAACAAGCCATTACTGTATCCTACATGCGTGAAATAGTTCCTGTCACATAGGAATTCCATAACTATGTGTTGGATGAATGAATGAATGACTATAGCCCTGCTTCCCAAATCCAACATGGCTGTGGAGTCTTGTCCTCCTCTCAGATGGCCTCCTGCTATTGTGAAACCCGCACATTCCTTAGTAGCATTTCAAGGCTTACATCTCTAGTACTAGGGTTTAGAGGAGAAAAGACGGGAGATTAAAATAGTTCCACTGTTTCCACTCTGCCTTGCCTGCTTAGTAGATGAGTTCAAAGACTGGTATGTGTCCAAGGCAACTCAGTTTGGAGTTGCTGAGGGCCTGGCCTGAAAGGCCTCTAGTTTCTCTGCCCAATCATGAGGAGCGGGAGGCTCCTGGTCCACACAGGACAGTTTCCTTGGACAGGTGTGTGGAAGAATTTATGGGGAAGCTACTAGGAAGACAATTTCTAAAAGGATGATTACACTAGATGAGTAAACCTTTATCTCCTCTATTCCTATGTGTTAAGCAAGATCCTCCTGGGAGGAATCCACATTTAAACAAAGAGACTCAGCACCTGAACAGGAACTTCAACAGGTGGAAGAATAATAATAGCACCATTTACTCAGGGAGAAACGTGTTCTAAGTACTATGCTAAGTGTTTTTTTTGTTTTCTGTTTGTTTGTTTTGAAACAGAGTCTCCTCCATAGCCCAGGCTGGAGTGCAATGGTGTGATCGGCTCTCTGCAACCTCCGCCTCCTGGGTTCAAAGATTCTCCTACGTCAGCCTCCTGAATAGTTGGGACTACAGGCACCTGCCACCACGCCTGGCTAATTTTTGTATTTTCAGTAGAGATGGGGTTTCACCTTGTTGGTCAGGCTGGTCTCAAACTCCTGACCTCAGGTGATACCCACGCCTTGGCCTCTCAAAGCGCTGGGATTACAGGGGTGAGCCAACGTGCCCGGCAGTTTTATGGTTTTTTAATTTTTTTCTGGTTTTGGGGTTTTTTTTTTTTTTTTGAGATGGAGTCTCGCTCCATTGCCCAAGCTGGAGTGCAATGGCGCGATCTCAGCTCACTGCAACCTCTGCCTCCCAGGTTCAAGCGATTCTCCTGCCTCAGCCTCCTGAGTAGCTGGGATTACAGGTGCCCGCCACCACGCCCAGTTAATTTTTGTATTTTTAGTAGACACGGGGTTTCACTATGTTGGTCAGGCTGGTCTTGAACTCCTGACCTCAAGCGATTCACCTGCCTCGGCCTCCAAAATGCTGGGATTACAGGCGTGAGCCACCGTGCCCGGCTGGGTTGTTTGTTTATTTGTTTTCGAGATGGAGTTTCACTCTTGTTGCCCAGGCTGGAGTGCAATGGTGCGATCTCGGCTCACTGCAACCCCCACCTCCCGGGTTCGAGCGATTCTGCTGCCTCAGCTTCCCGAGTAACTGGGATTACAAGCATGAGCCACCATGCCCAGCTAATTTTGTATTTTCAGTAGAGACGGGCTTTCTCCATGTTGGTCAGGCTGGTCTCAAACTCCTGACCTCAGGTGATCTGCCTGGCTCAGACTCCCAAAGTGCTGGGATTACAGGCATGAGCCACCACGCCCGGCCCTGGCCGGGTTTTTATTTTTATTTTTTTGGTCTTTACAAGAACTTTATGATGTACTATTATTTTCCCCATTTTACACATAGGAAAACTAAAGCTCAGAAAGTATTGATCATTTACTCAAGTTGTCTACTAAGTTGTAGAGTCAGGATTCAAATACAGGTCGTCTGATTCCTGAACGAATGTTCTTAACAGTTTTACTATATTTTAGGACTACTTTTTGTCTATAGACAATATAGGCAATATTCTGTTTCTTCCCGAGTCCAAGTTACACGGCTGTTAGCCTTACAACAATTTATCAAGCTGTACATATATGTTTTATATACATTTTTGTAGGAATTTTGTATTTCATAATTTAAAAAAATTATTTTGAGTCACCTCTGTCACCCAGGCTGGAGTGTAGTAGCATGATCATGGCTCACTGCAGCCTCTATCTCCTGGGCTCAAGCGATCTTCCCACCTCAGCCTCCTGGGTAGCTGAGACTACAGGCACGCACCCACAACTGGCTGATTTTTTTTTTTTTAAATAAAGATGAGGTCAGACCGGGTGCAGCGGCTCGTGCCTGTAATCCCAGCACTTTGGGAGGCCGAGGCGGGTGGATCACTTGAGGTCAGGAGTTCCAGACCAGCTTGGCCAACATGGTTAAACCCCGTCTCTACTAAAAATACAAAAAACATTAGCCCAGCCTGGTGGAAGCACCTGTAATCCCAGTTACTTCGGAGGCTAGGACAGGAGAATCGCTTGAATTCAGGAGGCGGAGACTGCAGTGAGTCGAGATAGCGCCACTGCATTCTAGCCTGGGTGACAGAGCGAGACTCTGTCTTAAAAAATATATACATATAAATACAAATAAATAAACAGAAATGAGGTCTCTCAATGTTGCCCAGGCTGGTCTCAAATTCTTGGGCTCAAGCAGTCCTCCCATCTCAGCCTCCCAAAGTGCTGGGATTACAGGTGTGAGCCACCACGCCCGGCCAAAATTTGCTAAGAATAGGGTTTAGAGACAGTCTTAGAAAATAGTTAGAGACTCACATCTAGGATTTTTGTTTTGTGAATAACATTTTTCAAATACCAACAGAAAATACATTCATAGGATCAGAGTAAGTTGAGCTCTTCATCTAAAGAGAGAGAGTAAATGAGTTTGGTGTGGGACAGAATATTGGCACAATTATAAGGATAATACAGAGAAAGAGATTTGGGACTGACTTTTTAAATTGTATCAGTCATCTATTGCAGTGGAAAACTGGCCTTGCAGGCTTTTTCAGGAACTAGCCTTCCTGAACTTTTAAGCTCAAAAAAGGAAAGAGGAAAAAGTAAACATTGACAAAATATTGTCTTTGCTTACCTACTTTTAACTTCATGGGGCTCTTTACCTCCTGTGTCCCCAAACTGAAAAAGGTAATAATAATTATCTCGTAATTTAGCATAAAGAATCCTAACCCTAGAAAAATCTCTTGAACTGGGTCAGTGTGAAACCAATACACTTTAAGCAGATCACAAATTTCTCTTGTTAGTCTTTGGTTTTGAGGTACGGGACTCCTTTTATTCGATATAGGGGTTTCCAAATAGCAGCTTTTCTTGTTTTTTTTGTTTTTGTTTGAGACAGAGTGTCGGAGTCTCACTCTGTCGCCCAGGCTGGAGTGCAGTGGCACAATCTCGGCTCACTGCAACCTCCACCTGCCGGGTTCAAGCGATTCTCCCACCTCAGCCTCCCAAGCAGCTGGGATTACAGGCGCACACCACCACACCTGGCTAATTGTTGTATTTTTAGTAGAGATGGGGTTTCACCATGTTACCCAGGTTGGTCTTGAACTCCTGACCTCAAGTGATCTGCCCGCCTCGGCCTCCCAAAGTGCTGGGATTACAGGCGTGAGCCACTGCACCTGGCCCCATATGGCAGCTTTTCTGATTTTACTTGGAGTTTCTTTAGGATAAACTCAAGGAGCCTACAAGCAAAAACTCACTACAGTTCCTGAAATAATGTTGTTGGCTGACACAGGGTACAGCATAAGTGGGACATGTGAGAATTGTATGTGAAAAGGAATATTTATTCAGTCAAGAAATATTTACCTCAATACCTGCTGTATACCAGACCGTGTTCTAAGCCCTGGAAATACAGTGGACTCAAGACAGACAAGGTATTTTATGGAAGTTTAGGGAGGAAATAGTTAGGAGAGGAAATACAACAAAGATGATGAAACTGAAAATAAACAAGATAATGATAAGTGACTTGGAGAAACTAAACCAGCTAAGGGGACAGAGAAGGCTAGGAGAGGCAGGTGGAGGAACAGCTGCCTTGTAGAGTGGTCACAAGTGGCTGCTCTGAAGAGGTGACATTTGAGCCAAGACTTTTAGTGAGAAGGAACCAGCCATGCAAAGATCTGTGACAAGAACATTCTAGGGCTAGAATCTAGGACCACTTTGGACATTCAAAGCAAAGGAAGGAAAACGAAGGGGAGCATGGGGGAGATGAAACGCAAGGAAGGCAGAGGTCAGATCTTGGATGCTGTGCCATAAAGTGTCTGGGTTTCTTTTTCTTTTTCTTTGTTTTGAGGCAGGGTCTCACTTTCCCCTGGGCTGCAGTACAGTGGCGCAGTCATGGCTCACTACAGCCTCAATCTCCTGGGCTCAAGTGATCCCTTCTGCTCAGCCTCCTGAGTAGCTGGGACTACAGGTGCACACAACTGCATCGGGCAAACTTTTTGTTTTATTTATTTATTTATTTTGTAGAGACAGGGGTCTCACCTTGTTGCCCAGGCTGGTCTCGAACTCTTGGGCTCGAGCAGTTCTCCCACCTCCGCATCCCAAAGTGCTGGGATTACAGGCATGAGCCACCGCACCCAGCCAAGTGTCTGTTTTCTTCTAACTGCAACAGGAAGGCTTTGAAGGGTGATGAATTATGTTTGGAATGTTGTGAAATTCTGAATGTTAACTTAAGTATTTTCCTGTTTTTAGAATAATGTTTTGTAACGCTTGAGCATTTTATCTTTAAAGTTTGTGGCTTCTGAATAGAAAGGACTAAACTTGAGAAAGAGAGTCTGGGTGATCTGAAACCCAGTTGATAAGATCTGGAGAAATGCAGACGACTCCTATTCATCTTCCTACATGAATCTTAATTAGAAAGATTGGCCTTTGTGCCTGAGAGGTCTGGTGACAGTGCCAGGGGTGGAATGAGACATGGTAGGAGAAGCTCTACCATAATCGCATGATGTTTTAAAACGCTTTTTCTGTATTTTCTAAAATTTCTCAATGAATAGGCATGTATTATTTCCGACAATTAGGAAAAAAAACATTTTATTTTATTTTATTTATTTTTGAGACAGGGTCTCACTCTGTTGCCCAGACTGGAGTGCAGTGGCACAATCTCTGCTCACTGCAACCTCCACCTCCCAGGTTCAAGCGATTCTCCTGCCTCAGCCTCCCTAGTAGCTGGGATTACAAACGCCAGCCACCACACCCGGCTAATTTTTTGTATTTTTAGTAGAGATGGGGTTTCACCATGTTGGCCAGGCTGGTCTCGAACTCCTGACCTCAAATGACCTACCTGCCTCAGCCTCCCAAAGTGCTGGGATTACAGGCGTGAGCCATCATGCCTGGCCATATTTTAATTTTTTCCCTAACTTACTGTGTTGAAAATTTCAAACCCATAGAAATGTTGGCTGGGCATGGTGGCTCACACCTGTAATCCCAACATTTTGGGAGGCCGAGACGGGAAGATTGCTTGAGCCACGAAATTTGAGATCAGCCTGGGCAACATAGGGAGACCCCATCTCTACAAGAAGTTTTTAAAAATTAGCTGGGCATGGTGTCACACCCCTATAGTCCCAGCTACTCAAAAAGCTGAGGTGGGAGGATCGCTTGATCCCCCGAGACAGAGACAGCAGTGAGCTGCAGTTGTGCCACTGCACTCCTGCCTGGGCAACAGAGCAAGACCATGTCTCAAAAAGAAAGAAACAAACAAACAAAAGTTGAGAAATAGTACAATGAATTATATCCTTCACCTAAATTCACCAATTGTTAACATTGCCCACATTTGTTTTTTCTCTTACACATATACATAAAAAGTATACATAGTATAATGTTCTATTTTTTACATTTTTATTATTTATTTTGAGACCGGGTTATGATACTGGCTAATTTTTGTATTTTTGGTAGAGACAGGGTTTTGCCATGTTGCCCAAGCTGGTCTTGAACTCCTGGGCTCAAGCAATCTACCCGCCTCAGCCTCGCAAAGTGCTGGGATTACAGGCGTGAGCCACCGCTCCTGGCCCATGGTATACTTTTTTTGCCCAACCATTTATACTCTAACATTTATACTTTTTTGTTCAGCTTTCTAAGATTAACTTTTAGATATAATAATACCTTACCCTAAATACTTCAGCATGTATCTCCTAAGAATCAAGACATACTTCTGTATAACTACCATATCGTGAACACATCTCCGAGCAAACATTAATATAGATTATACTTACATTGTTCTAATTGTTCCAAAAATATCTTTTATATCTTCTATACATATATATATATATATATATATATATATATATATATATATATATGTTCTTTTTTAAAATCCAGGAACCAATCAAGGATCATCCTCACATCTCACCATCATGCCTTTTTTTTTTTTTTGAGGCTGGGTCTCGCTCTGTCACTCAGGCTGGGGTGCAGTGGCACGATCTCAGCTCACTGCAACCTCTGTCTCCCAGGTTCAAGCAATTCTTGCACCTCAGCCCCCCAAGGAGCTGGGACTACAGGCACCTGCCACCAGGTCCGGCTAATTTTTGTATTTTTAGTAGAGACAGGGTTTTACCATGTTGGCCTGACCTCATGGCTAGTCCCAAACTCCTGACCTCAAGTGATCTGCCCACCTCAACCTCCCAAAATGTAAGTCTCCTTAAATCTTGAACAATTCCATTGCCATTTTTGTCTTTCATGACACTGCCATTTTTAAAGAATGTGGTCCAGTTGTCCTGTTGCATGTCTCACAACCAGGATTTGTATTTTCCTTCCTCATTATTAGATTTAAAGGAAACATTTTGGCAAAAATACTACACAGGTGATGTTGTGGACCTCACAGAGCATTACATCAGGAGGCTATCACTATCAAATTGTCCCAGGATGGGTGATGATAAGTTTGAATGCTTGGTTCAGGGGGTACTCTCCAGATCTCTCTTTTCTCTTTGTAATTTGTAAGTATTCCATGGAGCTGTGCTTTGATTCTGTGTGACTCTCTTATTCCCCAACAACCTTTCATCCAATGAAAGCTTTCAGTGTCCATTGCTGATCCATCATTGCATTGGTTGTTGCATTATGGTTATTTTCTAATACTATCAACTATTAGCATCAATACTATTTAATACTACCAGGGGAAATTTTTAAAAATTTTTAAGTGTAGGCCGGGCGCGGTGGCTCACACCTGTAATCCCAGCACTTTGGGAGGCCAAGGCAGGCGGATCACGAGGTCAGGAGATTGACACCATCCTGGCTAACACGGTGAAACCCCGTCTCTACTAAAAATACAAAAATTAGCCAGGCGTGGTGGCGTGTGCCTGTAGTCCCAGCTACTCAGGAGGCTGAGGAGAAGAATCGCTTGAGCCCGGGAGGCAGAGGCTGCAGTGAGCCGAGATCGCGCCCCTGCACTCCAGCCTGGGCAACAGAGTGAGACTGTCTCAAAAAAAAAAAAAAATTGTTTAAGTGTGAGAAAAAGAAGTTGGAACAGACTCTAAATCATTAAAATATTGACTTTTCATGACATAATTTTCCTTCTTGTGATATATTTTCTTTCTATTTTGCCTTTAATGAGTCAACCAATGCCCTCCCCTCCATAATAGATGTGTTACTTTTTTATTTACTAAGGAGGGTAGATGATACAGGAAGAAATCAAAGCACACTTTTTGTTTTTTGTTTTTTAAGACAGAGTCTTGCTCTGTTGCCCAGGCTGGAGCGCAGTGGCACAATCATAGCTCACTGCAACCTTGAACTCCTAAGCTCAAGCAATCTTCCCACCTCACCATGTCCAGCTAAGTTTTAAAATGTTTTGTAGAGACGAGGTCTCCCTATGTTGCTCAGGCCGGTCTCAAACTCCTGGGTCCTCTCTCCTCAAGCAGTCCTCTCTCCTCAGTCTCCCAAAGCACTGGGATTACAGGTGTGAGCCATCACAACTGGCTTAAAGCATATTTTTTTGTACAGCACTCTTCCTTCACATAGTCTAAGACAGGGGTCCCCAACTCCCAGGCCACGGACCATGGCCTCTTAGGAACCGAGCCTCTCACCTCCTGCCATGGACTGGCACAGTGGAAATAGCTAATTTAGGAACCGGGCTA
The DNA here is from genome assembly GCF_028885655.2 of Pongo abelii. Classification (NCBI taxonomy): domain Eukaryota; kingdom Metazoa; phylum Chordata; class Mammalia; order Primates; family Hominidae; genus Pongo; species Pongo abelii. The sequence continues at coordinate 78,680,600 of NC_071989.2, read as the reverse complement.
TACAGCAGGATGTGTGTGGCTGGCGAGTGTGTTAGGCTTCATCTGTATTTACAGTCGCTCACCGTCCCTCTGAGTTTACCATCTGAGCTCCGCCTCCTGTCAGATCAGCAGCAGCATTAGATTCTCACAGAATCATGAACCCTATGGTGAACTGGGGATGCAAAGGATCTAGGTTGCAGCTTCTTCTGATAATCTAATGCCTGATGATATGTCACTTTCTCCCATCACCCCCATTTGGGACCATCTAGTTGTAGGAAAATAAGCTCAGGGCTCTCACTGATTCTATATTATGGTGAGTTAAATAATTATTTCACTAAATATTACAATGTAATAATAATACGAATAAAATGCACAATAAATGTAATGCACTGGAATCATCCTGAAACCATCCCCCTCTGCCCTGATCCATGGAGGAATTATCTTCCACAAAACCGATTCCTAGGCCAAAAAGGTTGGGGACCACTTGTCTAGAAGATGAGGCATACACTAATAAAAATTAAAAATAAAATGAAAAGGCTGGGTGCGGTGGCTCATGCCTGTAATCCCAGCACTTTGGGAGGCCGAGGCGGACAGATCACGAGGTCATGAGATCGAGACCATCCTGGCTAACATGGTGAAACCCTGTCTCTACTAAAAATACAAAAAAATTAGCCAGGCGTGGAGGCAGGCGCCTGTAGTCCCAGCTCCTTGGTAGGCTGAGGCAGGAGAATGGCGTGAACCTGGGAGGTGGAGCTTGCAGTGAGCCGAGATCGCGCCACTGCCCTCCAGCCTGGGCAACAGAGTGAGACTCCGTCTCAAATAAAATAAAATAAAAGGACAGATAAGTGCCAGATGAGTGGCAGAAATAAGGCCACTCTCTTCTTTTTTTTTTTTTTTTTTTTTGAGATGGAGTCTTGCTCTGTCACCCAGGCGTGATCTCGGCTCACTGCAACCTCCGCCTCCCGGGTTCAAACAATTCTCCTGCCTCAGCTTCTGGAATAGTTGGAATTACAGGCGCCTACCACCATGCCCAGCTAATTTTTGTATTTTTAGTAGAGATGGGATTTCACCATGTTGGCCAGGCTGGTCTCGAACTCCTGACCTCAGGTGCTCCGCCCACCTCAGCCTCCCAAAGTGCTGGGATTACAGGCATGGGCCACCGCGCCCGGCACACTCACTGTTCTGAGTGGAACTGCTCACCTGGCTGCCCATCTGTCACTCCCACTCTAGTCTCTGTGACTTGCCTTTTGCTCACACTAATTCCTCTACCTGGAACATTCTCTTCCCAACTTTGCATCTGGAAGTTCATGTTCTAAAATATTGCCAGTGCTTCAAGACTGAGCTGAGATACTATCTCTTTCATTTATTATTATTTTTTAAAAGCTCCTTTAGGCCGGGCACGGTGGCTCACACCTGTAATCCCAGCACTTTGGGAGGCCGAGGCGGGCAGATCACCTGAGGTCAGGAGTTTGAGACCAGCCTGGCCAACACGGTAAAACCCCGTCTCTACTAAAAATACAAAAACTAGCCTGGTGTGGTGGCACACGTCTTTTATCCCAGCTACTCAGGAGGTTGAGGCAGGAGAATGGCTTGGACCCAGGAGGCGGATGTTGCAGTGAACCCGATATCATGCCATTGCACTCCTGCCTGGGCAACAGAGCAAGACTCCATCTCAAAAAAAAAAAACAAAAAAAAAAAACTAGGCTGGGCGTGGTGGCTCATGCCTGTAATCCCGGCACTTTGGGAGGCAGAGGTGGGCAGATCACGAGGTCAGGAGATCGAGACCATCCTGGCTAACATGGTGAAACCCCATCTCTACTAAAAATACAAAAAATTAGCTGGGCGTGGTGGCATGTGCCTGTAGTCCCAGCTACTAGGGAGGCTGAGGCAGGAGAATCACTTGAACCCAGGAGGCAGAAGTCACAGTGAGCTGAGATCACGCCACTGCACTCCAGCTTGGGCGACAGAGCAAGATTCCGTCTCAAAAAACAAAACAAAATTAAAAAAACTCCTTTAATTTCTCTTTGGGAGGCCAAGGTGGGCAGATTGCTTGAGTCCAGGAGTTGGAGACCAACCTGGGCAACGTGGCAAAACCCGGTCTCTACAAAAAAATTAGCCAGGCATGGTGGTGGGTGCCTGTGGTCCCAGCTACTCAAGAGGGCTGCTGAGGTGGGAGGATAACCTGAGCCTGGGGAGGTCGAGGCTGTGGTAAGCCATGATGGTGCCACTGCACTCCAGAGCCTGGGCAACAGAGTGAGACCCTGCCTCAAAAAAAAAAAAAAAAAAAAAAAAAATCATCACAGCACAGAGTGAGCACCTTCACCTTCTTCCCTTCATCAGTATAGTGGGTAAGGGAGCCAGGGTATCAAAAGATTCTACTTTGATTCCCAAATTCAGTATTTACCAGCTCTATGACACTTTAAACAAATAACTTAGTCTTCTGAGGCTTAATTTCCTTATTTATAAAGTGGAGATGGTGCCAGGCCCAGTGGGGCCTATGTGGGGGTACTGGTAGTCCCATCTACTAGGAAGGCTGAGGCAGGAGGATCACTTGAGCCTAGGCTGATTGGGTGTCCTCACTAAGTTCTGCATCAATATGGTGATGTTCTGGGAGTGGGGACCACTAGGTTGCCTAAGGAGGGGTGAACTGGCCCAGGTTGGAAACGGAGCAGCTGAAAACTCCCGTGCTAATCAGTAGTGGTATATCCTGTGCCAGTCATCAGTAGTGGTATATCCTGTGCTAATCGGTAGTGGTATATCCTGTGCCAATCATCAGTAGTGGTATAGTGCCTATGAATAGCCACTGCACTCCAGCCTGAGCAATATAATGAGACCCCCATTAAAAAAGTTTTTAAGTGAAAATTAAGTGGAAGTGATGGTAATACCCATCTTGCAAGGGTTGTATGTAAAATGGCCTTATTCCTGGCACAAAATAAATATTATTCAATGGATATTTAGTAGCTGCCTATGCTTCCTACATCAAGATGATTTCAGCTCAATGCTACAAAAAACAAGTTTAAAGTAGTTTAAATAATAAGGCAATGTATTGTCTCACATAAATGGAAGTACAGAGTGAATACAAACATAAAATTTGGTGAGGTAAGATTTAGTGAGGTGGCCGGGCAAGGTGGCTCATGTCTGTAATCCCAGCACTTTGGGAGGCCAAGGCAGGTGGATCACGAGGTCAGGAGTTCAAGACCAGCCTGGCCAAGATGGTGAAGCCTCATCTCTACTAAAACTACAAAATTAGCCAGGCATGGTGGCAGGCGCCTGTAATCTCAGTTATTTGGAAGGCTGAGGCAGAAGAATTGCTTGAACCCAGGCGGCAGAGGTTGTAGTGAGCCAAGATTGCGCGACTGCACTTCAGCCTGGGTGATAGAGTGAGACTCTGTCTTAAAAAAAAAAAAAAAAAAAAAAGGATTTAGTGAGGTAAGATGAAAGGGGTAAGGGAAGCTGGAAGGTATTCAGTAGTATTCAATACTCATGCACCAAGCACTGGGGTAAGTGATGTGGACATAAGGACCTCACAGTTCGGTGTAGGAGGCAGGTACCTAAATAAACAAGTCTATGATGGCATGGGTGTGGGGGTCAGAAAGACATGGGTTTTTGAATCCTGATTTTTTGCTAACTGTATACTTTGGGGCACTTTTTTTTTTCTTTTTCCAGTTTGAGATGGAGTCTTGCTCTGTTGCCCAGGCTGGAGTGCACTGGCGCAGTCTCGGCTCACTGCAACAGCTGCCTCCCAGGTTCAAGTGATTCTCATGCCTCAGCCTCCTGAGTAGCTGGCATTACAGGCATGTGCCCCTATGCCTGTCTAATTTTTGTATTTTTAGTGGAGACGGTGTTTCACCATGTTGGCCAGGCTGGTCTCGAACTCCTGACCTCATGATCCGCCTGCCTCGGCCTCCCAAAGTGCTGGGATTAAGACATGAGCCACTGCACCCGGCCTGGGGCACATTTTTAACATCTATGAAACTTAGTTTCCCTGTCTATGAAATGAAGATAATATTTAAGATGTTGCAGTGACAACTGTATAAAACATCTGTGTTTGTGATACATAGATGGTACTCAATAAGTAGCATCTTCTATTTATTTTATTTTTTTACGGTGTACAATGTCTATGTAAGCACAACAAGAAAGCAACTTAACTGCCTGCAGCATCAGACCAAGTTCCTGGATCATAAGTTTGAAAGTAGCTTCTAGATGACGCTTGTGGATATTTGGAATAATATCTACTAATTTCTGTTAAGCAGCTATGTTTCAACTCCACTTCAATAAAAACAGCCAAATTTCTCTCCTGGAAATTCTTAAAACTCAAAGAAACTCTGATTCTTTTAAGTGTTAGTATGATGACCTAATTTTGTGCCTAACTTCTCTTATATAGAAAGGAACAAATATTTGATATTCATCTTCATTGTTTTTTGTGGGTTGGTTTCCTGTTATTTTTTCCCTCTGTCTAGGGGAAAGGAGTAAAGAAAACTTCCTTGTTAAACTGCTACTATAAGGAACACATTTGAAAAAATAAACACGGAAAGCAAGTGAGTTTCTCATTAATATCATTAGCAGCATAATTCAACTCTTAAGTACTTAGGGATAGTACTGAAGCATTGAATACTGTTCATTTACTTAGCTAAAGTAACAGAAGTGCAAAGTCCCAGGAGGGGCAGAGGAATCAGATGGAGGGGCACTCTCAGAGATAATACAATCTAGGTGGAGGGACCCACACACGATTGATGTAATACAAGTTAGAAAGTGATTTAACTTCAGGGGGTCAAAATTATTAATTTTTTTTTTTTTTAAAGACAGAAGTCCCGCTCTGTGGCCCAGGCTGGAGTAGAGTGGCACAGTCTCGGCTCATTGCAACCTCTGCCTCCCGGGTTCAAGCAATTCTCCTGCCTCAGCCTCCTGAGTAGCTGGGATTACAGGCCATGCCCGGCTAATTTTTTTGTACTTTTAGTAGAGACGGGGTTTTGCCATGTTGGCCAGGCTGGTCTTGAACTCCTGACCTCAGGTGAACTGCCAGCCTCAGCCTCCTAAAGTGCTGGGATTACAGGTATGAGCCACCGCACCTGGCTGATTTAAATTGTTTTTGAAGTATGTGCAGCATAGGGGGAAGCCACTTCTTAGAGAAGAAGAGAAATTAAAGGAGTTTTTTTTTTTGTTTTTTTTTTTGACACGGAGTCTTGCTTTGTCACCCAGGCTGGAGTGCAGTGGCGTGATCTCAGCTCACTGTGACCTCCACCTCCTGGGTTCAAGTGATTCTCCTGCCTCAGCCTCCCTAGTAGCTGGGACTACAGGCACATGCCACCACGCCCAGCTAATTTTTTGTATTTTTAGTAGAGATGGAGTTTCGCCATGTTAGCCAGGATGGTCTCAATCTCCTGACCTCGTGATCTGCCCACCTCTGCCTCCCAAAGTGCCGGGATTACAGGCATGAGCCACCACGCCCAGCCTAGTTTTTTTTTTTTTTTTTTTTTTTTTTTTGAGATGGAGTCTTGCTCTGTTGCCCAGGCTGGAGTTCAATGGCGTGATATCGGGTTCACTGCAACATCCGCCTCCTGGGTCCAAGCCATTCTCCTGCCTCAACCTCCTGCGTAGCTGGGATAACAGACGTGTGCCACCACACCAGGCTAGTTTTTGTATTTTTAGTAGAGACGGGGTTTTACCGTGTTGGCCAGGCTGGTCTCAAACTCCTGACCTCAGGTGATCTGCCCGCCTTGGCCTCCCAAAGTGCTGGGATTACAGGTGTGAGCCACCGCGCCCGGCCTAAAGGAGCTTTTAAAAAATAATAATAAATGAAAGAGATAGTATCTCAGCTCAGTCTTGAAGCACTGGCAATATTTTAGAACATGAACTTCCAGATGCAAAGTTGGGAAGAGAATGTTCCAGGTAGAGGAATTAGTGTGAGCAAAAGGCAAGTCACAGAGACTAGAGTGGGAGTGACAGATGGGCAGCCAGGTGAGCAGTTCCACTCAGAACAGCGAGTGTGCCGGGCGCGGTGGCCCATGCCTGTAATCCCAGCACTTTGGGAGGCTGAGGTGGGCGGAGCACCTGAGGTCAGGAATTCGAGACCAGCCTGGCCAACATGATGAAATCCCATCTCTACTAAAAATACAAAAATTGGCTGCGCATTGTGGTGGGAGCCTGTAATCCCAGCTACTCCAGAGGCTGAGGCAGGAGAATTGTTTGAACCCGGGAGGCGGAGGTTGCAGTGAGCCGAGATTGTGCTTGGGCGACAGAGCAAGACTCCATCTCAAAAAAAAAAAAGAGAGAGAGAGTGGCCTTATCACTGCCACTCATCTGCCACTTATCTGTCCTTTTATTTTATTTTTTTGAGACGGAGTCTCGTTCTGTCACCCAGGCTGGAGAGCAGTGGCATGATCTCGGCTCACTGCAAACTCCACCTCCCGGGTTCCCAAAGTGCTGGGATTACAGGTGTAAGCTACTATACCTGACCTGTGACATTCTTTTACTTAAGGAAAAACATGCAGGAAGTCAGAAGACCATTACTTGCCAAGATTATCTTCTTATGTCTCTTTTACTAAACAGACATTTCCATATACCTTCACTGACATAGACCAAAACATCCATGTCCAAAATGGCCAAGCTAATCACAGTGGTTTCATTAGGATAGGCTAGGTTATGCTGAGGGAACAAATCTTGATGTCTTAGAACAACAAAACTTTATTTCTTTCTCATGGCCATGTCCAGAGAGAGTTGACTAGGGCACTGCTTCATAATTTTGTCACTCTTGGACCCAGGTTGTTAGAGAAAACAACATTTCAAATGTTACCAGGCATATCTATATATCTATCTATCTATATATATATATATATACACACACACACACACACACACATATATCTAATATACATATATATACACACACATATATCTATATCTCAAAGGAGAAGAAAGCTCTGGAGGGTCTCACACTGGAAACTCAGTACTTTGACTCAGAAGTGATGCAAATCACTTCCATTCACAAAAAATTGCCAGAACTAGACAGATGGCCCACCCAGCCACAGTCTTCCATGTGAAGGGAAGGAGAGGAAAACCGGCTATCTCATCTGTGAACAGCAGTAAAAACCACATAATTGGTCATACATAGTAGAATATGCCTGCATTAATACTAATTCTTGAAATAAATCATAGTGACTGAGCATGATAGCTCACGCCTGCAATCCCAGAATTTTGAGAGGCATAGGCCAGAGCATCTCTTGAGCCCAAAAGTTTGAGACCAGCCTAGGCAACATAGCAAGAACCAGTCTCTATGAAAAATAAAAATAAAAAATTTAGCCAGGTGTGGTGGTGCATGCCTGTAGTCCTAGCTACTCAAAAGGCTGAGGTAGGAGGATCCCGAGCCCAGGAGTTTGGGGTTACAGGCAGCTATGATCATGACACTGCACTCCAGCCTGGGTGACAGAGCGAGACCCTGTCTTAAAAAGAAAAAAAAACCTCATAGTTATTTAAAACTTATAGTTTGCAAATTTCATGGAGCCCTTCAAAACACTTTACAAATGTATTTTTACAAACATTATGAAGGAAACCAAGATGTTTCACCCCAAAACATATTTATTTCCTTGACATAGTTCAAGATGTCTATTCAAAAGGGCTAGAAATAGAATAGCTGAAAGGCTGTTTGTTGTGGAGGAGATTTACATTTATAAAAATAAAGTCTACATCAGTACAGTTAGGTTTTCTCTGAGGCCCTTCCCTTCTCTGACCTAAAACAAGTTAACTGAGAGTCCGGCAGTTTTAAAGATCTGAAAAAAACCTTCACCATCTATTCTCCGTGAAGGCTGCTACCTGTGAGGTTTCGCCAGGCCTCCTCTTCTCCCTCTCCCATAACCTGTTTTGCCACTATCCAAACCCCATTCTTTACGGAACCTCGAGATGATACATAAACTTCCACACCCTATTGGGAGCTTGGAAGTAACCACTCTGTGCACATTAATATGTGTATATGCCTTTTCTCCAATTAATCTCCTTTTGTGAGTTTTCTTTTTTTCCTTTTCTTTCTGTCAACTAGGCAGTGGCGCCATCTCAGCTCACTGCAACCTCCACCTCCTGGGTTCAATAAATCCTCCCGCTTCAGCCTCCCAAGTGGCTGGGACTACAAGTGTGTGCCACCACACTTGGCTAATTTTTGCAGGAGTTTAACTATGTTGGCCAGGCTGGTCTCAAACTCCTGACCTCAGGTGATCCTCCCCCACTGGCCTCCCAAAGTGCTGGGATTACAAGTGTGAGCCACCACGCCTGGCTATGAGTTATTGTTCAACAAATCTTCAGAGGGCCAACGGAAAGCTTTCCCTACAATTACCTCATTTTATATTCACCACAATCCTGTGAAGTATGTATAGTAGATAGATGGTGCTATCACCCTTTTTTTAATAGGACACAGAGGCTCATGGAGCTTACCTGACTTACCCAAGGATACAAGTAATTGACCTGAGATTCAAACACAGTTTGACTGTATATCTTACATTATGTCCAATATACTACACTGCCTTTAAGAAACTATCTTCAGGCCAGGTGCGGTGGCTCCCGTCTCTAATCTTAGCACTTTGGGAGGCCGAGGTGGGCAGATCACCTGAGGTCGGGAGTTCGAGATCAGCCTGACCAACATGGAGAAACCCCGTCTTTACTAAAAATACAAAATTAGCCGGGCATGGTGGCACATGCCTGTAATTTCAGCTACTCGGGAGGCTGAGGCAGGAGAATGGCTTGGACCCGGGAGGCGGAGGTTGCGGTGAGCCAAGATCGCACCATTGCACTCCAGCCTGGGCAACAAAAGCGAAACTCCGTCTCAAAAAAAAAATAAAAAAGAAACTATCTTCACTGCAGAGTCTTAGCACATCAATGTATTGTCAAACATAAGGGAAAATATTAGCCTTAGAAACAAAAACATAGGCGAGGTTTCCTTTAGCAAACTCCACAACTCAATAAATCAATAGGACAAATAGACTGGGTGCAATGGCTCATGCCTGTAATCTCCACAGTTTGGGAGGCCGAGGTGGGAGGATCACTGGAACCCAGGAATCCAGGATCAGCCTGGGCAACACAACAAGACCTTATCTCCACGAAAAAAGTTTTAAAATTAACCGGGTGTGGTGGCAAGCACCTGTAGTCCCAACTACTTGGTAGGCTGAGGTGGGAGGATTGCTTGAGCTCGAGAGGTTGAGGCTGCAGTGAGCCATGATCACACCACAGCACCCCAGCCTGGGTGACAGAGTGAGAACCTATTAAAAAAAAAAAGTCTGGGCGTGGTGGCTCACACCTGTAATCCCAGCACTTTGGGAAGCCAAGGTGGGAGGATCACTTGAGCCCTGGAGTTCGAGACCAGCCTGGGCAACATAGTGAGAACCTGTCTCTATTTTTTAAAATAGTCCAAATAACCACCCATTACTGTACCTATAATTAGCCTGAAAGTTAGAGATGACATATCATTATCATGGCCTTCTAGGGACAACATATCAAACTGTCAAAGAAGTAGTGAAGTTGAATATTTCTTTTGTATTCCTTCCCTTTGATATCAGTTCTGGCAACACAAGAGAAGAAAAGAGGGAAAGATCCGAGGGAAACCCAGTTATGAACTCAGCTCTGTCAGAAATCAGCTGCGTAGTTTTTTTTAAATTATACTTTAAGTTCTGGGATACATGTGCAGAGCATGCAGATTTGTTACATAGGTATACATGTGCCACGGTGGTTTGTTGCACCCATCAACCCGTCATCTAGGTTTTAAGACCCGCATGCATTAGGTGTTTGTCCTAATGTTCTCCCTCTCCTTCTCCCCCACCCCCAACAGGCCCCAGTATGTGATGTTCCCCTCCCTGTGTCCATGTGTTCTCATTGTTCAACTCCCACTTATGAGTGAGAACATGCGGTGTTTGGTTTTCTGTTCCTGTGTTAGCTTGCGAGAATGATGGTTTCCAGCTTCATCCATGTCCCTGCAAACAACATGAATCATTCTTTTTTATGGCTGCATAGTATTCCATGGTATATATGTGCCACATTTTCTTTATCCAGTCTGTCACTGATGGGCATTTGGGTTGGTTCTAAGTCTTTGCTACAGTGAATAGTGCTGCAATAAACATGCATGTGCATATGTCTTTATAGAGTGATTTATAATCCTTTGGGTGTATACCCAGTAACGGGATTGCTGGGTCAAATGCTATTTCTGGTTCTAGATCCTTAAGGAATCGCCACACTATCTTCCATAATGGTTGAACTAATTTACACTCATACCAACAGTGTGAAAACTTTCCTATTTCTCTCCACATCCTCTCCAGCATCTGTTGTTTCCTGACTTTTTAATGATTCATTCTAACAGGTATACATGTGCCATGAGATGGTATCTTATTGTGGTTTTGATTTGCATTTCTCTAATGACCAGTGATGAGCTTTTTTTCATATGTTTGTAGGCTGCATAAATGTCTTCTTTTGAGAAGTGTCTGTGCATATCCTTTGCCTACTTTTTGATGGGGTTTTTTTTTCTTGTAAATTTGTTTAAGTTCCTTGTAGATTCTGGATATTAGACCTTTGTCAGATGGATAGATTGCAAACATTTTCTCCCATTCTGTAGGTTGCCTCTTCACTCTGGTGATAGTTTCTTTTGCTGTGCAGAAGCGCTTTAGTTTGATTAGATCCCATTTCTCAATTTTAGCTTTTGTTGCAATTGTTTTTGGTGTTTTTGTCATGAAGTCTTTGCCCATGCCTATGTCCTGAATGGTACTGCCTAGGTTTTCTTCTAGGGTTTTTATGGTTTTAGGTTTTATGTTTAAGTCTTTAATCCATCTTAATTTTTGTATAAGCTATAAGGAAGGGGTCTAGTTTCAGTTTTCTCCATATGGCTAGCCAGTTTTCCCAGCACTATTTATTAAATAGGGAATCCTTTTCTCATTGCTTGTTTTTGTCAGGTTTGTCGAAGATCAGATGGTTGTAGAGGTGTGGTGTTATTTCTGAGACCTCTGTTCTGTTCCATTGGTCTATATTTCTGTTTTGGTACCAGTACCATGCTGTTTTGGTTACTGTAGTCTCATAGTATAATTTCAAGTCAAGTAGCAGCTGTGTGATTTTAAGCAAGTCATTTAATCTGCCTTTACCACTCACAATAAAATAATGTCTCTGTGTTAGTCCATTTGCATTGCTATAAAGAAATACCAGAGACTGGGTAATTTATTTATTTATTTTTTATCCAAAATGTGTTTATTGAGGCCAGGCACAGTGGCTCACGCCTGTAACCTCAGCACTGTAGGATGTCGAGGTGAGCAGATCACCTGAGGTCAGGAGTTCAAGACCAGCCTGGCCAATATGATGAAACCCCAAAATTAGCTGGGCATAGTGGCGCATGCCTGTAATCCCAGATACTCAGGAGGCTGAGGCAGGAGAATTGCTTGAACCTGGCAGGCAGAGGTTGCAGTGAGCCAAACTCACACCACTGCACTCCAGCCTGGGCGACAAGAGTGAAACTCAGTCTCAAAAAAAAAAAAAAGTGTTTATTGAGATGATTTCTCACTCATCTTGATTCAGAGTGCTTTTAATGCTGCTTCCTCCTGAAGGAACATCCTTCTGTAAGCCTTGCTTTTCTTCCTGTAGGCTGGCAGAGGACAGTGGAGCAGCCAACACACAAAATTTCTGTTAGTGCATGTTAGTGCATGGCTAAAGACTGTGGTGACTTTATACCATCCTGGGCATTTACACCCATGAAGTAGGAATTGGGGATCTGCACCAAGCACTGCTTCTTGTGTTTCCTCTTCCCCCATTCTGGAGAGGGATGAAGGAGATCCTTTGTGAGAGGCATGTTCTCATGGGTAGGTCGTCACCGCTGGAAAGAGACTGGGTAATTTATAAAGAAAAGAGGTGGCCAGCCGCAGTGGCTCGTGCCTGTAATCCCAGCACTTTGGGAGGCCAAGGTGGACGGATCACCTGAGGTCAGGAGTTCAAGACCAGCCTGGCCAAAATGGTGAAACCCCATCTCTACTACAAATACAAAAATTAGCTGGACGTGATGGCGGGCACCTGTAATCCCAGCTACTTGGGAGGCTGAGGCGGGTGAATTGCTTGAATCCGGGAGGCGGAGGTTGCAGTGAGCCGAGATTGCACCACTGCACTCCAGCCTGGGCGACAAGAGTGAAACTCCATCTCAAAAAAAAAAAGGAGAGAGGAAAAAGAAGAGGTTTAATTGGCTCACCGTTCTGCAGGCTGTACAGGAAACATGGCACCAGCATCTGCTTGGCTTCTAGTGAGGCCTTAGGGAGCTTTTATTCATAGCAGAAGGCAAAACAGGAGCAGACATGTCACATGGTGAGAGTGAGTGGTGGAGGTGGAAGAGGTGCCACACTTTTTTAAACAACCAGAGCTCACAAGAGCTCTCAGAGCGAGAACTCCCTCATTATTGTGAGGACAGCACTAACCCATTCATGAGGAATCTGCCCCCATGACCCAAACACCTCCCACTAGCCCACCTCCAACAGTGGGGATCACAATTCAACATAAGATTTGGAAGAGACAAAACATCCAAACCTTATCAGTCTGTGAAAATGTCTGGAAGAATAAAGTGCTACTAGCAGTTGAGCCATTCAATATTTAAGGGTAAGCTGCTTCCGTGGGCTTGGTCTTAGGAGGGAATTAAAGAATAGCTGAGGTGAAACCAACTCAATAGTCCCATAGACATTTCTGGTCTTAAGCTTGAACCTTACATTTGTATTATCTGAGTTCCTTCCTCAGCAAAGGACCCTCAAAAGCCTCTCAAAAAGTACCTGAAGAAAAAGAACTGAAACTCACCAGATCGTTGCACCCAGACAATGAGACACCAGGCCCTTCATTCATCATGATTGCTTCCTTACCCCTCTCAAGTTGAGTTCCTGTTTTCCCATGCATAGTTACATTTCTTCCCTGCTAGATCAACCCCTAATTATAGTCAGTCAGGAGATGAATTTGAGACTAGCTCCCATGTCTTCAGCTGCAGCACCCAATTAAAGCCTTCTTCCTTGGCAATACTCATTGTCTCAGTGATTGGTTTTCTGTGCTATGAGAAGCAGGACTTAGACTGAATACCTGGTATTTTGGTAACAAAGGCATGGTCTATGCTGGAGGCATCTGTGGTTTTTGCATGTCTAGCTTCTATTAGAGCACACATGCAGCTTTTCATTTATAACTCACCCTTCTTCAGCCCAGAGCAGTGGAGCACTTTGGGAGGTCAAGGTGGGTGCATCACGAGGTCAGGAGATCAAGACCATCCTGGCTAACATGGTGAAACCTCGTCTCTACTAAAAATATAAAAAAATTAGCCAGGCGTGGTGCCAGGCGCCTGTAGTCCCAGCTACTCGGGAGGCTGAGGCAGGAGAATGGCATGAACCCGGGAGGCAGAGATTGCAGTGAGCCAAGATCACACCACTGCACTCCAGCCTGGGCAACAGAGTGAGATTCCATCTCAAAAAAAAAAAAAAGAGAGAAAAAAAATTTATCTTTCTTCCACTCCATGAGGTCCTGAGGGGATTGTGTTCTGCCCACACATTAGCGGATATGAGATCCAGGCTGGCTCATCTGATGTGGTGATAGGTTCAAAGATGTACACATAACCCAAACCAAGGCCTATCAGAGGCTTCCAAAGACATGATAGAAAGCTGCTGGAAGAGATCCACTTCCCTGTAACCCACTATGTGCTTATGTACTGGAGCTGACACCAGCCATCTTCCGCAGTTACACAGAGAAAGTCTAAACATGAGAGCATGAGACTAAATATGTTGCGAGAAGCAGCGAAGATGAGAGAAACAGACTGAGAGGGAACCCTGAAGCCAAGTCAGCTCCTGAACTTCTCAGTTCTCTAAGTCAAAAGATTCCCTTGTATGCATAAGCTGATTTGAGTTTGTTATTAGAGACCAAAGCCGTTCTGACTAATACAGTTTCAGTCCTCAAATTAATTCATATCTTATGAAATTTGATAGTTATTTACTTAATAATAGAGACCATTTAAAAAATATCAGCTAATTCTGAAACATACAAGCTCAGTTTAAGCATCTTATGATGCCCTCAGCACCCTAAAAGGCCTGTTTCTAGAGAACACTACTTCTGCTCGCAATAGTGGAGTTGGGTGGTTAGCAATGTTATGTTGTACCTAAACCTGTTATTCCCACTTGTACTTGCTACTATATGTGTGTATGTGTGTGTATGATTTAATTAAATATTATTTAAATGATAAAATATGATGCAGGCCGGCTGCTGTGACGCAGGCCTATAATCCTAGTACTTGGATAGGCCAAAGCAGGTGGATCACCTGAGGTCAGCAGTTCAAAACCAGCCTGGCCAACATGGTGAAACCCTGTCTCTACCAAAGACACAAAAATTAGTCAGGCATGATCGTGTGTACCTGTAAACCCAGCTACTCAGGAGGCTGAGGCAGGAGAATCACTTGAACCTGGGAAGTGGAGGTTGCAGTGAGCTGAGATCATGCTGTGTCCGGAATTGGTTCCTTACGGTGGATTCTTGGTCTCACTAACTTCAAGAATGAAGCTGCAGACCCTCGCGGTGTGTTACAGTTCTTAAACATGGTGTGTCCGGAGTTTGTTCCTTCAGATGTTCAGATATGTCTGGAGTTTCTTCCTTCGGGTGGGTTCGTGGTCTAGCTTGACTTCAGGAGTGAAGCTGCAGACCTTCACAGTGAGCGTTACAGCTCTTAAAGGTGACGCATCCAGCGTTGTTTGTTCCTCCCGGTGGGTTCGTGGTCTCACTGACTTCAGGAGTGAAACCGCAGACTTTGGCAGTGAGTGTTACAATTCATAAAGGTAGTGTGGACCCAGAGGGAGCAGCAGCAAGATTTATTGTGAAGAGCAAAAGGACAAACCTTCCACAGCCTGGAAGGGGACCTGACCGGGTTGCTGCTGCTGGCTCGGGTGGCCAGCTTTTATTCCCTTATTTGGCCCTGCCAACGTACTGCTGATTGGTCCATTTTACAGAGCATTAATTGGTCCATTTTACAGAGTGCTGATTGGTCCATTTTTACAGAGTGCTGATTGGTGTGTTTACAAACCTTTAGCTAGTCACAGAGCGCTGATTGGTGCATTTTTAGAGTGTTGATTGGTGCATTTACAAACCTTTAGCTAGACACAGAGTGCTGATTGGTGTGTTTACAATCCTCTAGCTAGACAGAAAAAGTTCTCCAAGTCCCCACCCAACCCAGAAGCCCAGCTGGCTTCACCTCTCAATGCCACTGCATTCCAGCCTGGGCTACAGAGTGAGACCCTGCCATAAAAACAAACAAACAAAAACCACACAAATAAAATAAAATATGATGACCCCTAACAGAAAGGTGTTTCTAGGCTGGGCACGGTGGCTCATGCCTGTAATCCCAGCACTTTGGGAGGTGGAGGTGAGTGCATCACAAGGTCAGGAGTTTGAGACCAGCCTGGCCAACATGATGAAATCCTGTCTCTACTAAAAATACAAAAATTAGTCAGGTGTGGTGGCACGCACCTGTAGTTCCAGCTACTCAGGAAGCTGAAGCAGGAGAATCGTTTGAACCCGGGAGGGAGAGGTTACAGTGAGCTACGATCGCACCATTGCACTCCAGCCTGGGCAACATAGTGAGACTCTGTCCCAAACAAACAAAAAGGTATTTCTATAAAAATCAAGTTAATTGTTAAAAGACTCATAATGGTGTTGCTTTAGAAAAAAAAATGTTGGCTAGGTGGGGTGGCTCACGCCTGTAATCCCAACACTTTCAGAGACTGAGGCTGGAGGATCCTGTGAGCCCAGGAGTTTGAGACCAGCCTGGGCAGCATGGCAAGACCCCCTCTCTATGAAAAAATTAAAAATTAGCCAGGCGTGGTGGCACACACCTATGGTCCCAGCTACTCAGGAGCCTGAGGTGGGAGGATCACTTAATCCCACAAGGTCAAGGCTGCAGTGAGCTGTGTTCACACCACTGCACTCCAACCTGGGTAACAGAGCGAGACTCCATCTCTAAAAAAAATTAATTAATTAAAAATGAAAAATGAAAAAAAATTAAGACAAACTATGGCACCCATATGTTACTTTTTGACGTTTAGCTTTAATCTACTTTTTTGAATTGACATTCTAATTACTGATCCCAGCTGTGTCAGGTAAGAGAGCAACAATCTGTTGACTTCAAAATTATCTTACCTGAACAATAGGAGGTATGAACTTACTTAGGGGTTGGAAGATTTATTTTAATTATGACCCCACATAAAAGATTCAAGACAACAATACTTTAAGATAAGACTTTCTAATATATTAGGTAACAGAGTACACTTAAATGAGGTATTTGTTTACCTTTATTTTTATTTATTATTATTTATTATTATTTTTTGACTGGGTCTCACTCTGTCACCCAGGCTGGAGTGCAGTGGCAAGATCTCGGCTCACTGCAGCCTCCACCTCCTGGGTTCGAGCAATTCTCCCACCTAAGCTACCTGAGTAGCTGGGATTACAGGGGCACGCCACCACACCTGGCTAATTTTTGTATTTTTAGTAGAGACAGGGTTTCACCATGTTGGGAATGCTGGTCTTGAACTCTTGACCTCAGGTGATCCACCCGGCTTGGCCTCCCAAAGTTCTGAGATTACAGGCGTGAGCCACTGCACCCTGGCCTATTTTTATTTTTTAATATTTATTTATTTTTGAGACAGAGTTACACTCTTGTTGCCCAAGCTGGAGTGCAATGGCTTGATCTCGGCTCACCGCAACTTCTGCCTCCCGGGTTCAAGCAATTCTCCAGTCTCAGCCTCCCGAGTAGCTGGGATTACAGGCATGCGCCACCACACCCAACTAATTTTGTATTTTTAGTAGAGACAGGGTTTCTCCATGTTGGTCAGGCTGGTCTCGAACTCCCGACCTCAGGTGATCCACCCGCCTTGGCCTTATTTTTATTTTTTTAGAGACAGAGTCTGACTCTGTCAACCAGGCTGGAGGGCCGTGGTGTGATCATAGCTCACCACAGCCTTGAACTCCTGGGTTAAAGTGATCCTCCCGCCTTGCTCTCCCAAAATGCTGGTATTACGGGCATGAACCACCATGCCTGGTTGCAGTCTTACCTGTTTTTTTTCAAAGATGTTCTGACCATTCCATCCTATTGTAGCCTCTTCAGAATTCTCTCTCTCCAGGATTTAAGGTGCTATCAAGGTCTGTCAATCCTGAGATGAGTTATGTAAAAGTATTTAAGAAAGGATAGGGCTGGGCGCGGTGGCTCACGCCTGTAATCCCAGCACTATGGGAGGCCGAGCCAGGTGGACCACGAGGTCAAGAGATCGAGACCATCCTGACCAACATGGTGAAACCTCGTCTCTACTAAAAATACAAAAAATTAGCCGGGCATGGTGGTAGGCAACTGTTGTCCCAGCTACTTGGGAGGCTGAGGCAGGAGAATCGCTTGAACCTGGGAGGCAGAGGTTGCAGTGAGCCAAGATCGTGCCACTGCACTCCAGCCTGGGTGACAGAGCGAGACTCCATCTCAAAAAAAAAAAAAAAAAATAGGATAAGGACTAAGGACTATATACATGTAAAAGTATAGTACTTCTTTCTCTTTCTCATTCTCTCTCTCTCTCTTTCTCTCTTTCTTTCACAGGATCTTGCTCTGTTGCCCAGGCTGGAGTGCAATGGTGAGATCATGGCTCACTGCAACCTGGAACTCCTGGGCTCAAGTGATCCTTCTGCCTCCTGCCTCAGCCTCCAGAATAGCTGGGACTACAGGCTTGCTCCACCACATCTGGCTAATATATATATATATATATATATATATATATATATATATATATTTGAGATGGAGTCTTGCTTTGTCGCCCAGGCTGGAGTGCAGTGGTGCCATCTCGACTCACTGCAACCTCCGTCTCCCGGGTTCAAGCGATTCTTCTGTCTCAGCCTCCCAAGTAGCTGGGATTCCAGGCACACGCCACCACGCCCAGCTAATTTTTGTATTTTTAGTAGAGATGGGGTTCCACCATGTTGGTCAGGCTGGTCTTGAACTCCTGACCTCGTGATCTACCCGCCTCAGCCTCCCAAAGTGCTGGGATTACAGGCGTGAGCCACCGCACCCGGCCTCTGGCTAATATTTTTAAAACATTTTTTGTAGAGCTAGGTCTTGCTCTGTTGTCCACACTGGTCTCAAGCTCTTGGCGCAAGCGAACCCCCTGCCTTGGCCTCCCATAAATGCAGGAATTACAGATGTGAGCCACTGTGCCCTGCCTTAGTATTTCTTGAGTTGTTATTTAAATGTAACTATTCCCTTGTCTTTAATGCAGCAGAAAATTCCTCAAGAGTCAAAAATGTTTTTTAAATTTTAAAAATTTAAAAATTTTTAAATTGTTTAATTTTAAATTTTAATAAATAAATAAATAATAAAAATTTTAAAAATTTAAAAATTTTAAAGAGCACTTCATAAATCTCAAACTGCCCTGGTCCTCACAGTCTTTCCAACTTGGCTGAAGATAGCTCTGCTTTTGCTAAGAAAATGTAGGTCACTTTCCTCTCTCTCAAAGGATCTGTGGAGTCATCCCTCTCCTCTTACATCCTCTGCTACCTCTCCTCACATTGTACACTCAGATTTCAAAATCTTGGAGGATGCACCTCCCTCATCCTTCTCAGGGTTAGCTTTATGTTCTCCGAGTGCACCTCCCAAGGGGCAGCCCACTGATTCCAAATTGGAAGTCCTTTCCTTGGTTCTTATGAACAACTGCAGGAGTTTTTTCTTTTCTATAAGTAAATTTTTATATTGCACTAAGGACTCCTAGTAACTTTCTTCAGAAGTTATTAAGGATAACATGTCTTTGCTATCCGACACCTAGGGTATTAGGCCGGGTGTGGTGGCTCATGCCTGCAATCCCAGCACTTTGGGAGGCCAAGCTGCGAAGATCACTTGAGCCCAGGAGTTCAAGACCAGCCTGGACAACATAGTAAGACCCCGTTTCTAAGACAAAAACAAAAACTAAAACCCTGGGGTATTAGCACTTAAATCAGGTTGACAGAGGAATTGATTAGGCATTGTACTGAAAAGTTGAGTTGGCCGGGTGTGGTGGCTCATGCCTGCAATCCTAGCACTTTGGGAGGCCGAGGTGGGCGGATCACTTGAGGTCAGAAGTTCAAGACCAGCCTGACCAACATGGTGATACCCTGTCTCTACTAAAAATACAAAAATTAGCCGGGCGTGGTGGCGGGCGCCTGGAATCCCAGCTACTCGGGAGGCTGAGGCAGGAGAATTGCTTGAACCTAGGAGGCGGAGGTTACAGTGAGCTGAGATCATGCCACTGCACTCCAGTCTGGGTGACAGAGGGAGACACCGTCTCAAAAAAAAAAAAAAAAAAAAAGGAAAGAAAAGTTGAGTTGCTGGTAACTATGTGAAGCTCCCACTATGCAAATACCTACATCCTTGGGATTCCTCAATTTTCTAGTTAGATAGGTTTGTTATCAGCACTTTATGTGTTGACTCAGACAGCTCGTTAAGTATTAGGTTAGCTTAGTCTTTCCTTTAAAATGTCATTTATTAGTTTAGCTTATTATTATCAATTTGGTGTTTCCTTTAGCCAACTGTATAATTTTTGTGATGCTCATTTGCATGAGCTTTTTTTTTTTTTTTTTTTGACACGGCGTCTTGTTCTGTCGCCCAGTCTGGAGTACAATAGCATGATCTCGGCTCACTGCAACCTCCGCCTCCCGGGTTCAAGCGACTCTGCCGCCTCAGCCTCCTGAGTAGCTGGGATTACAGGTGCGTGCCACCACGCCCAGTTAATTTTTGTATTTTTAGTAGAGATGGGGTTTCTCCATGTTGGTCAGGCTGGTCTCAAACTCCTGACCTCAGGTGATCCACCTGCCTCGGCTTCCAAAGTGCTGGGATTACAGGCGTGAGCACCAGGCCCAGCCAAGTAGTCTTTTTAGGCCATAATTTTCAAGGAATTCGACTTCAGGATGTGTTAGTTCGATATTCTTTTTTTTTTTTGAGACGGACTCTTGCTCTGTCTCCCAGACTGGAGTTCAGTGATGTGATCTCAGCTCACTGCAACCTCTGCCTCCCGGGTTCAAGAGATTCTCCTTTCTCAGCCTCCTGAGTAGCTGGAATGACAGGCGCCCACCACCAGGCTGGTCTCGAACTCCTGACCTCAGGTGGTCGGCCCGCCTCGGCCTCCCAAAATGTTGGGATTACGGGTGTAAGCCACCACACCCAGCCGGTTTGATATTCTAATAGGATTCTTCTATATCCATATTGCTAAATCAGAAGTTTATATAATTTCCTAAAAATATGCTTGCACTATGACACTTCATTGGTTATGTGTTTCTCATGAATTTGTGCTATTTACATAATATGGAAGCCAGGTAGGTGTAATGAAATGACTGCATTCTTTTTTATTTATTGATTTATTTTTTGAGAGGGAGTCTCGCTGTCTCACCCAGGCTGGAGTGCAGTGGCGCGATCTTGGTTCACTGCAGCCTCTGCCTCCTGGGTTCAAGTGATTCTCCTGCCTCAGCCTCCCAAGTAGCTGGCATTACAGGCATGTGCCACCATGCCTGTCTAATTTTTGTATTTTTAGTGGAGATGGGGTTTCACCATGTTGGCCAGGCTGGTCTTGAACTCCTGACCTCAAGTGATCCATCTGCCTTAGCCGCCCAAAGTGCTGGGATTACAGGCGTGAGCCACTGCGCCCGGCCGATGACTGGGTTATTTTTAAATGTGTAAGACACTTTGTACAATATAAAACCACGTGGACAAGCTCATATTCTTTTTATCAAGTAAATACTAAGTGATTGTATATTTTGTATCCAGCAACATATCCACCCCAATTTGTTTATGGGTAAAAGCGTATCAATTGTATCCCTAGTGTACATCGTGGTATCATATTGTGACATGACATTGAGAACATGTTTATTGTTTTGCTAAAAATATATAGCTATTTTCAACAAGGGTACCAGTCAATGGAGAAAGGACAGTTTTTTTCAACAAATGATGTTGGGAATATTGGATATCCACATGCAAGAAAATAAAATTGGACCCTTACCTTACTTATACCATGTGGTGGTTAATTTTATGTGTTAAACTTGACTGGACATAGGGATGCCCAGATAGCTGGCATCATGTCTGGATGCGTCTGTGAGGGTGTTTCTAGAAGAGATTAGCATTTGAATCAAACTGAGTAGAGATCACCCTCACCTGTGTGAATGAGCATCTTCCCATCGTTGAGGACCTGGATAGAACACAAAGGCAGAGGAAGGGCAAACTTACTCTCTTTTCTGGAACTGGGATATCCATCTTCTCCTGCCTTTGGACATTAAAGCTCCAGGTTCTCAGGCCTTCAGACTCAGATTGAATTATACCACTGGCTTTCCTGATTCTCCAGCTCCAGCCCACAGACACCACACTCTGGGACTTCATGACCTCTATATTTGCATGAGCCAACTGCCATAATAGATCCCCTCTTATTTGTCTATGATTATCCTATTGCTTCTGTTTCTCTGGAGAACCCTAACACACGCCATATACAAAAATTAACTCAAAATAGATCAAACACCTAAATGTAAGAGCTGGAAGTATACAATTCTTAGAAGGAAACATAGAGAAAGGCTTCGTGACATTGAGTTTGGCAATGATTTCATGGATATGACACCAAAGGACAGCCAACAAAAGGAAAAATAGGTAATTTGGACCATATCAAAATTAAAAATTGTGTGCATCAGAGGGCACTATCAACAGCGTGGAAAAGCAACCCACAGAATGGGAGAAAATATTTATGAATTGTATATCTAATAAGCAGTGCTTATCCACAATACATAAAGAACTCCTGCAACTCAACAAAAAAGCAAACAACCCAATTCAAAAATAGACAAAGGACTTGAGTAGACATTTCTCCAAAGAAGATATACAATGGCCAGTAAGTGGATGAAAAGATGCTCAACATTATTAATCACTGGAGAATGCAGATTAAAAAAAACCACAATGAGATACAATTTCACACCTGTTAGGATAGCTGCTATTAAATAAACAAATAAACAAAACAGAAAATAAGTATTGGTGAGGATGTGGAAAAATTGGAACCCTCCTGCATTGCCGATAGGAATATACAATGATGCAGCCACTGTGGAAAAAAGTATATTGACTCCTCAAAAAATTAAACATAGAATTACCATATATCAGCAATTCCACTTCTGGGTTTGTACCAAAAAGAAGTGAAAGCAGGCTCTGAGCGCGGTGGCTCACACCTGTAATCCCAGCACTTTGGGAGTCTGAGGTGGGCGGATCACCTGAGGTCAGGAGTTCGAGACCAGCCTGACCAACATGGTGAAACACCATCTCTACTAAAAATACAAAATTAGTTGGGTGTGGTGGCAGGCGCCTGTAATCCGAGCTACTTGGGAGGCTGAGGCAGGAGAATTGCTTGAACCCAGGACACGGAGGTTGCAGTGAGCCGAGATGGTGTCATTGCACTCCACACACTGAGCGACAGGAGCAAAACTCTGTCTCAAAAAAAAAAAAAAAAAAAGAATACCAATAATTTTTTTAAATTCCACAGTATATACAACGTCATCATTAGTTTTTATTTTCATTAAGGTTAAATGTGAGCATGGTTTATTTTTCTTTTTTTTTCACATCAGGGTCTTGCTTTGTCTCAAAGGCTGGAGTGCAGAGGTGCTATCACGGCTCACTACAGCCTTAACCTCCTGGGCTCAAGTGATCCTCCTGCCTCAGCCTCCTGAGTAGCTGGGACTACAGGCATGCATCTCCATGCCTGGCTAATTTTTTATTGAGACAGGGTCTCGCTGTATTGCCCAGGCTGGTCTCAAATGCCTGGGCTCAAGCAATCCTCCCATCTTGGCTTCCCAAAGTGTTAGGATTACAGGCATGAGCCACCATGCCCAGCCAGAAGCACTTTCAAATTTTTGTTTGATAGTCACTTATTCTAATAAGTGCTACTTCGTGGTTCTTCACAGTTATTGGCTATGAACCTCCAACTACGAAAGAAGAGGATTTAATTATCTTTCAACCATCTTGAACCCAGTAATGCATAAATATGTAACTAGTATCATTCTCAATTCTTTCTACACGTTAAGTCTTCCTTTTGGATAGAACAATAATCAGTGTTTAGTTTACTATGCCTATAAAAATATTCTCAGCTAAACCATAAGTTTTCCCCTATTTAAAACATTTTTTTCCCTGGAAATACAGTGTTGCTATTCCCAAGGTTAGTTTCCTATATAATTGACACTAATTCAGGCCCAGTCTTCTCCGGAATAGTCTAACTGTCCTCTCAATATGTTCAAATACATCAGGAGTTCTGCAGTTTTCATCCCCTTGGTGATCTCTCTCCTGGAGCATTCTGACTGTCTCCAAACTGGACGGTTCCCCATATGTGACACACAGGTATCATTCTGGAATTTCTCCTTACCATCATCCTAGGCCGTTCTTTAGCCTGTTTTGAATTATATTCATATTACCAGATCCCATGTCATTCTCTTTCTCAGTTCCTTTGAATCACCTACCTCTTCCAGACCTTCCCCAGAAAAATCTCTTTTTGAGACCTTACAAGTCTGAAAATGTCTTTATTCTACCTACACTTAACTGATAGCTTGGCTGGGTATCTAAGTTGGTAACAATTTTCACTACAAACTTTGAAGGTGACTGCTCCCTCTCTGCATCCAGTGTGGCTAATGAGAAACCAAACAATTTTAATTCCAGATCCTTTGTGTGTGACCTAGTTTTTCCTCTCTGGAAATGTTTAGGGTTAATGATTTATTGTGTATTCTGAAATTTCACAATTATGGGGTCTGCCTTCCTTCAATACATTAGGCACTTGGCAGTCCCTTTCTTTTATCTTCGTTGTAGAGATGAGGTCTTGCTGTGTGACCCAGGCTGGCCTGGAACTCCTGGCCTCAAGTGATCCCCCAGTCTCGGCCTCCCAAAGTGCAAGGATTACAGCTATGAGCCACCCTTCCCAGCCAACAGGCCCTTTCAATCTAGAAAGTTCTGTCCTTCAATAGAAAATTTCTTTGAACTATGTCTGATTATTTTTTTATCCTACGTTTTCTTTTTTCTTTTTTTCTCGTATCATTCTCATATTAGACCTTCTGGAAAAATCCACCAGTATTCTTATCTTTACTCTCCTATTTGAACTTCTTTATTTTACTCTTTTATTATACCTTCTGGAATATTTTTTCCTCTCTATCTTCTATAGTACTGGGTTTTTCATTTCTACTATAATTAACCTCAACCATAAGCAAATAAATACCAAGTTAAAACAATGAGACTTTTTTTTTTTTGCCTGTGAGTTTTGGCCAATATAAAAAAGTTTCATAATACCTAATGTTGGCTAAATGTGGGAAAACAATAAATGAAACTTCTTTGAAGAACAACTTTACAATAGCTATCAAAATTCAAAAAACATGTAAAACTCTTGACTCAGTAATTTTACCTCTAGGAATTTACCATGCATTTATACTTGTACAAATGTTCAAAAATATAGATATAAGCATTATTTGTTAATAGCAAAAACAAAAATCTTAAATATCCAACAGGAAGCAATTGGTTATATAAACCATAATTATCCCTGAAATATGCAACAATTTCAAAAACAACATTGATCTAGATATGGTGATATTAAATGACTTCCAAACGATTTAAGTGAGCCAAGATTGCGCATTGCACTCCAGCCTGGGCAACAAGAACGAAATTCCATCTAAAAAAAAAATATATGAAAACAGGGACTCCAAAAGATATTTGTACACCCATGTTCATAGCAGCATTACTCACAATAGCTAAAGTGGAAGTAACCCAAGCGTCCATCGGTGGATGAAAGGATGAAGAATATGTGCTCTCTATATACAATGTAGCCAGAAAGAAAATGTGGTCATTATATATAATATAGACGTGGTGGCTCATGGCTGTAATCCTAGCACTTTGGGAGGGCGAAGCGGGAGGATCACTTGAGCCCAAGGAGGTCAAGGCTGCAGCGAGCTGTGATTGCACCACTGCACTCCAGTCTGGGCGACAGAGCAAGACTTTGGTTTTTTTTTTTTGAGACAGGGTCTTGCTCTGTTGCCCAGGCTGGAGTGCAGTAGTGTAATCACAGCTCGCTGCAGCCTTGACCTCCTTGGGCTCAAGCGATCCTCCCACCTCAGCCTCCTGAATAGCTGGGACTACAGGCACATGCCACCATGCCTGGCTAATTTAAATTTTTTTTTCAATTTTTGTAGAGATAAGGTCTTGCTTTGTCGCCCAGGCTGCTCTCTAACTCCTGGCCTCAAGCAATCCTCCCACTTCAGCCTTTCAAAGTGCTGGGATTATAGGCATGAGCCACTGCGCCTGGCCTTGGTATAATTTTAACTTGCATTTTACTTTATATGAGTGAAGCT
Source organism: Pongo abelii (assembly GCF_028885655.2). Taxonomy (NCBI): domain Eukaryota; kingdom Metazoa; phylum Chordata; class Mammalia; order Primates; family Hominidae; genus Pongo; species Pongo abelii. The sequence goes on along the minus strand of NC_071989.2, from coordinate 78,655,274 downwards.
GAGCACATTTTCTTATGTTTAAAAGCCATTTGAGGCCAGGCACAGTGGCTCACGCTTGTAATCCCAGCACTTTGGGAGGCCGAGGCAGGTGGATCGCTTGAGCCCAGGAGTTCACTGGACAACACAGTGAGACCCTGTCTCAAAAAAAAAAAAAAAAGCCATTGGGGCCGGCAGCATGTGCCTGTGGTCCCAGCAACCAGGGAGGCTGAGGTGGGAGGATCGCTTGAGCCCAGGAAGTCAAGGGTGCAGTGAGCTGTGATTTCGCCACTGCACTCTAGCCTGGGTGACAGAGCAAGACCTTGTCTCAAAAAAAAATAAATGCTGAGAGTTAGCAGGGAGCAGTGAGGAGTGCTGTACGGGTTGGCCCAGCTGGTTTGGTTTGGTTTGATTGGGGAGGGGTTAGCCAGATGGTAAATTCCCCTGCCTTTTTCACTAGGTTTGGCTTGCTGCTGTGTTCCCAATAGCTAGCGCAGTGCCTGACATATAGTACATGGGCAACAAATTTGTTGAAAAAAATGAATGGAAGGCATCCTGGAGATAAGTGTTTGAGAGCTATTTAGGAAGAAAGAACCTGGTGGTGAATTGGATGCTGGGGAGAGTGAAGTACATGCATAGGTTTCTGACTGAGAAGAAAACAAGAGGCTATGTTTCTGCACGAATGTTTTATTCATGTGGGTGGGGCTCTGCTGAGGTGGCTTTTACAACTTAAAACATTTTCACTGGGAGGACAATTCCAAAGTCTAGCAGAAGCAAGCTTCAGGAAGAACAATAGCTCCAACCCCACCCCAGTTTTTCAATTTAAGCGAAAAATTAGCTTCTCTGAGACCGCTCCACCCTCCTCTTTGAGTATTTGAATGGGGTTAAGGCAGTCATTCCGGGAAAAGGGGCATCTCAGAGCCTGGAAGAGAGGAGGCAGAGTCAGTTGCCACAAGCCAGTTGAAAATAAAACAGATTTCACGGCAGAAGGAAGAGCATGGTGGCTGAATTTGTTAGGTTATGTCCTTGGAAATTCAGAGCTGCAAATCAGAGCCATGGACTCTTCCCTCTTCCTTCTTCCGGGATTAAAAATAATAATAGACCGACCATCCTGGCTAAAACGATGAAATCCCGTCTCTACTTCAAATGCAAAAAATTAGCTGGGCGTGTTGGTGGGCGCCTGTAGTCCCAGCTACTCAGGAGGCCGAGGCAGGAGAATGGCGTGAACCCAGGAAGTGGAGCTTGCAGTGAGCCAAGATCGCGCCACTGCACTCCAGCCTGGGCGACAGAGTGAGACTCCGTCTCAAAAATAAATAAATAAATAAATAAATAAATAAATAAATAAATAAATAATAATTATAGACTGAATCTAGCACTTCCAACTTCTCTGGTCCTGCCTCAAAGTTATATTAAGAGATTGAAGCCACATCTTCCTTTTATGCCTGCCTTTGGAAGGCAGAGGCGGGGGGTTACTTGAGCCCAGGAGTTCAAGACCAGTCTGGCTGACATAGGGAGACGATGTCTTTACAAAAAATTTTTAAAAATTGGCCAGGCATGGTGAGGTGCACCTGTGGTCCCAGCTACTTGGGAGGCTAAGGTGAGAGGATCACTTGAGCCCAGGAGGTTGAGGCTGCAGTGAGCCGTGATTGCACTATTGCACTCCAGCCTGGGTGACAGAACGAGACTTTGTCTCAAAAAAGAAAAAAAGAAAAGAAAAGGAAGTAACATCCCTCCTGGTCTTTTGAACTTGTGGGCCACCCCTCCAATGCACACCAACCTAGCCCCTCAGAAAAGAAAGGTAAGCAACATAACAAAGTTTGGTTTCTTTGTTGTTTTTTGTTTTGAGACAGGGTCTTCCTCTGTCACCCAGGGTGGAGTACAGTGGCATGAACACGGCTCACTGCACCCTGGACCTCCTGGGCTCAAGTGATCCTCCTGCCTCAGTCTCCCCAGTAGCTGGGCTCACAGGCATGCGCCACCACACCCTGCTTATTTTTAATGGTTTTTTTTTTTTAGAGGAAGTCTCGCTCTGTCGCCCAGGCTGGAGTGCAGTGGTGCAATGCTGGCTTACCGCAAGCTCCACCTCCTGGGTTCACACCATTCTGCCACCTCAGCCTCTCAAGTAGCTGGGACTACAGGCACCCGCCACCACGTCTGGCTAATTTTTTGGGTTTTTTTAGTAGAGATGGGGTTTCACCGTAGTGAGCCACCATGCCCGGCCTTAATGATTTTTTTTTTTTTAGAGATGGGGTCTTGCCATGTTGCCCAGGCTAGTCTCAAACTCCTAGGCTCAAGTGATCCTGCCACCTCAGCCTCCAAAAGTGTTTATTATTTTATTTAAAGGGCTTATCTGGAGTTGAAATAGCCACAAACAAAAACAAACAAACAAAAACAAAGAAAGAAAAAAAAAGCTAAAAGGCTTATTAACTGATTGATTTTGGTAAAATTTTAAGTAGTTTTCCTTCCTCTTATTCAGAATATATGTTGAATTATTATAATGAGATAACTAGATAAAAATAATTTTCTATAACATTAGATATAACCAATCTTTGTGTTGCTGTTTTGAAAAGGTCAGGTTTTGTTAGCATGGTGCTTCAGTTATTTGCGATATTTATGAAACTATCTCAAAATTCAAATGCTTGTATCTTGTCTTCTAAAGGCTCAGGGAAACTAGACTGCAAACAGGGCAAAGGTTGCAGCATGAAAGTAAATATTTCGATTGCCTCTTAACTCTGCCAGGTGCAATATTCCTGTAAAATAGTGATACCGAAACCAGCTCTGGAGATGGAAAATATAATCAGGAGGTTTGTTTTATGATAATTTTAATACCGTTGTTCCAAGTATTTGTTTCTGATAACTACTTTCCTATTCTCTTACTCAATATTTATACCTGAATCCCCATTCTCCCAGTTCTCTGAATGAGCTCTCCCGTCATATACTCCTAATTTCATTCACATGTCCCACAACAGTTTCACCAAGCATGTGTTCTATTTTCTTCACAATCTTTTGACCTAGAGGATCTGTGAATGATTCACTGAAGCACTCCCTCCCCACTGCTACAAACCAAAAACACGTGTGAAACCTGTCTCTTCCATTTTCTTTCTTCCTTCCTTCCTTCTTTCCCTTCCCTTCCTTCCTTCTTTCCCTTCCCTTCCCCTTCTTTCCTTCCTTCCTTCCTCTCTGTCTCTCTTTCTCTCTCTCTCTCTTTCTTTTTTTTCTTGAGATGGAGTCTCACTGTGTCTCTCAGGCTGGAGTGCAGTGGCATGATCTTGGCTCACTGCAACCTCTGCCTCCCAGGTTCAAGTGATTCTTCTACTTCAGCCTCCCGAGTAGGTGGGATTACAGGCATCTGCCACCACACCCAGCGAATTTTTGCATTTTTAGTAGAGACGGGGTTTCACCATGTTGGTCACGCTGGTCTCAAACTCCTGACTTCAGGTGATCCACCTGGCTCGGCCTCCCAAAGTGCTGAGATTACAGGCGTGAGCCACCATGCCCAGCTGTTTCTGCCATTTTCTACCCAATTTATGGACACCTAGGTTTGGAGTACAGAGGACAAGTACCAAGCACAAGGCTTGGGTACTGGGTACCCAGAAAACACAGCTGCAGGTCTCAAAGGAGTCTTGGCCTTGTTGCTTGACTTCTGTACTTTTAATTTTTTTGTGACCTACTATACTTATCTGGCCAGCCCAATCAGCAGTCCAACAGTAACATCTGTTGACCTAAACTCCACCATCATTAAGCCCCCTATCAGATTATATTATTTTTGTATCCAAAGATAATTTAGCTGAGATTATTTTCTGGAATATATTTTTACAACTCTTCTGATGAACAAACAGATGGATTTAGCCAAGTTCAAAACTAAATCAAATTCAAAATATATAAAGAACTCCTACAACTGAACAACAAAATGACCACAGGCCAATTTAAAAATGGGCAATGACCAGCCAGGCACGGTGGCTCACGCCTATAAATCACAGCACTTTGGGAGGCCGATGCGGGTGGATCACGAGGTCAGGAGATCGAGACTATCCTGGCTAACACGGTGAAACCCCATCTCTACTAAAAATACAAAAAATTAGCCAGGCGTCATGGCACACACCTGCAGGCCCAGCTACTCGGGAGGCTGAAGCAGGAAAATCGTTTGAACCCAGGAGGCGGAGGTTGCAGTCAGCCAAGATCGTGCCACTTCACTCCAGCCTGGGTGACAGAGTGAGACTCCACCTCAAAAAAAAAAAAAAAAAAGAAAGAAGGGCAATGGATTTGAATGGCCATTTTTCAAGGAAGATGTACACATGGCCAATAAGTACATGAAAAAAATGCTGAACATCACTAATCATTAGGGAAATTCAAATCAAAACCATAATGAGATACCACTTCACATCTATTAGGATGGCTATTTATTTATTTATTTTTTGAGACAGTCTTGCCCTGTCGCCCAGGCTGAAGTGCTGTGGCGCAATCTAGGCTCACTGCAACCTTTGCCTCCCAGGTTCAAGTGATTCTCCTGCCTCAGCCTCCTGAGTAGCTGGGATTACAGGCATGCACCACCATGCCCAGCTAATTTAGTATTTTTAGTAGAAACGAGGTTTCACCATGTTGGCCAGGCTGGTCTCAAACTCCTGACCTCAAGTGATCCACATACCTCGGCCACCCAAAGTGTTGGGATTACAGGTGTGAGCCACCGCACCTGGCAGTATGGCTATTTATTAAAAGAGAGAAAGAGAAAATAACAAGTGTTGGCAAGGATGTGGAGAAATTGGAACCTGCATGCATTGCTGGCGGGAATGTCACAAATAGTAAGAGGAATTTCTACAGTACAGTCATTCAGTACCAATTCCTCCTCTTGAGAATAGGCAGAAATCAAGGAACTGTAGGGAAACAGTGACTCTCTGAAAGTGACTCATGAGTTACTTATGGACATTTGGCACATTGACATCAAACACCTACCATAATGTTGTTCTTACAGTATGTAATCTCTCATATTCTCTAATTTCAAACCCTTAGCCCTGAGGGTTTCTTTTTTTTTTTTTTTTTTTTTATATGGAGTCTTGCTCTGTCGCCCAGGCTGGAGTGCAGTGGCGCGATCTCAGCTCACTGCAAGTTCCACCTCCTGGGTTCATGCCATTCTACTGCCTCAGCCTCCTGAGTAGCTGGGACTACAGGCGCCCACCACCACGCCTGGCTAATTTTTTTTTTTTTTGTATTTTCAGTAGAGACGGGGTTTCACGGTGTTAGCCAGGATGGTCTCGATCTCCTGACCTTGTGATCCGCCTGCCTCGGCCTCCCAAAGTGCTGGGATTACAGGCGTGAGCCACCGTGCCCGGCCAACCCTGAGGGTTTTTAAGAAAATCCTGGATATCACTATAAACTCTAAGAACAGTGGCTGACTGTTTCCACCGCATTGTTGCATCTGGGCAGCTATATCACATGGCAGGCACCTTCCAAATACTTGGGAAGCTAGTTCCGAGTAACTTTGTCTTTTAACTTGGCTTTGCCCTTCAGCAATAGCAAACCCTTGAATATTAACACTGGCAGGCTTACTGGTCACAAACAAGATTTAAATTGGGAAGGGCTACTATGGTTCACACATTAACTAACAGCATTTTCCCCACGTGTCATACATCCTTCAGCCTCCTGCCCTATACACAAAGGGAATTCATAGGCATGAATGCAATTATGTTGAATAAAAGCATTTAAACAGGTATAAATCAGGCCCATTCACTTTCAGACTTTTTGTTTTAGAATCACTCATAGGGGAAAAGGGGACAAAATGGTTATATCTACCATCTTAGATGTGGGGTTTGGCTTAAAGTCATACACACACACACACACACACACACACACACACACACACACAGGCCTGGGTTTCAAATATGGCTCATGAAGCCAATAGTTGTAAGATTTTTGTTTCTTCAGAACTTTGTAAATGTTTTCCAAAGATCACTAGAACACTACAGGCAGTTCCCAATTTATGAAAGCATTGTATTCTTAAATTTACATTTTTTTGGCCAGGCGTGGTGGCTCACGCCTGTAATCCCAGCACTTTGGGAGGCTGAGGTGGGTGAATGACCTGAGGTCAGGAGTTTGACAACAGCCTGACCAACATGGTGAAACCTCATCTCTACTAAAAATACAAAAATTATCTGGGTGTGGTGGCTTACACCTGTAATCCCAGCTACTCAGGAGGCTGAGGCAGGAGAATCACTTGAACGCACGAGGCAGAGGTTGCAGTGGGCCAAGATCACACTACTGCACTCCAGCCCAGGCAAGGGAGTGAGACAGTGTCTCAAAACAACAACAACAACAACAACATTACTTAAAAAAAAAAAACTGGGAACATACTTTTGTTCAAACATGTATACAGTATAATTGTTAGAAATTGAGGGCCAAGCATGGTGGTTCACGCCTGTAATCCCAGCACTTGGAAGGCCAAGGCGGGAAGATCTGGAGGTCAAGACTTTAAGACCAGCCTGGCCAACATAGTGAAACCCCGTCTCTACTAAAAATACAAAAAATTAGCCGGGCATGGTGGCAGGTGCCTGTAATCCCAGCTATTCAGGAGGCTGAGGCAGGAGAATCACTTGAACCTGGAAGGCAGAGGTTGCAGTGAGCTGAGATCGTGCCATTGCACTCCAGCCCTGGCAACAGTGCAAAACTCCATCTCAAAAAAAAAAAAAAAAAAATTTTTGAGATATACCAGCCTGGGCAACATGGAAACCCCATCTCTTAAAAAAAAAAAAAAAAAAAAAAAAATTAGCTGGGCGTGGTAGCTTTCTCCTGTGGTCCCAGCTGCCCAGCTGCTCAGCTGCTCCGAAGTCTGAGGCTGGAGGGCTGCTTGAGCCTGGAAAGCACAGGTTGCAGTGAGTTGAGATCACATCACTGCGCTCCAGCTTGGGAGACAGAGCAAGACCCTGTCCAGGCACAGTGGTTCACACTTGTAATCCCAGCACTTTGGGAGGCCGAGGTGGGTGGATCACTTGAGGCTAGGAATTCGAGACCAGCCTGACCAACATGGTGAAACCCCATCACTACTAAAAATACAAAAATTAGCCGGGCGTGGTGGCTCACGCCTGTGATCCCACCTACTCGGGAGGCTGAGGCAGGAGAGTCACTTGAACTCTGGAGGTGGAGGTTGCAGTGAGGTGAGATCGCGCCACTGCACTCCAGCCTGGGCGACAGAGAGAGACTCCATCTCAAAAAAGAAAGAAAAAAATTGAGGTAAAATACATGTATAATATATGTACAGTAAAAGGCACTAATTTTAAATGCTTAGCTTGATGGATTTTTAAATATGTATATATCCTGGTAAGCAACGAACCAGATGAAGGTATAGTACCCAGAAAGCTCCCTCATGCTCCTTCCCAGCCAATAAACATCTCTCACAGGTAACCCCTATTCTGAATTCTATCATCAGAGGTTGGAGTTTTAAAATAACTTTTTTTTTTTTTCTGAAACTGAGTCTTGCTCTGTTGCCCAGGTTGAAGTGCGGTGGCACGATCTCGGCTCACTGCAACCTCCGCCTCCCGAGTTCACACCATTCTCCTGCCTCAGCCTCCCGAGTAGCTGGGACTACAGCCGACCGCCACCACGCCCGGCTAATTTTTTTGTATTTTTAGTAGAGACGCGGTTTCACCATGTTAGCCAGAATGGTCTCGATCTCCTGACTTCTTGATCCGCCCACCTCAGCCTCCCAAAGTACTGGGATTACAGGCGTGAGCCACCGCACCCGGCCTTTCTTCTTTCCTTCCTTCCTTCCTTCCTTTCTCTCTCTCTCTTCCCTTCCTTCCTTCCTTCTTTTTCTCTTTCTTCTCTTTCTTCTCTTTCTTCTTTTCTTCTTTCTTTCCCTCCATCCCTCCCTTCCTTCCTCTTTCTTTCTTTCCTTCCTTCCTTCTTTCTCTCTCTCCTTCTTTCTTTTTCTTTCTTTCTCTTTCTTTCTTTCTCTTTCTCCTTCCTTCCTTTTCTCTTTCTTCTTTTCTTCTTTCTTTCCCTCCCTCCCTCCCTTCCTCTTTCTTTCTTTCCCTCCCTCCCTCCTTTCCTTCCTCTTTCTTTCCTTCCTTCCTTCTTTCTTTCTCTGTCTCTCCCTTTCTTTCTCTCTCTTTCTCTCTCCTTCCTTCCTTCCTTCCTTCCGCAGAGTCTTACTCTGTCACCCAGGCTGCAGTGCAGTGGCATGATCTCAGCTAACTGCAACCTCCACCTCCTGTGGTCAAGCGATTCTCATGCCTCAACCTCTTGAGTAGCTGAGATTACAGGCGTGCACCACCACACCAGGCTAATTTTTGTACTTTTTTTTTTTTTTTTTTCTGAGATAGAGTCTTGCTCTGTCAACCAGGCTGGGGTGCAGTGGCACGATCTCAGGCTCACTGCAACCTCCACCTCTGTGGTTCAAGCGATTCTTGTGCCTCAGCCTCCCGGGACTACCTCCAGGGACTACAGTGTGCGACAACACGCCCAGCTAATTTTTGTATTTTCAGCAGAGAAGGGTTTTTGCCATGTTGGCCAGGCTGTTCTCAAACTCCTGGCTTCAAGTGATCCACCCACCTCAGCCTCCTAAAGGGCTGGGGTTACCAGCGTGAGCCACCACCCCTGACCTAATCAATTTTCTATAAGAAATATATTACCTATATACTTTTTTAAAAAGCTTTTTATAACTTTTATTATTCAAAAGAATAGTCATTTTGATAGTCTATAGCCACCTAATTATTATTTAACACAATGAAAAGTATATTTTGAGTATCTAGCCACCAGTTATTGAGCAAGTATCTTCGTGGTGTTTTACATTATTTAATTTTCACAACAATTTCATCAGGTATTATTATTGCCACGTCACAGTTAAGGAGGCTGATGGTTGGAGATGTTAATTTGTCAAGGCCACATAGTAAGAAATGGAGTCTTGGTTGTGATGAGCTCAGAAGTTCACCTTCTTCTCCTTCTGCGGGGCTAAACCATCCCTCCTACCTTCTGCTTATCCCCAGTCAGTTTGTCTATTATAGGACAGGTGGTCTATTACATGCTCAAGCAGATCTGTCATACTCTCCTTTAAAAACCCATTGAAAGCAGCCGGGCACGGTGGCTCATGCCTGTAATCCCAGCACTTTGGGAGGCCAAGGCAGGTAGATCACTTGAGGTCAGGAGTTCAAGACCAGCCTGGCCAGCATGGTGAAACCCTGTCTCTACTAAAAATACAAAAATTAGCTGGGCATGGCGGTGTGCGCCTGTAATCCCAGCTACTCAGGAGGCTGAGGCAGGAGAATCGCTTGAACCCAGGAGGTGGTGGTTGTGGTGAGCGGAGGTAGCACCACTACACTCCAGCCTGGGCAACAGAGCAAGACTCCATATCAAAACAACAACAACAACAACAACAATCCCCAAAAAAACCATTGAAAGCATTAAAGTAGACAATTTTAAAGTGATTTTACAGCCAGGTGTGGTGGCTCATGCCTGTAATCCCAGCACTTTGGGAGGCCAAGGTGGGCAGATCACTTGAGGTCAGGAGTTCAAGATCAGCCTGGCCAACATGGCAAAAATCGCATCTCTATTAAAAATACATAAATTAGCTGGGCGTGGTGGTGTGCGTCTGTAGTCCCCACTGCTCAGGAGGCTGAGGTGGGAGGGTCACTTGAACCCAGGAGGGGGAGGTTGCAGTGAGCCAAGATCATGCCACTGCACTCCAGCCTGGGCGACAGAGCAATACTTCATCTCAAAAATAAAATAAAATGTCTAAAGCCATTTTTGTAAAAATAAATAAATAAAAGTGACTATACACACCACAAAGGTCTGGGAGGGTATACTCCAAACAGTATATACTGCCAGGGAATAGAATTGGTACTGGTAGGACTTTTGTTTTCTATTTTCTAAGCTTTTATACTCATTATTTTAAAAAATTATAATAGTTAAAAACAGATGGTCAGAAAAAATTGTAGACTTTTCCTGTGTTGTATCTTTCAAACGTCGGTGCATCTGAATATCAGAAACAATTTCTAGAAATATGTACTTCATTACCACCCCCAAAGTCTCTACCTGTTTCACTGATTTCAGTATCTTTAATGCTAACATATCTGGCACAATAAAAGCATTTGACGTATAACTGGCATATACTTTTTTCAAGTTTTAGATATACTGACATATCCTCATATTAATTTCCAAATTAGAATACATGTTAAAATAATATGGAAGGGCTGGGTGCAGTGGTTCACACCTATAATCCCAGCACTTTGAAAGGCTGAGGCAGGGGGATTGCTTTGGGAGGCCGAGGCGGGCAGATCACTTGAGGTCAGGAGTTCGAGAACAGCCTGGCCAACATAAGATGAAACCCCGTCTCTACTAAAAATATAGAATTTAGGTGAGTGTGGTGGTGAATGCCTGTAATCCCAGCTACTTGGGAGGCTGAGGCAGAATAGCTTGAACCCAGGAGGCGGAGGTTGCAGTGAGCCGATCACACTACTGCACTCCAGCCTGGGTGACAGAGTGAGTCTCCATCACAAAAAATAAAAGAAAAAATCATATGGAAGAAAGAAAATGTACAGGGAAGTACTTTTCCTGCTGAATCTTGTAACTTGCCAAAGGTAGCTATTACATGCTAAACTGTGGCCTCTCAAAAAGCTAACGTTGAAGTTCCTAACCTCCAGTACCTCAGAACGTGACTTTACTTGGAAATAGCATCCTAGCAAATGTAATGAGTTCACAGGAGGTCGTGCTGGAGAAGGTGGGCCTCTCATTCAATATGACTGGTACGGCCAAGACAGGCAGAAGGCCATACAAGAATGGAGGATTGGAGAGATGCATCTACAAGCCAAGGAACGTCAAACATGGCCAGCAAACCATCAGAAACTAGAAGAGGACTCCCCTACAGGTTTTTGAGGGAGCATGTCCCAGCTGACACCTTGCTTCCAGACTTCTAGGCCGCAGGTCTGTGAGACAACACATTTCAGTTGTTTTGAGCCACTCAGTTTGTAGTACGTTGTCATGGCAGTCCTAGGAAACTAATACAGTGGCCTGGACTTTGAATTATTGCAAATAATGGGGGAAGGAGAAACAGTGAGTCACCTGAGCATCGTGACCTACAGGTTTTCAATGACTTTCCAGTTTATTTTCTGACAAGTGAAAATATTTTCAAGAACATGCACAGTGAACACAGGAATGCTAGGAAGGGAAACATAAAAGGGCACACACACACACGGCAGGTGACTGAAACTTTAATGCACCTAGGGATTGACCACAACATTTACAAATCAGTGTTACTGCATTGGTTTTTCAAAGATTAGCTATGTTTATAAACTTTATTTTACAAGTTTCACAAAGTTAAATTTCCTTAACACTTCAACAGGAATCTAACTCTTTATAGTCTATCAAAATGGTAATATTTTACCTCTTTTTTTTTTTTTTAAAGCACTGGTGCTCTTCTTAAGTGAAATGTTAACACAGGGCTCAATACATAAAAGAGAAAGTGAAGTTGTTCCATTTGGGGGGTCCCATAAGGGGCCTCATGCTTCCCTAGGTGTTACCCCTTCAGACACAGCACAGCCTAGGAAGCCATGGAATTAAAATATTAACAATGAATGCATAAAGATTTCACTGACAAATAAAAACCAGGGAGTGCATTCAGTGACCACAACTTTCTAAGCTGCTGCTTTTCCACATGCTTTTCTTTGGTTTTCTCACTTTAGAAAACTCTTTGAACATTAATTGTCTGAATGGCAGCTATATTAGTCAGAAGCTGTAATGCTACACCTGGGAATTTATCTACATGATAGATGCTGCTGAATAAAATCCAACAAGAACGATTTTGTTTTAAAAAAAACTTTGTTAAGGCAGTCTATTGTTCATACTAACAGAAATAAAACATTTCTTATGAATAAAGTCCAAAGCCAAGATAATTCTTAGAAAGATGAAGCATCCCTGCTGGGCACGGTGGCTCACACCTGAATCCCAGCACTTCGGGAGGCCGAGGCTGGTGGATCATCTGAGGTCAGGAGCTCGAGACCAACCTGGCCAACATAGTAAAACCCTACTAAAAATACAAAAAGTTAGCTGGGCATGGTGGTGGGTGCCTGTAATCCAGCTACTTGGGAGGCAGAGACAGGA